>NC_139561.1:71393381-71963563 GCF_965112155.1 Podarcis liolepis | reverse complement strand
AAAAACTAGGTGCGTCCTATGGGACGGTGCGTCCTATAGGGCGAAAAATATGGTAAATTTGTTCTTGGTATGAGCTTTCGTGTGCATGTATACTTCTTCAGATACACTGAAACATAAGTCACCAGACCCTTATACAGTGGTACCTCAGGTTACGAACTTAATTCGTCCCGGAGGTCCGTTCTTAACCTGAAACCATTTTTAACCTGAGGTACCACTTTAGCTAATGGGGCCTCCCGTGCCGCCTCCCGCGATTTCTGTTCTCATCCTGGGGCAAAGTTCTCAACCCGAGGGACTACTTCCGGGTTAGCAGAGTTTGTAACCAGAAGTGTTTGTAACCTGAAGCATCTGTAACCCGAGGTACCACTGTATATAGTGGGAGGGTGGGGTGGGTTTTTTCTCAGGAGGGTAGTAGGAGATGGGTGATTGACTCAATGGGTATGGTAAACCTGCTGACGACTGTTAACGACTGCAATTAGTCCTACAGGAAAAAGCAAGAGATGATTATAATATTTAATGTCAGGGATGGTGTAAGTTGTGGCCCAACAACATCTGAGTCCAGAGGCAGCCTGGCAGATCAAGTCCTATAAGGAAAGTTTGAAGGAGTTGGATATGTTTAGCCTGAAGGAGATATGGTTGAGCAGAAGCAGCTCACCCAGTGGGGTTATTGTGTGCCTGCACTGTGTTGACCTCCTCGTTTTCTTGCCTTTCGGAGATGTTTGAAAGAGGATTAGACAAATTAATGGAGGATGGGGCTGTCAGTGCCTACTATGGTCAGAGGTAGTATCTGTCTGAATGCCCATTGCTGGGAATGACAAATGTGGGCTTCCTACGAGTGTCTGGCTGGTCACTGTGAGAGTTGGGTGCTGGGTTAAATGGGCCATTGACCTGACCCAGCAGCCCGTTCTTATGTTATTCAGTTAAGGTTGCCACCTTTCCAAGTTCTACAGCATCTTGAGGCAGAGATGATAATAATCCCTTGATGCAGAGATGATAACAATCCTCCCTTCCCCGCAATGATGGATGGAAAACAAGCTGCGCTTGCTTACTTCTGCAGACCAAACTTGTTTTAATGGCACGGGGCATTTCCTCGTTCTTCGGTCAACCGCAGGAAACTTTGTGCAATGCTTTTGAAAGGCAAACTTGCTGCTGAGGATGACAGAGGAGCAGAGCCATTGAAAAAAACAACACCCCATCACACGGCAACCTTCGCACTCTCTCCATGGTTCTTTCAAATCCCTTGCTTGTGAGCAACAGCTGTGCCCCTTTGGGGAGGCAGGGTCTTTGGGGAGACGTTTGCACCTGACTCCCTCCTCCTGAAGCAGCACCTGCCTGCTCTGTAGAAAAGGGTTGGGAGACCAGCAACGTTGCCACCTGCTCCATCTCTCCAAAGGCTACCCCTGAGAGGCACAGCGCAGCCTCCTCCTCCTCTCTCCTTTCACCAGTAAGCCTTGGCTGGCAATCATATGACCCAAGTACGGCTGTGGCGTCTTTGAACTCTGCTAATTTGCTCTCCTAATCCTCCCAGTCTCAGTAGATCTGACAGGCGCTGGGCCTTCCAGCACAGCAGGGAAGGAGAACCACAGTGTGGGGTGTTTGGATGAGGGAGGGGGGAGAAGGTGGCGGGGGGGGGGAGGGAGACAGACTTTGCAAGACTGTGATTTGCAAACCTTTCTTCTCTCCCTTGTGTGTGTGTGTGGATTCCTCCGGTCCCCCCTGGCCTACTCACGACCTCGTTCCTGTGCCGCTAGCAGCCAAGCCTTCCTTCGCACGCAAGGCTGCCCCAGATAGCTGGCTGGCTGGCTGGGGCTGGCGGACGGCTTGCAGTTGCAGACATGCTGCCTGGCTGCTCTTTGGCAGCTCCCTGCCTGCTTCGCCTGCCCCGGGTGTGCGAAGGAACTCTCTGGGCCCAGCTGCTGCCAAGACGGAAACAAGGCTTATGTGCTCTGTTAAAAGAGAAAGAGCGGAGGGGGGCGGTGGCAGCAGCAGCGGCGGCCCAAAGGCCTGGGAACACACGTAACGGAGCATGCATGGGAGTAAGATGTGTGGAGCGCATGGAGTAGGCACATGAAGCTGGGGAATGCTGGGAGCTGAGTTTTCTAACGCCGCAAAAGTTGGTCTCCCTAGCAGCTCAGTTTGCGCCTGGTCAGAGTCAGGCCTTTGTGTGTGTGTGTGTGTGTGTGTGTGTGTGTGTGTGTGTGGCTGCTGCCACTTGCAAATGGAGAACTCCAGGGTGGGGTGAATTCATGTGCATCAGGGGTGTGGTGCAGGATGTGAGTGTGGTTTGGGGTTTCGCATTTGCTGGATCTATAGAACTAGGAAAGGATTAGATAAATGCTTCTGTGGAGAATCACACCGCTGTTGTAGTCTGATGACAAACCACTAGGCGACATAGGCTGGATTCCTTCACTCTTTCCCAGGGGTGGGTGGGGTGGTGGGTACAGGGTTGTACCCAGAGTAGTGCTAATTAACTTGTCCCATCAGCGCAAGGATTTAAGTTTGCACCATGGGACACCCCCCTTCTCCATGTGCCCCCCTTCCCTTCCTGCCCCCGTTCTGCCCTGTTAGCGATGTTTTCAGGTGACTTCCAGGTTTGGCACCGTGCGAGTGATAGCTCGTCAGTCAGAGGCATGTCAACCAGCCGTTGCCTGTAATATGGAGTTCTGTGTGTATGTGAAGAGCAACATTTCCATAGATGAGTATAAGGTCATGCTTGTGACCTCTGCATTCTTATATTAAATATCACTATCAGAGCAACACCTCCACAGTGGGTATTGCAGAAGCCTCTTTGGAACCTTCTATGTTCAATGTGATGATTTGTACACACGATGGTTTCAGGGCTGTTATACATAACTCTAAAGGGGTACCATTCGTACCTGCAGATGCTTTGGGGCGTACATACCACTTCCTGCTTACTTCCTGTATCTTTATACCACAAATAGTATAGGGACACAGAAGAATAGAGTGTACCAGATCACGTGATTCACCACTGCTGTCCATGCTGGCAGGGAGCTGCTTTCCAGATAATATAAGCATTTATATGCACACTTCCCACTAGTGTGTACATTTTGGCTGGAGAAGCTATATTGCAAAATTCAGAAAAGTGCAGTTTTGTTTGTTTGTTTGTTTGTGCCTTGTTTCAGAAAGTGTGAATTAGTTAGGTTCAACTTTAAATGCTGAGTGAGAAGGATATTTACAAGCTGGATTGTGTGCCGAGGAGGGTGGCCAAGATAATGAAGGGACTAGGAACCAAGCCTTATGAGGAACAGTTGAGGGAGCTGAGTATGTTTAGCCTGGAGAAGAGAAGACTGAGAAAGGCACCTTCAAATATCTGAAGGGCTGTCACATGGAGGATGGAGCTGTTGTTTTCTGTTGCTCCAGAGGGTAGGACCCGGACCAATGGATTAAAGTTACAAGAAAGGAAATTTTGACTGAACACCAGGAAGGACTTTTTGATAGTAAGAGCTGTTCAACAGTGGAACAGGCTACCTTCATTGGAGGTTTTAAAGCAGAGGTCAGAGGGCCATCTGGCAGGGATTCTTTAGCTGTGATCCCTGCATTGCACAGGGTTGGACGAGATGACTCTTGGTGTCCCTTCCATCCCCACAATTCTATGCTTCTAAACCTCTCCCTCATCCCTACATACGAGTGAGTGACCTGTGGCCTTCCAAATGTTGGCTGACTCCAACTCCCATCATCCCCAGCCGATGGTCAGCGGTGACTGGGGTTGTACCTTGGTGACATCTGGAGGGCCATAGCTTCCCCAAACCGGCCCTCCATCCTCTCCCTGTGCACTCTCCCATATAGCCTTGCTGTCAGGAAGCAGCTTTTTGTGATGCCTCTTGGGAGAGGAGCAACAACAGCCAAGCAACTCCTCTCTAGCAGGGAGTTGGGGGGGGGGTGCGCATCATCATCAATGGCTTCCCCTAACTGCTCTCATCCATTGTTGTGCCTCCTGCGAAGTAGCTGCTCTCCACGAGTCCCCGGTGTGTGTGTGTGTGTGCTTTTTTGTAGTCTTCGTTGTCTCGCTCAGTCTCAAGTACCAGTACTTGGAGACCCTGTTAAACCCATCTCGGCTGCTTGCTGGAGCTTTTCAATCTAGCTCAGTTCCAGCTGCTCTATGGTGGTGGCGGGGGAGGCATCGCTCCCTCTGTTCCCTCCTTCCTCCCAGCCTGCCGTAGCTCAGCTGTTGGGGAGAAGAGGCGGGTGGCCCCTTGAAGGCGACCCTGACTCACATCCCTCTTTTCATGCCTCATTCTGCAGACTTTTCGGGATTTGGCTCCTCTGTTGATCTAGCGCTGTGCTAATGTTGGTTTTCTTATCCTCTCTATGCTAAGAGCAAACTCATTGTCCATGGGTGGGATTTTTTACTTATTACACACACACACACACACACACACACACACAGCACGAATTGCCTGGGACAGGTACCTTGGTACAAATAAATAGAAATTTCCATTTATTGATAAAATATTTATACCCCATCTTTTGCCCCTAAAAGCTCCCGCCCAGATCAGTCTGAAGCCAAGGACTTATCTGTTGATAATTAAGTAGAGAGAATAAACTACAAAAAACAGAGGCCCCCATCTGCGCAATATATTAAATACAGAATCATGCCACTCTATGCTGACATGGCTTACCTCAAAGAAGAGGCGCTGGCTGTTAAAACACTCTGGGAATTGTAGCTCTGTGAAGGGAATAGGGGTGTCCTAACAGCATCCTTAGCAAACTACAGTTCCCAGGATTATCTGGGGAGACTATGATGGTTTAAAGTGGCATGGTACTGCTTTAAAGGTACAGTGTAGATGTGGCCAGAGAATCAGCAACTTATCGTAAAATCACGGGGTTGGGACGAGAGCAAAATTAAACCAAACATATTCAAGAGTGAAAAAGGGTTTATATGCTGGAATATCAACAAAAAAAGGTGGCCAACTTCATCTCCTGGGGAAGGACGCTCCATGGCCTGGATGCCATGATGTCAGCGTGTTGTGGATAATTGAAACAAGGGACGGCTTGTAGTTCTCCCCCTCCCACAACAAGTAGGATAGGCTGAGTGACAGTGTGTGGCTGAAGATCACACAGGGAGATTCATGGCTTGGTATGGGTTCAAACCCTGTTCTCCCAGGTCCTAGTCCAACACGCTAACCATTATATTACTGTAGGTTCTTCTTCACATGCAAATTTAATCCACTGATCAACTAAGTACGGTTCATACAATTGATGAGCCAATATATAATAACAGGAATAATAGCAACGTCGGATACTGGGCCTAGGAAGATATCAGCTCTCCAGCAGGCAACCAGGACCACATTCACGCTATGCATTTAAAGCACCATGATAAGACTTTAAGCAACCAAGGCTTCCCCCAAAGAGTTCTGGGAGCTATAATTTGTTAAGGGTGCTGAGAGTTGTTAGGGGACCCCATTCCCCTCCCAGAGCTCCTATTCCCAGAGTTCCCTGTGAAGTGGGATTGGTTGTTAACCACTCTGCAAAGTGTAGCTCTGGGAGGGGAATGGTGGTGGTGGGGTGTGTGTGTGTGTCTAAGCAACACTCAGTGCCCTTAACAAATGACAGCTCCCAAAATCCTTTGGGTGAAGCTGTTTAAAGTGGTGTCATAGCTCTTTAAGTGTGTGGTGTGACCAAGAAAACCTCTCTCTGTCTTCCCCACCTCTCCAGAAACTTGCACGGGAGCAGAAGCGAAATGCAGGCAAGGCAAGGCATGATCTTAAGTGATCATCAGCTCAGTGTGCCGCAGGAGAGCCAGCCAGCTCCAGGCGCAGTTGCTCCCTCTTCTCAGTAAGGAACCCGTTCATTGTTCAGCCATCGTGTCCTCTGATTATTAATCAGTGCACACGCTGCATGCAATATGGTGGCAGCTGCCAGCCCACAGACTCCGAGCACAAAAGAGGGTGTGATTGCAAATAGCACCTAAGGCAAAGGGAGGCGATGGCAATGGCTTGGCAGCGGGGGCGCTGCAGCAGGGAAGGAGAGAGATGAGAGAGATTTCCAGGCAAAACTTGGGTAAGGAAAGTGCAGGGATGCCAAGGGAGCGACGTGGGAGCATCCCTTGCTCTCTGCCTTCCTAAGGAGACGGAGGAAGGCGGATGGAGAGAGGAAAAGGCTTGTGGGAACCCAATGCCAGGGCTGCCCAGAAAGCTAAAGGCAGCCTGTCCAAAGTGTTGGTTTGGTAGCACAGCAACAGGGAAGAGGACTATTAACGTAAGGCGGTTATTTTGTCTTAAGCCCTCCATTATCTTATTGGTTTCTGAGATGATGCTGGGAGAAACTGCTAGATAATGAGGCTGAGATGAGCTGGAATGAGGGATGTTGCCTCACATACAAGGACACAGGCTCATGATCACTGGCTGCCTTTGGCAAGGGCTTTCAGCAGCTCTCGGGCAGCATTTGAGGGGGTTTGTGCTGATGGTTTTTTGTTTTGTTTTTAAAGAAAACACCCATCATTAACAGAGGCCCAATTCCTGGCCAAGGCTTTGCAAGCAGGCTGATGGACCGATGCTTGCACAAGCAGATCAGTCCTAGGTATGGCTCCTTTGTGGTGCCAGACAGAAGCAGTTTCTTCTTCTTAACAAGAGTGCTTTTGCAACTCTCCTGTTCAGGGTTTCTGTACCATTTGGGTTTCTCTAAATAGAACGGATATGGCTGAAGTTTTTTGTGCAGGGGAGGGAATATGTTTTCGTACCACTAGGAGATCATCCCTTGACTTATACCTTGGGGCAACCTTTCAAAAACAAGAGCCAATTCTTCAGACTTCATCTGGAGTTGTAATGCTTCAGACGGAGACTGGGCCTTCTTGTGCGTTGGAGAACCCAACTGCTTGAGTCAAGCTTTGCAGACTAGAGCACTACTTTGTATTGAAATCAGTGGTGGTTTGTGGGCTTCCCAAATACATCTGATTGTGTACTATTGGAATAACAGGATAGTGGACTAAATGGGCCTTCTTTTGTTCCCTGGGCTTGCTGTGATGTGGCTTCTCATTGTGAATTATACTAATTAAGTATACTATATTAGTTGGATATAACCCTGTATTTATAGCTTGCTGTCCTGGTGGAAGTTCCTAAAGCAGCATACACCATAAATCACAGAACCATAATATGATCAGTAAAAGAAATCATAATCAGTAAAACTCCACTCTGGCCACTCTGGGAAATGGGATACTGGACTAGATCAGTATTCTTCAACCTCGAGTCTCCAAATGTTGCTATTCTACAACTTCCATCAGCCCCAGGCAGCTTAGCCAATGGTTGTGGGTGATGGGAGTTGTAGTCCAACTACATCTAGGGACCCAAGGTTGAAGAACACATAGGGATGGCTGCTTTTAAAGGTGAAGCTACCAGATTTGCACTTCCCAAATCAATATGCGAACTGGAACTTGACCATTGTATATAGATACTTTTGAATTTTGCAGTGCCATTTTCCACTAGAGTAACGTGTACAAAAAGGCATATGTTAGGGCAAAGAGAGCATAGAAATGTATATATTGGTGAAAAATAGCATGTTTAAAAGCACTGTAGTAAGGGAAATTGCTTTGCAAAAATATGAACCTTTTTATTAACATTTTATTAAATATTTATAAAATAAAGTGATGAAAAAACAAATAAAAAAGAGGGAGAAAAAAGTGGTGAAAAAATACAATAAGAAAGAAAGATACAGTATAATATAGTAAACACGTACCTTAAGGCAAAATTGCATAGGGGAAAAAAGGGTTTGTCTGTAGAAATTTGCAGTGAAATGCTGATGAATTTTCACAAGGAGTTTATTTTTCGGGGGGGGGGGATGCAAATCACTTCAGAAATGCAGAAGAATGAATCTAAGGGGGGGGGGGGGAGAGAGAGTTGAAACGGTGACAACAGAAATGGACAGATCCACCCGCCCGTGACCTGCGCATTGCTTTCCCTCTGAAAATTGGCCTCCCTTTCACTCGGGCAGGCCTGGCTTTAAGCATATTAGTGTGCTGTCCTCACTTTTGGCCTCAAGGGCCGGAGCCAGGCACGGAGGATGCAAGCAAGCCCCATTCTCCGGCCTCTGTGTGCTCAGCAACTTGTCCTCAGAACACCCCTTGCGATGAGCAGCCATATGGCTGAGTTTCCCACCACCCTCTTCACAGCCAGCCAGGCAGCTCTGGAATTCCAGCAATAGGATCTGCTCAGCCTTGCTCTTGGCTCCACTAATCTTTTTCCTTTTCCCCCCTTGAAAATGAAAAAAAAAAATCCATCCTGTAGTCTGAGTGTACGAGCCAAGGAAGAGGTTGTATGGGAGGCTGCATGCCAAGCCCTGAGCCAGCTGTTAAGAATTTCAGATTTATGTCAGGCAGAGGGGCTGCCGGTGGTGGCAGCAGGTTAATTTTGAACACGAGGTCACCGCTCGTGCTTGCATGTGCAGATTCCTCTTTCCTGACTCTGGGAAATACCAGCGCGAGCTGGAGAGTCCCATCCTGATTTAGCAACAGACCTCTGCTCCTTCTTGGCACTCTCTGCGCCCCTGACGGCTCAAAGCATTTTGCAGGCTTTAATAGGATGATGCCGAACAGCCATGCGTGTTTCGGCTGCCTGTTCTACGGATGGGAAACAGAGGCTCGGCGAGATGGGAGGTCCTGGTTGTTAAACAAGTTAGGCCAGTACCTGCACGTGCCTCGATACATGCACAACAGCTGCGGCCGCGATATATGTGCATGCAATTTCCCGTAAGCTCATGCGCGCCAGCAGCATGCAGAGATTGTCTCGTGGGTGCAATGAGTTTTCAATTGCCTGGAGGGAGGGGAGGGAGGAAGAGGCTAGAGAGGAGGAGGAGGTGCAGGTGCAATTTTGAGCCATTTTTTGTCTTGCGTGCTTTAAAGGAGAGATGGGAGTGCCTCTCTTACTGGCTGGACAAAGCAGCAGCAGCAGGGAGAAGTGTATACTTGGGTATAAATAAAAATTCAGCATCAATAAATGCAAATTATGGGATCAGTCTAATTTAGCCATAGTTGGGGAAGTGATGGTGATTCAGCAGGCTGAATTTCTGATACAGGGAGGTTATCCTGAACTGAACCCTCTTCTGATCGTTTCTGCTCAATTTACTTTCTCTTCCAGAATGAAAGAGCCAATGTGATACAATGTTTAAGGTGTTGAACTATGGCCTGGGTGACTTTGAACCACTCACCCTCTCTCAGCCTAACCTACCTCACAGGGCTGTTGTGAGCATGAAATGGGGAGGAGAGTCATGCACATCACTTTGGGCTCCTGGGAAGAAAAGGTCCTATATAAATGCAATAAATAAAAATGATTTGACGCAATAGAAATCATTAGCACCACTGTTTTGCGCAACCTAGTGAGGGTTTAATTGGGATGCACAATCTTTAATGGATTTTAATGGGAAATGCCACAATGTGATGAACATCCAAAAATGCATAAGAGAGAACATTCAGTTTTGCAAACCTGGCTCTTGCCCCACCCACTATCACTGTTTGGGACTTTTGCCCTGCAATAAAGGAGCCACAAATTCAAATCCAGGTGTGCTCTGTAAGTCTCTCTCTGAGTAAAGTTAATGGTCCCTAACAAACTGCTTGCAATGGGATCGCTTTGGATCCAGACTCATCTTTGCAGGAGGAAGGCTGTGGCTGTCGGCTCTTGCGATTGCTGGGAGGAACTGAATAATTGATGCAGTCATTACTCCGGCAAAATGTCCTTCCCCTCTTCTGTCTGCAAAAAAAAGAACAAAAACCCAACAACAACAACAACGAAAAATATTGCCTGAGCTTTGTCAGAGCTCCAGAACTGAAGGACAGGATAGATCCAGAGTTGGCCTATGGTGCTTTTGTCAACCCAAGTAGGAAGTGGGTGAGAATAGTCCAGATCTGCCTTTTGTGCACATTTTAAATCTTGGAGTGTATATTCTGGGGTTGATGTTTAGACAAGCAACATTCTGTGCAATAGGATCCAGGCACATTTTATGTGACCTGCATAAATTAGAGACATCATATATTTATTTAAAGGTAAAGGGACACGGGTGGTGCTGTGGCTTAAACCACAGAGCCTAGGACTTGCCAATCAGAAGGTCGGCGGTTCGAATCCCCGCGATGGGGTGAGCTCCCGTTGCTCGGTCCCTGCTCCTGCCAACCTAGCAGTTCGAAAGCATGTCAAAGTGCAAGTAGATAAATAGGTACCACTCCGGCGGGAAGGGAAACGGCATTTCCGTGTGCTGTTCTGGTTCGCCAGAAGCAGCTTAGTCATGCTGGCCAATTGACCCGGAAGTTGTACGCCAGCTCTCTTGGCCAATAAAGTGAGATGAGTGCTGCAACCCCAGAGTCGGTCATGACTGGACCTAATGGTCAGGGGTTCCTTTACCTTATATTTATTTAATCTGCATAATGCATTCTAGTTTCTGGGGAAAGGACCATAGCTCAGTGGTAGAGCAGGAGTCTTCTTCTTCTTCTTTGGCAATCACTCATAGCTGAGTAAGACTGTCTTCCATGAACTCGGTTTTGAACAGTGAATCTGTAAGTGACTGTGGAGGCCAATTCTGGATCCACACGTCCTTCCACAGTGGGTACATTGGTTTCCGGGCAGGAGTAGATCACGGTGAGTGTTTGCCAAGCATGCCTTCCTCCTAGCGTGTTTCTCCCTTTCGTCCTGAGTTTGAGCATCTCCAAAGCCCATGACACCTTTGGTAAAGGCTGTTCTCCAGTTGGAGCTCTCGCAGGCCAGTCCTTCCCCGTTGTCGGTGTTTATATTACATTAGAACAGGAGTACTTAATCTCTGGCATCTCCAGGTAGGGTTGGGACAGACTCCTGCCTGAAACCTTGGAGAGCTGCTGGCAGTCAGTGTAGACAATACTGAGCTACTGTAAGTGGACCTATGATATGACTCAGTATAAAGCAGCTTCCTCAGTTAATACCCTCCAACATTTCTCCAATGAAAATAGGGATGTCCTAAGGAAAAGTGGGGCATTCCAGGATCAAATCAGAAACCGGGATGGCTTCTGTAAATCTGGGACTGTCTCTGGAAAATGGGGACACCTGGAAGGTCTGTATATTCCTAGTTAAAGGAAGCAGCATTGGTTATAGGGAGTTGCATCCTTTAATTGCGGGGATTGCTGCTCAGCCTCTCTCTTTCCAGCTTGTGAGATTACCCACAGAGTTATCATTTTATAGGCTAGTAACTTGCTTTCTTTTTCTTTTTTCTTAAAAATATGGTAGGATCATGATTTCTGAATCTAGTACCCAAGATCATGAATGCTGCAGCAGCTGCACAAAACAAATTGGCCACATTTAAATCTCAGAATTGCAAAAGTTTAATCACTAAAGTACCCCGCTCCCCCCTCAAAAAAAGCATTTAAGATTTCTATGTAGCATATACTTAAGCTTGTTTTATCAAAAGCACTTCTCCCTGAGTTCAGTGGGATTCACTCCCAGGTGCACTACCTTTTTTTTTGTTATCTAGCAGGCAAATATCTCAGTCTTTGCTCTCTAGCATAATTCAAACCATTATTCAGCCAATGATGTAATGCTGGGTCTTTTGGCCAACTGTGGCATAAGCTTAGAAGAACAGCCCTACACTTGGAAGAGTAAGGATGGCATTCAGCTAACTTTTACTCAGAGTAGATACCGGTAAACTGAAGATAATGAAAGGACTATGCTAGGTCCATTCATTTCAGTAGGTCTACTCAGAGTAAAAATTAGTTAAATTTCACCCAGTGTGCCTTGCATGCAAAGCATAGCAGGTGACAGGAAAGCCTCTTTAGGGATGGGCAAATCTGTCAGATTTGGTTTCTTTCCATTTCTCATTTTTTTGAAACTCACATTTCCACATCAGTTTGCATTTTTATAAATAAATAAATAATTCTGAAAATACATCCGCATTTTGGTGCGAATTTCTCCCAATGTACACATGTTGTATGCAATTTTGCCAAATATTTTTGCAAAGCAATTTCTCCTAAAATAATGCAATTTCACAAGTATATGCATTTTTTAAATAACAAAAATAATGAACATGAAACTCCCATTGTTCTAGGCGCATTTTTGACAGGGAATTTTATTGGCACAAGCATTTACTGAGTTCTGGGTGCAGTACTGTGCCGAAGAGTTCAGATTAAAACTGCAGAATGGAAGGAAACGATGACCCTTTTCTGCCTCCCCATTTCCAGCTACTCTCTGAAGACTAGAGAAGAGACCCCCTTGAGAATATTAGGGGGTGGGCAGGGGAAGGACTAGACCATGTGAAAAATGAACATAATATTTGAGCTGCAGTTCATTCATTTTCAGCTCTGTATTCTTCTTATGAGAAAGCACGCCTAGACATTCCTTTGTTGCGCCCATAACCTAGGCTTAAGGTGCTATTTAGCTCCTTAGCTTTCACATCTCAGTTTCAAACACTGTTTACTCCCACTATATGCATTTTTGTACTCGTTTCTTGGGTGGAGAACTGCATTGCAGAATCTGGAGAAGTGTGGGTGGCTGTGTTCTAGTTCTTGCGTGTTTCGTCTTTAAATGTGAACCAACAGTTGCCTTGCTTTTTTAATGGAAAGAGATGTCACCGAATGGCAAAGAACATCACGGGGCACCCTCCAGCATCTCCTAGGCGGGGCTGGAAAGTAGTCCTGCCTGAGACTTTGGAGAGGTCCTGTCTGTCAAAGTAGACAAGAGTGAGCCAGATGAACCAACAACCAGACTCAGGATAAGGGTCGAACATGTGCATTGCAAGCAAAAAGTCCTGAGTTCAATCCCCAGCATTTCCACATAGGGCTGGGAAAAGGTCTACCTGAAATAAGAATAAGAATAAGAATAAGAATAATAAATTTATACTCCACCATTTTCCCTGATAGGACTCAAGGCAGCTTACAGATAAAAGCAAGAACCGCTGAAAACATAGAATAATCCATCATTACAATACAATTCCATGGGATGCGGGTGGCGCTGTGGGTTAAACCACAGAGCCTAGGGCTTGTCGATCAGAAGGTCGGAGGTTCGAATCCCTGCGACAGGGAGCCGCGACAGGGTGAGCTTCCATTGCTCAGTCCCAGCTCCTGCCAACCTAGCAGTTCAAAAGCACGTCAAAGTGCAAGTAGATAAATAGGTACCACTCTGGCGGGAAGGTAAATGGCATTTCCGTGCGCTGCTCTGGTTCGCCAGAAGCGGCTTAGTCATGCTGGCCACATGACCCAGAAGCTGTACGCCAGCTCCCTCAGCCAATAAAGCGAGATGAGCGCCGCAACCCCAGAGTCGGTCACGACAGGACCTAATGGTCAGGGGTCCCTTTACCTTTACCTACAATACAATTAAACATAGTTAGAATTGAAACTATATGCATATTAAAAATCTGTTTAAAACATACCAATAATTGCAATAAGAACAGCACGCCACCAGCCCTTTAATTGAAAGCAGTCAATTCCCAGAAGCCTGTTGGAACAAGAAAGCCTTCACTTGCCAGCAGAAAGGCAGCAAGGAGGGAGCCAGTCTAGCATCTCTAGTGGTCTTCAGACCTGAGACCCAACCTTAACCCAGTTGTGCATTTTGGGGACCCATTCATTGTTTTCTTTACCATCTTTTCATATGGTGGCAGTGCTGCTGTTGTGAGTTACCTTGATCTGTCGTTGGGTCCCAGCAGTAAAGCTGAAGACCTAGACCATACTGAGCTAGTTGGACCAATGGTCTGACTCAGGGAATTTCCTTCCATGTCCCCAGCCATCTCTCCCCAAAGAAATAGCAGCATTTTAATTAATGTTTGATTTTATAGTTTTAACTGAACTATATATATCTTTGTAAACCGCTTTGGGACTATTGTAGTTAAGCGGTGCCTAAATTCTTTAAATAAAAAATGAGTAAAACATTTAACTAAAAAAAACACTGCTGACTTTGTTTCTCAGTTGCATAGATTTTATAGAACCAGATTTGTTTCTAAGGCCCATGGTCCAATATCATCTTACCTGGGAGCTAGTCCCTCTTATCTAAATGGGACTTAGTTCTGGGTGTGATATAACAGATTGCACCACATATGGTACAATGGGATGTTTGGAGAGATTAAATATAATAGCAACAGTATGAACTTTTCTGTGGAGTCGTCTCTCACTTCTGCTTGGATGCCAGTGTAGGACAGGTGATTCCTGAGCAAATAAACATAGCCCAGAGGAGACACAGGAACCCCTTCAGCAAAGGATGGGACTGAATGGATGCTGAACAGATGCACGGAAATAAGTGTGTGGGTTGTATCCAGTGTTAGCAATTCTCAGAACAGACCCATTGCAATTAATCTTATATGGCTAACCTGGGTCTATTTATTTCATCGGGTCAACTCTGAGTAAAACTTACTTCCAACAATCCTGCGGCACAAATTATCACGTTTCTCTCTTTCCATCTGTGAAATGTTGGAGGCTGTTCTGAAGCAACAACAGCAATGACAATTTGTGTGCATATGTATTAAGTGCCTGCTCTCTCTGTGTGTATGTGTGTTGCACATCAGAAGGTGGGAGTGAGGCACAGTTGCTGTTGTCTCTTAGCCTCCCCTTCCCACACACCCCTGTGCGCAGGAACTTTAGGGCCGCCTGCTCCGCGCGAGGGGTTAACAGGAATAAAGCCCCTGCAAAATTTTGACTTCAGAGCTGCAGGCCAAAAGTACATTTGTAACCTCAAGTGGCCGCCTTGAAGACGCTCCAGATCCGTCTAGGAGCCGTCTGCAGCTAAAAACCCTTTGATCCACTCATTCTCCTCTGGGGAGCAGGCTGCAGTAATGGTGCTAATGCCCCATGGCGACAGGGGTTTAGCTGCTAGACGGATGTAGGCAAGAACCTTCCCCTCCCTCACTCCAGGAAAGAGGAAAAAAGAAAAAGAAGGCACAGTGAACAGGAGGGGGCCTTTGTGACAAAGAAATGATGCCTCGGGCCTTAACTCTTGAAGTGCGGGATGCTTGGCTTAGAATAAATCTCTGGAGTGCTACTGGATCTGGAGAAATGGAAAGTGATGAATTATTTCCGGACTCTTAAAAACTAAAGGGGTGGGTGGGTGGGTGGGTGGGAAAGAGTGTCATTCCTTCTACAGGAGGAAAACTGCTTCCTAGTTTGTATTCTACTGGGTCACTGCAAAATGGAAATATTCTGGGTTGGCGGAGTTAAGAGAGTCCTCGACACAATCATGATTGGAAGGGGTGCAGGAATCACAATGTGAATTAATGTTGGGGGCCTCAATGGCTGGGAAGGGCAAAGATTCATCTGTGTGGGCAGTGTGTGTGTGTATGTGTGTGTGTGTGTGTGTGTGCGCACACACACATGCATATCCATGCAATGTACCCCAGTTCTGGAACTGTGATATGGGGGTATTCTAGGGTTAGGTTGGCACCTGACCAGTTATACCTTCTCTATGCTTTCCTCCCTTTCTGCATTTGTTTCTGAATACAGCTGTCCACAAAGCTCCATTTCAATTGATGCAATGCAATAATGCAATAACTTCTGGATTTGCACAGTGCGGCCAGGGCTTCTCAAATGCAGCTGCAGAGGACTTTGTGATGCAGCCATGGAGGCAGAAATGGTAGGACTCTGGCAGCAGAGAGGTGGAGCAAAGAGGAGAGAGATGTCCCACCCCTGCAATATTTGAAACCGCAGATGTGTGCTTTGGTTGGAACGTGTGTGTGAGAGAGTCTTCTCTATGACCCGACCGAGGCTCTGGAATACCCTCCCTTTGGGTACCACTTGGTCCCCTCTGCCTAATAGTCTTCCATCACTGCTTGTGGGCAGTGGGCATGGAATCTTGCTTCCTATTTGGGGCATTCAGAAATACACAAGGTGAACTTGTTAGGGAGATGTTTCCTAGAAAGTAACAGATGCTTCCCCCAGGCAGCAAGCTGTTGCCGCATGCAGCCCTGAGCACCGGCAGCTCCTCTTGCCTCATGCTGATGGCCAAGGCAACTGGGTTTTGGGGGGGAGAGGGGGTTGAGGGAGAGGCAGAAGCCACGGGCAGCAGCTAATGTTCGGAAAAGGGGGTGGTGGGGTTCAAAGTCTTCCTGCATCCTCTCAACGATGTCTGCATGTTTCCAGAGAGTGGATGTGCAGCTATGACTTTTCAAGCAGCAGCGAGGGAAATGCACTCTGCTTATAGGCTCGGAGGCATTTTCGTTTAGTGCCAAGATCTGAAAGGGCGCCAGCTCAAATGAAAGCTTTAGAAACAGAGAGGAGTCCAAGTAGGGCTGGGAAAAGACCTCTCGTCTAAAACCCTGGAGAGCTACTACCAATAGGGGATGGAGGACAAATTCTATTCAGTTTGCATTTAAAGGGCTAATTCACACTTTCTGCAACAGCCCTCGAACCTCCGAAATTCACACTTCTCTGAATTTTCCAGAGCAGTTCAGTTTAGCCAAATAACGTGAACAGAGATGCAGATGCCAGGGTGAAGTGTGCATTGAACGGGTATACTAATGGAAATATCATAGATAAATAAATGCATTACATTAGGGAAAGGGTTTTGCGTGTGTTTATGCAAAATTGTGTACATTGGGTAAAATGGCATACAAAAAGGTGCATATTAGGAGATTACCCGCTCTGGGATCCCACAGCTAATTCTCCCCTGGTCTCCTTGCTGGCCCAAATAGGACTAATTTAGCCAGCTAGCCCAGGTGATCATCTAATGTTTATTGGATGGATTTTCCCCCTAAATTGATTTTTGAATTCTGAATTTATTGTTATTCACGTTTTATACTGTATTTTATGCTGTTTTTTGTTGCAACAATTAAGTGTTTTAAATTTGTTGTTAGCGACCCTGAGCCCAGTTTTATGAACTGGGAAGGTCAGGGTACAAATAAAAAATTATTATTATTATTATTATTATTATTATTATTATTATTAATTAGGACAAAAACACTGATAAATTTTCACGAGGGCTTTTTTAAAATAAATAAATACATAAATCACAAATTCATATGGAAATGCGGAGCTTTAAACTTAAGACTGGAACAATGAGAAGTGCAGCAAGCAAAATTGGCAAGGTGGACCAGCTTTGCACGGTAATCTAGCAGGTGGTGGGAACGACTCTCTGCCTGAGACCCTGGAGAGCCCTTAGTGTCAACTAGGGCAGAGAGCACACTGTGCTTGATGGACAGGCAGCCTGACCTGACACCAGGCAGCTTCCTGAGCTCTGAGTGACAGCTTTGGCTGCTCTCCCTGCACGCAAGGAGGAGAGAGAGGCCAGTCCTGCCGGGTGCAGCAGCAGCAGCAGCAGCAGCACACTGGGAGTGGAGTTTAGCACATTGTGTCCTGGCCTGGATTGGGAGCTGCTTCTGTTTGGAACATTCCGCCGCAGAGCCTGGAGGAAGCTGGCTCCTTGGTAGACCGGCTCTGACCCCGGCTGGGAGAGGCTCCTCGGCCCCCGGGGGGGAGGGGCGTGGGCTCCGCTCGCTTGCCATGCCTAATCGTCTGCATAATGAGCTCCATTCAAGCCGGTCAGGCCCCCCCTGAGGCTGGAGGAGGCCAAGGGTTTTGTCAGTTCTAGGTCAGCATAGAGGAGGAGGCGGCGGTGGCAGCAGGCGTTGGGTCAGATTGCAGGCAGCGAGCCCGGTGTTGTTGCCCGGGCCTCAGTGGATGTCCGACTGTAGGCGACTCTTGTCTGGCCAGAGTGGCTTTTAATGAAAATGAGAAAGAATAATAGTCAGGTGTCACTAAGGTGTCCACGACATACCTAGCTTGGTGCAGAAAATGGAATTGCATTTTTCTTTTTGCAATGTGGGGAACCTGCCCTTTTTATTTATTTATCTTTTTATTTTCCTTGATTTGTTAACAAAAAAAAATCAAATCATTTTTGTTAAAATAAAAAGATAACGAAAAGCAAGCAAGCAAGCAAGCAAGCAACAAATAAAAAATTTAAACAATCAAGCATTACAATCTCGAAGAACAAAGAGGACTGCTGTATAGCTCAGTTGGTTAGAGCATGGTGCTGATAACGCCAAGGTTGCAGGTTTGATCCCTGTGTGGGACAGCTGCATATTGCTGCATTGCTGGGGGTTGGACTAAATGATCCTCAGGGTCTCTCCCAACTCTATAATTTTATGATTCTATGATACAACACAGCTCCAAAGGGGATAACATAGTATTAACTCATACAAAGATTCCCTTTACAAATAATAAACATTTGCAAAACTACAAGTGTTCCCCCACCTTGAATTCCATTATACAGTGGTACCTTGGGTTAAGAACTTAATTCATTCTGGAGGTCCGTTATTAACCTTAAACTGTTCTTAACCTGACGTACCACTTTAGCTAACGGGGCCTTCTACTGCTGCCGCGCCGCCACCGCCACCGCACGATTTCTGCTCTCATCCTGCAGCAAAGTTCTTAACCTGAGGTACTATTTCTGGGTTCGCGTAGTTTGTAACCTGAAGCACCTGTAACCTGAAGTGTCTGTAACCCAAGGTACCACTGTATTATGAAGAAAAAAGATTCCATATAGTCTTAAATGAGCCAGACATTTGCAGATACTTCTTCAGGAGAATTAACTCTGAAGTTCCTTCCAGATTTGGATGGTAGTTTGTATGCAAGAACTGGAAGTTTCTTCTTGGAAATGGGGTGTTATCTATTTCACTTATTTCACACACAGCGAAAAAACTTCTGGCTACTGAACAACAACTTAAGGAGGTTGCTGATGATACTAAATAGTTCAGGCTCATTAAACAAAAGGACATATCCAAACTGAGTGAATGGATGGTAAAAGGTCAAATGCAATGCAATGTAAGCTAATGGAAAGTGATACCTGTTGGAGTTCCTGCTTGCAGGTTTCCCAACATCTGGTTGGCCACTGTGATAACGTGCTGGGCTAGATGGGCCATTGATCTGATCCAGAAGGCTGTTCCTATGAGAAATAGAGAGCTTTTGACTTCCTCCTTCAGACCTTGTATATAGCAGGGAGACATTCAACAAAACACGCAGGAATGCCTGCTTACCTGCAATGCATTGCAGGGAACTTGGACTTGGGATTCCTCCAGACTCTACCATTCTATGATTCTATTCCTGGTCCAACCAGAATGAAAACCTTAATGTTCAAGCCTTTTCTTTTCTATGCAATTCACCATTGCTCGCCTATTCTCTACCTGTCTTCACCTTTTCTACTTCCAATGCATGTGAGTGCTGCAAAATAGGAATTCTCACAACTGGATCACCTGCAAGTCCATGTGTTGCTAACCCTATGGATGGGCTCTTCCACATCTGCAGCCTGTGGATGAGTAGACGGGCTGTTACCACAGCCGAGCACCCCAGTTTTTCAGCGCCGCATAACCAGCCAGCGACTCAGAAAGCACTCCAGATGATGTAACTTTTGCCATTACCACTAAGCTTCTGAGCCTTTGCTGCTCGGCTCCTCTGGGGCCCTGTTAGATTGTGCCTCCGTTAAGACAATCTCAGTGGGGCTGCCTCTGGAGGAAGCAACCGCAGCAGCAGCAGCAGTTACAGGTCCGCCTCCTTTACCTTGCAGGACCTTCCTACAGGCACTCTCTTGCTAACCCAGCCCAAAGGGACCATTTTAGCAGCTGCTCTTGGAATGCCAGGCTGCTCCAATGTCACGTGGGCTTGAATCTGAGTTGTCATTCCCCAGGGATCCGTTTCTGTGATGTTACTCAGCTGGTTCCGGAGCTGCCCACAGCAACGCCAGCTCCATGTGACCCAATTGTCAGGCTGCCATCTCACCACTCCTGGCTTTAGCTGTGCTTTTCTTTTTGCCCAGTTTGGAAACCTCCCTGTTGAGGTTGCTTAGCTGCGGCATCTGCAGGCGGAAGCCAGTCCCACCATTGCACACCCACAGACACAGCTGGTTGGCCACACTGGCAGTTGTGGACAGTGTGTGTGTGTGATGCTCAAGCCCATGTTGTCGTATTTCTGGGCACAAGCTCCACATCCCCTCCCAGCTGGTGCTGCTGAAGGAAACGAAAAAGGAATCTGCCCTTCTTCCATGGAGCTGCAAGCTCTGTCTCACAGAAGCGTAGGAAGCTGCCCTTTCCTGAGTCAGACCCTTGGCCCATTCAGCTCAGTACTGTCCACACTGACTGGCGGTGTCTCTCCAGAGTTCCAGACAGGGAACCTTCTGAGCCCTCCCTGAGATGTCTGTGATTTGTGCTGGGGCCTTTTTCACACAAAGTAGATGCTCTACCCCTGAGCTAAAACCCTACTTCCCTTTGGGACCCAAGGAGACATGGATCTTGGAATTGGAAGGTGCCAGCCAAAAAGTGCCATACAGTGGTGGTTTGGTGTAGTGGTTAGAGTGTCAGACTAGGACCTGGGAGACCCGGGTTCAAATATCCACTAGGCCATGAAGCTCACTGGGCAACCTTGGGCCAGTTACAACCTCTCAGCCTAACCTACCTCGCAGGGTGGTTCTGAGGATATAAAAGGGGGAGGAAGACAACTATGTATGTCACAATAAATGTGTGAATAAGTAAGTAAGTAAGTAAGTAGAGAAGGGGCTTTCTGCTTTCACAGTCATAGTTGCCAAGTATCTTGGGTGAGGGTCAGGTCTGAGATGGTTGCAAAGGAGCGTACAGCTTAGAAGTCGAGCCGTGCTTTTCCTTCAGCAATGGCTGGATGTTCTTTTTTGCCTTCAAAGCCAATAGTCCCCTGATCCCACTGTGTCTGAAAGACCAGCGAGCCCCTGTAGACCGCAGAAGTGCTGCTGTGTGATGTTGAGCTGTCTCCCCCAACCCAGTACTACAAACCCATGCTATAATGTATATGCCCCTTTAATGTCAACTGAGTCAACTTTGAACCACTGTGCAACCCTAGCATCTCCCAGTGATGGATAAGTTGTCCGGGTGATAAGTTGTGCGTAGGAAACAGGATGAGGAGGCATCAACCCGCTCTCCCCGCTACGAGGAATCCTTATGAGCTGCAGTCTGGCTGCCATTGCTTTCCCCAGAAGAAGATGGCTCATGCAAGGTTAAAAACAAAGAGAGACAATATCACGTTGAACATCAGCTCTTCCCTAACCTGCCAGGACCTTATCTCAGGGTTCTGTGTTTCCCTGGCAACAGTAGAAGGCATCCCTAACACCTAAAGCAGAGAATTTCCCTGCTTGGTTTTAAGGTGGTTGCAATGTCACCAGCCGTTTCCTGGGTAACGCAGAATCCGGAAGCCGAGTCCTGGCAGGTAGGGAGGGTGGGGAGGAGCTGGATTTGGCACCCCATTATATGCATATGTATGGTTTGCTTTGTACAAGGAAAAGGTGCCACTGTATGATTTAATAATTATATGAATTGATTGTGCAGTCACCCTGCTAAGGTCACCACTGCCTGTCTCTCTCCATCATACCATCCCACAGCACACAGTCAAGGCTGCTGCAGTTGGAAGTTTCCAGGGCTAGGTGTGTGTGTGTGTGTGTGTGTGTGTGTGTGTAGAAAGGTGTGGGCCCCTGTGGCAATGTGAGCTGTAAGCAGGTGGAGCATAATCAGGGAACTTTTATCATTTCCGTCTTGAAACCAAAGACCTCAGAAGACCTCAGATGACACCATCAGCCTAACAGGCTGGAGAAAACTGGTTGGCTAGCTACTCCCTATAGTGTATCTTCCCATAAGTTAGGTCAGTGTGGTGTTGGGTGGTTGGAGTGTTGTTGCTATATTATTATTATTATTATTATTATTATTATTATTATTATTATTATATTCAGTTTCTTATCCAGCCTTCACCAAGAGGCCCCAGGCATATATTTTTTTTGCAGCAATTTAAAAATAAAATATTTTAAAAAGTTTAAAACACACCAAAATATATACATCTCAGATGTCAAATGCCAGGGTAAAGAGGTCTGTCTTCAGCATATGACGGAAACTACATAACGAAAGTTCCAAGTGCAGCTATTTGGGGAGGGAATTCCACCACATAGGACCAAAACCAAGGATATATTGCATGCATGTATGGAATTTTTTTTAATGCAAATTACATATTATACAATATTGCTTATCAAATGATTAGAGAAGTATTTTTAAAGTATAAATTGCATAGTGAAAACAATACAATTCAATTTAAATCAATAGTGGTTGCTAATATTCACATACATTTATTTTATTTTTATTTATTTATTTATTTCAATTGATTGATTGATTGCATTTATAGCCCACCATTTCCTCTAAGGAGCTCAAAGTGGTGTACGTGGTTCTCCCCCTCCTAATTTAATCCCCACAACAACCCTGTGAGGCAGGTTTTGGTGAGAGGCTACCCATTGAGCTTCATGGCTGAGTGAGGATTTGAACCCTGGTCTCCAGGGTCCTAGTCAGACACTCTAACTACCACACTAGCTTTTTTCCTTTTCCATTTAATACAGATAAAATATGAAATATTATTAAGAAATATTAAAGCCAAATGATATTTCAGAGCAGGGGAAACTGCTTTTATACTCTTTCTCTTCCTCCACTTCTTATTTAAATACATAGACCGCTTCCTGAGACTTCAGTGCATGTGTGCATTTACTATATCTGATTTTGAATTGTGTATTTTAAATAGCAGCTGTGGTAGGGGTTGGCCATGGTGGTAGTGAGATTGGGAATGTTGCTGCAAAAGTCATAATGCCACTATACAAATCTATGGTGAAACTAAACTTGAAAAGCTGTGTATGGTTCTGTTGCCTACTGTAGAGTTGGAAAGGGTTCAGAAAAGATCATCCGAACTGATCAAGGGGATGGAACAATTTTTACTCTAGTTACTCTAGTTGAAGTTTTTCTTAGTTTAGAGAAGAGGCAAGTAAGAGGTGATATGATAGAGGTGTGGAAAATTTTGCATGGTGTGCAGAAAGTGGAGGTTTTTCTCCCTTTCTCCTAATTCTAGAATTCGAGCCCATCCAATGAATCTAAACATTCAGGACAGACCCCCCCCCAAAAAAAAAGGCTTCTTCATGCAGCGCGTAGCCAAACTACAGAACTTGCTCCTGCAATATGTACTGATGGACACACCACCTTAAATGGCTTTAAAAAGAGGGAAGATGGGCTGAAGGGAAGGACCCAAACCATATTCATATTGGAAGTTGTTTGCTGTTGATTTCCATGCCTGTGTAGTCTTAGTAGCATTGGAAGGTCAGCAGGAGGGTTTGTCATGTAGTGGCTAATTCTGTTAGTGTCAGCCAAGGCGGGTGGGGTGGAAGTAAGTGTTGCTTAGCAAACAGGCAAAGCAACATGACGTTTGCTGAGGCAACACTTGCTCTGCTTGACTCTGTAGTTTTGAGGGAATTTGCCCTCTGTGTGTTTGGTGGAATGTCTTCCTTCTGTAAGTACAAGGCCTGGAGAAAAGGCCCCCCTCTCTCTCCTCCTCCTCTTCTAAATACTCACTATTTTCCTTCCGTTTCCTCAATGAAATGTGATTAGGATTTCTCTTCGTTCTGGGCTCTGTCTGTGTTACTTAAGTGACTTTGCTAACAATTAGGAACCACGGAAATGATCACAGCAGTGTCCCCCGATTCTGCTTTCTTTTTAGCCCTGCAATGTGTGCCCAGCTATATAACCCAGCAGCCACTTCACTTGCATAACAAGTGAGGCCCTGTTGCTTAATACCTGGGCTGCATATGTCTTGTCTCCAACAAAAGATCTGGAAATAATTCCTCCTGCTTTGACGGAAGCCCCTTTCCCTCCTTCCTTTGGCTTTGATGCTCCATAGGCAAGAAGAGAAGCGCCCTGCTGGTTAGCAGCGTTTATGCCTATTTTGTTGCGTAAGTAGATTTGCTGGTCATTTTGAAGAGTTTAGCCTATGCCCTAGCTAGGTCTGAGTCACGATTACGACTTCTCCTAATACAGTCTTTCTCTCTCATACGCACCCGGTGCATACACACACACACACATGCAGAGCTGAAATCCTTCTTATCCAGTCTGATGGGGATGGAACATTCCTTGCCACGGGGCAAGCAAGCCACTCAAATGCAGGTCAAGGAGCTTGAAATCCAGCCTGTGATCAGGCTAAGGGAAATTAATTCCTCAGACAGCTGTATTTAGTTGCTCCAGCTTTGCACAGCTGCCTGGCTGCTGGGGACGGAGGCGAGACTGAAGCGCAGCTTTGGGGGAATGTCTGGTGATGGCTCATCGCCGTCCATGCTTTGCTGTGCTACAAGGGGCTTTCCTGAATTCCACCCCTAAGGAAGGCAGCTAGTCATTCGCCAAGCTCCAGACTCCTTTCGGCTTAGTCTAGACCAGCCTGGACTTCCCTCTCTCCACAGGCAGCGTCGGATGCAGGCAACACACAGACAGTGGGGATGTAGGTGGCAGCAAAGGAGACGGCAGTCATCACACCCATAACTCATTTTTTTGCAGTGTTGATTTACCAACCTGGGCTAGACAGAGGTGGTTAGGATCCTGAGGTGGCTGGGAAGACCGTACTGTTCCAGACTCCAGGTGTGGGTGTCATATTTTCCAGTCCTCCCCTGCGTCAAATTTCTCTGCAAGTGAAAACAAGCGAAACAAAACTAGCTCATCAGGAAGGAAAGTTCTATCTTCTATGCAGGCTAGCTTTCAACTTGCATGGAGGCTGGGTTTCTTTTCTTCCTATTTTTTTTTTTTAATATAGCAGGGGCTTTTAAAAATGGCTTCCCCAACCTGAAGTCTGAAGCGATGCAATTTATTCACGACTCTACCACCACTTTCCCATCCCACCTCATTCTGCTGTGGGTTCCTGCAGAATCTTATACTGGAAGTGCCCAAATGATGGTGAGTGTGATTCTAAGCTCCCCCCCTATCTTTTAGTCTTCTCTATCTGTGAACCACTTCCCTCCTGTTCATCCTAGTTCTACAGTTCTGTAGTCCCCCCCCCCCCATCTCTCTGCCCTTTCCTGGGCTGGCCCTACCATGAGGCAGAGTGAGGCAACTGCCTTAGGCTGCAGATACTGAGGACAGGGAGTAGACAGAGCTGTGTGCCACATGGCCTGTTGTGCATTCCTTAACCCAACCTGTGCCCTCAAAGTCCCCCTGTCCTACCCTCAAAGTAAGATTCAGAGACAAAATGGCCCACCTTCCCATTCCAGTCTGTTCAGCTTTTGCACGAGTGTCATTTTGTTTTTTGCCCCAGACAGTAAAATATATTGGCCTGGCCCTGTCATTCATATCCAAACATCCTGCGTATTAAGTCTTGACAAGAGTGTTTGCAAAGTGATTGGCATTATTAGAAGATCCCTTGTGTCTTCACAGTTCTAGGAGGAGTATCCTTATGATTCATACCATAGGCTCCTGATAAGAAGCAGCCTGGTAATTTTATCATTACTGCAGTGTAAGTCTTGGCCCTTTTTTGGGGTGGTGGTGATGAGAATCCACTCACTACACAATTGCCTTCTATTGAGTCAGGCTATTGTAGGGCCAGCTCTACCTTGAGGCAGGTGGATGCTTCAGGCGGCAAACCTTGAGGAGCAGGCCATGGGCAGTTTGCTGATCTCAGGTGCAATGGAGGGGGGCTGTCTTGTCGCCAGTTCAAAATAAGATTCTGCTGCCAGCCTGGTTGGCTTCTGTGCATGGGATGGAGTAGGCACCATTTTGTACTTTACCGCAGGCAGCGACATGTCTTCTTGCCTCATAAGAAGAGCTTGCTGGATCAGGCCAGTGGCCTATCCAGTCCAGCACCCTGTTTTTTCAGTGACCAATGGGAAACCCACCAGCAGGACAGAGCTCTCTTCCCTCCTGCCATTTCCAGCAACTGGGATTCAGAAGCACTCCTGCCTTCAACTGTGGAGGCATCGCGGTTCGAAGCCACGCATAGCCTTACCCTCCATGAATTTGTCTAATCCTCTTTCACAGCCATCCATGTTAGTGGCCATCACTGTTCCCTGTGGGGGTTCATTCCATAGTTTAACTGTGCACTGTGTGAAATAGTATTGTCCTCTGTCCGTCTCAAATATCCCAACGCTCAGCTTGGCTGGATGTCTCTTGAGTTCTAGTCTAAGAAGAAGTGGCCTGCCCATGCATGATGTGCTGGGCCTGGGGGTAAACCCGAGCAACACGGTCCAGGTCTGGTCCAAGGGTTCCACAAAGGGTCAGTCCGACAGGGTCAAGGCAGGAAACCAGGCTAGGTCAGGCACAGGGTCACAGGCAGGTTCTAGCAAACAGCAATGTTGCTGCCACAACCTGGGGCGGGGTCCGACAGCCTTTTATCTCTGCCGGGGTAACGGCTGGTCCTGATCCCCCGGTGACTCACCTCCCTGTCTCGCCCGAAGGTGAGCCCTCCTCCTGCGAGTACTCAGGTCTCTCCTTCTCTCAGACCTGAGTCTCTGCAGCTCGGGAGATATCGGTGGGTTACTAGACCCAGAGGCCGCCTCAGCCTCTCCTGACCCAACTGGTAGTGGAGCAGCTGTGAGTGATTGCCCAGCTGAAGGCAATGAGGTAATCCCCACATCTGGAGGCAGGGCAGGCTCAGCCCCTGACTCGGCCCAGCTGATGCTTCTTGCAGGGGAACCTGTGCAGACTGGGGCTCTTCAGAATCAGACCCCGGACTTGTTTCCGATGCTACCAGAAGCAGAGGATCCGGTGCGGACTGAGACTCCTCTGGTTCTGAGTCCGAGCCCGAGTCCCAGGCCATCACAGGTCACTTTGTTCTCCTCTCCACCTATTTGTTCAATCCCCAAGCACACTTTGGGCAGAGGCTCTCATGGATACCTCTCCTTTATACTCTCCACTGCCCCACTGAAGAGCTGCCTTCAGAGGGCGTGAGCTTGCGAGATGTCTCTTCAGGCTAGCAGGAAATAGTGGGGGGGGGGGGGGAGAGAGAGAGAGAGCCTCTCCCCGCTCCCCCCTCTCTCTTGGAATGTACCAGGATATTTGCCAGGCTGTGGGCTGAGCCTGTGACTCAGAGTGTGCTGCCCTCCCTTGTTTGTGCCTCGATTTCCCAGGAAAGCCAGGACGGGTGTGTGTATGACAGAACAGATCTCACAGCCAAGGATGTGGCAGGCCTCCCTCGCTTAGCTCATGTGGCAGCTACTTACACTTAGAGCACTCTGAGGGCACATACGTAGAAATTACTGCCCCTTCCCGACAAAGAAGGAAAGAAAGGGGGCGGCAGCGGCAGGAGGGAACAGTGGCGTAACACTGCTTGTGAGTGTATACCACTGTTCCTATTGATTTGCAAAAAAGCAATGTTTGAAGGGCCCAGCTGCAGAGCCCACAGTCTCAGGCCTGATGTTGGCATTCAGCCTGTGGCATACTCTGGTAGTTGGCAGGACCCGAGTGCCCTGGATACTGGCTACGGGTGTCCTGCAGTTCTGGCTGAGCTGGGAGCTGCCATCAGGGAAAGGCTGCAACTTAAATGCAAACTGAACTGAACTTCTCCTCCATCCCTACATGTGTTTATAAGCAGAGAACTGGAGCAATTTCAGAAAACTAAGGAGGGGGGGGAGAGAGAGAGAGACACTTTATGTGGATAAGTGCTAACAATGACATTGTGTGGCTCATGCGTCTTTGGCCTGTGGGGCTACATGCCTTCGGAATGCAGTGTTCTCAAGAGGGCACAATGCCACCACACGTCTGTGCTCATCACAGCTCTATGCTTGGCTCCTTCTTCCTTTGTCTTGGCAGCCTGGAGAAGAGCCTGTCAGTGGGTCAGCCCCGAACAGCCCAGGAAGTGATGACAAGGCAGCCTTAAAGGGACGGCAGCCTAAGTGCCAGACAGGGAGAGCAGTTACTATCAACCATGGTGACAAGTCCCTGCATGCACACTCTCCCAACTGGGGATGGGCAAACTCAGCCATGGCTTCACTTGTCACAGGAACAAGGCTGTAACCACGGGGGATCTATGGAGTTATTCCAGACTCCCGCCTTCATGGATTTTCAGGCTTTTTTATTTTTTAAAAAGTTTATCATTCTACTTATATTCTACTTACTGTATAAGGAAAAATGTGTAGAGTGTTCTGCTCAGCTGCTCACCAAGAAGACTTTCAGTTCATTTTGGCTACCTGTACAGTGGTACTTTGGGTTAAGAACTTAATTCGTTCTGGAGCTCCATTCTTAACCTGAAACTGTTCTTAACCTGAGATACTGCTTTAGCTAATGGGGCCTCCTGCTGCCGCTGCACGATTTCTGTTCTCATCCTGAAGCAAAGTTCTTAACCCGAGGTACTATTTCTGGGTTAGCGGAGTCTGTAACCTGAAGTGTCTGTAACCCAAGGTACCACTGTATATGTACAGGCTGCCACCTTCACCCCATCCCCACAACTTTCCTCGCTATGGGCTTCCCATACACAGCCTGGGATGTCTCAGATACCCACCGTGAGTTGCTTGCTGGACACCTGAGGCACCACTGTAGTGAGGTAGATGCAACAGCTGAAACAGTCCCAGGTGAGGTTTCCAATGCAGCATTCAGTGTGTATGTGTGTGTGTGTGTGTTTTTAACAAAAAGGAAGGAAAGAAAAAATATGCCAGAGGGCAAAGTCTCTGATTGCAATAGCCCAGAGAAGATAATATTTATGGTTTTCTAGGGAAGCTCCAACTTGGGGCAGCTCCTACCATTCAGAAGAAGTGTAGAAATGAAATGGGAAAATTGCGTAGCTGCTGCTTCCAGCCTTGTGTGCTGGATTCTGTAATGAACCCAATACCCTTTTAAGTAAGTGAATTGTTGCTGGAAAAGTCACATCTATGGCACATTCTGTTGTAAGGTTTCCAAACATGTAACAGCACCACCTGTTGGTGCATTTTCTGCTCTCTCTCTCTCTCTTTCCAGATTTAAGGGCCAGATTTAAGAAGAGGTATGACCCAGGCAACCATATAGGGTGCCGGACTTTGTGGGGGGAGGAGAGGCTCAACTGCCGAGTCAGATATTCACTCAGCAGTGGAAAGAAATAGCACAAATTGTTCATCTTCCCTTAGAAAGCTCACAATAGTAGCCTCTGTGGCCAGATTTGCATAAAGGTTCAGAGAACGAGGTTCCTATTTTCACGTTTGGTGGGAGTGTACCATAGTCCATGCCTTTTGGCGAAAAGTTTTTAATCTGACCTCCAAAACAATCTATCCCTCCTAATTCAGCACTTGCCTTATTATCGTTAGATTTGACTCCACCCTTAAATCTAAAGAATTAATTTCCTTCCTGTTAACTGCAGTTAGACTAGTTGTTGTCGAACGATGGAAGGAAACATCTATATACCAATAGAGGCTTGAGTTAATAACACCTGGGGCTAACAGAATGCCTCACATACAATTGGCATCTAATCAAAGGCATCCCGAAAAGGATACCTTTGCCATGATCTGGTCTCCCTTTTTCTCTTTTATTGAAGAAGAACAGGATATTTTTGCCTCTGGCCACAACTGGCATGCAGCCCTTGGGCAGAAAAAGATCCCCCCCCAAACCTGGTGTGTTTACTTAATCAATTTTTAAAAAATTGAAAAGGACTGTCAAATATACCTTTGTGTAGGGCTGGCTAGAACACCAAGCTAGGGTTCTCATCCTTCGCAGGAGGTGTAGATGCACACCACAATATTTTGTCAGAGCTACCACCTTTTTAAAAAATGCATTGGTTTCCCACTCTGCGCTGACCCAAAGGAACGCAATGGGCAGTCAAGATAGGTGTGCTTTGCTGCTCTGTGTGCTTGAGCTTTGCATGCCATCGTAGTATCGGAGGGCTTGGCGCACGTGCAGAGCGGAGGACCCATGCCATGTGTGCAGGCAGCGGCATCTCTGCAGGCCCTCAGGAGACGTTCATGACCTTCTGTGTGGCCTAGTGCCTAGTTTCCGGGGGTGGGGGTGGGGGGGCTGGAAACGCTCCAGCTGCGCTGAAGATCATGGAATGGAAAATAAAAGCTGGACCATCCTCAAAAGGATTTGGTCCGCGTTAGCGTCCAATGACTGGCTGCTCCCCAAAGTTCCTTTGGACCGGAATTCTGCTGGAACAGACTCCCGGGGGAATGGCTGTGAACCTTCTCTTTGTGAGCAAATAGCTTTCTCTGCAGGACTGTGGTATTTCTGTCTCTGCCTCCAGCACGCTTAGAGGAAGAAGGAGTGGAGAAGAGAATGTATTTAGAGATGCAAGGGTTTTTGTGTTTTTTAAAAAAATAAAATAAAAAAGCATTATTTTTTTAAAGCCAACCCTTCAGATCTCTGTTTACCATTATGGAGGCCAATGTAACAGTACAAGTTGAGGCCGTTTGTTCCCAAGTGGGCAGACGGAGTCAGTTTGAACAGCTTCACAGGATGTCTAACGGTCAAAAGCTCCTAGAAAAATATACCTCCGTATTAAATATCTATTATCATGACTTAGCTAAGGGCAGGGTCCTCCCCTCGCCTCCTTTCCTTTTTTATCCTTGTCCAATCTGCAAATATTCTGGACTGCTGTTGTCTTAATGCAGCGTTCCCCAACTTGGCACACCCTCCGGAAATTTTGGCCAGCAACTCCATTCGCCCCCTGCCAGCCCAGCCATGTTGGCTTTAGATGTGGTTAAACTACAGCTCCCATAATCCCTGGGCATTGGCCATGCTGCGTCAGGGCTGATGGAAGTTGTAGTCCAAAACACCTGGAGGACACCAGATTGGGGAAAGCTGTCTTAATGGGCATTCTGATTTCGAGTCCTAGAAACCAGGGAACAGGAAACCTTTCAGAGTCTGATCTAACCCATCTGCATGGGCAAGACTTGTTCCCACTGAATATTTGTCCTGTAGGTTAATGCATTCCAGAGCATTTTTTTGGACCAGTTTCTTGCAACCTGCCATTATGTTAAATTCCACAGCTTTTGAGAAGCTGCTACATACTATAGATTCTCAGCTTTAGAAAGAAAAAAAAGCTCTGTTGTCCTCTTGTGGTCAAGCCACAATGAGAGAAAAAGCAATGGTGAAAAACTGAGGGCAGACTGAACCCTCCTTGAATCCTGTGTTCCTCCTTTTGCATTGGAGGGAGATACCCACACATAATCTCTTTGAGCCCTGATTTGTACCATAATCTGAATTTCAAAAAGAGAGGGCTCAAGGGACTTTCCAAAATGTTACATTTCCATGCAAGTGAGGTTTTTTTTTTTTTAAGCACAATGTATGGATTTTTTTTGAAAAGCAGTTCATTTTTCTGCACAGTTGTTGCGCTTTTGCAATTTTGAAATACTACCATTGAATGTAATGCACATTGTGTGTTTCTGTTTGTGTGTAATCATTCCTCTGTTTTTCTGAGAATGCTCCCCTCCCCTCAAATGTTTGGAGTTTCCGAAGGTGAAATTCCTCTAACATTTAGGAACTTTAAAATCTTGGAGATATTATACGGTGGAACTTATGCTCTGCATGGCCACATGTGGCTTGAGAAGAAATCTGTTAAAAACCAATTATCTCCACAAAATTGGAGGCCTGCACACTCTGAGTTTCTGGAACATTATAAATAATTCCATGGATCTGTTTGCCCTGCTCATCCTGGCATTTTGAATTTCACTGAATATTAACTGCAGAAGATCTGTTAAGTGTGCCGGATTTCGTCTTCCTGTATGATGATGAGATATAATGTGGCCTATACAGTGGTGCCCCACAATACGAATGCCTCGCAAGACGGAAAACTCGCTAGACGAAAGAGTTTTCTGTTTTGGAGGTGCTTCGCAAAATGAATCTCCTATGGGCTTGCTTCACAAGATGACAATGTCTTGCGAGTTCCTGCGGGGTTTTTCCCCTTTCCCCCCTTTTTCTAAGCCGCTAAGCCGCTTATCAGCTGATCCGATCAGCAGATAAGCCGCTAAAAGCCGCTAATAGTGCTAAGCCGCTTATCAGCTGATACGATCAGCAGATAAGCCGCTAAAAGCCTCTAAAAGCCGCTAATAGCACTAATCCGCTAATCCTTCAATGGGCTTGCTTCGCAAGACGGAAAAAACCGCTAGACGAAGAGAATCACAGAATGGATTCTTTTCGTCTTGCGAGGCACCACTGTATAGGGACAAGGAACCGGCCGGCAAATTCTGTGGAGCAAGTTTCTTGAACCAGAAAGTCAGGTGAGCAGGAGGAGCCAATCAAGCTCTCTTTCCTGCTAGATAGCCACCAGATTGTGCTGCAGTCTCTTGCATCAGGTGGAGTTATTAAGATTCCACACAAAGACATATCTGACAGTCCATTTTTAAAAATTAATAATTAAAAATTGATTGATTAATTCATTGATTAAGCCTTTCAGCCCTATTTAAAATGCCTCATCCTAGCCACCAAGGATCAATGTCTGAACACCACCCATTTACACACAGTTGAAGGCTCTCTTCTCTGTAGGTTTGCCAGTCTTCCAAGTCTGACCTAAAGTCTCCAGGTTTGCCTCATCCCTCCCGTTGTCAGATGGAGGGCTTAAATCTCCAGAGGGGCAAGAGTGCCAACAATGAGGATGATAGGTTGTTGCATATAGCTTGCAAGCTTCAGCCCAGCAGGAGCTGGCTGCAAATTATAGCACAGACACTCTGGGGGCAGGAGTGTTGCCCACCTCCTCTCCCCTCTTCCAATTGACCTCCATCTCCAGGGCCTGCTCCTGTGACATTACCGGGGGCCACCTCTAGGTGTCAGGTTTGAGCCCTGAAATATAGTTTGGGATGCTCCTGACATTGTAACGCTACTTCTCTGCTTCAGTTCTACTTTAAATAGATGCTTCCTTCTTCCCGAAAGGGACTTAATCTGCAAATGGGTCATTCACAAATGTGTCAATGGCAACAGGTTTTTTTAAATTTTCACTTACTGAACCTCCTCTCTAAAGGGTAAATACAGATTAAATGGGGAAGAATTACAGGCTGGTATTTTGATGCCAGGGACATTGTGTGGATGCTGCAAAAACAAAAACTAACTTTTTATTTACTAGCAAATTTATATGCAGCTTCTTTCACGTATGATGCAATTCCTATTTTATTTTATTTTTTTTGCAATCCTCAAGAGGCCACTTTAGACACAACAGTGACTGAGTGACAGGGATAGCTATTTATTTATTTATTCATTTGCTTATTATTTTCTTAACATTTATACCTCACCTTTCATTGAAGGAGCTCAAGGTGGCGTACATAGTTTCCCCTCCCTATTTTATCCTCACAACAACCCTGTGAGTTTAGTTTAGACTGACAGGTAGCTGCTGGCTCAAGGCCGCCCAGTGAGCTGGGTGGAGATTCGAACCCTTGTGCCACACAGTCCCTATTCTCTACAGCAGGAGCCTAAGGCTGCTTTAGACATTCCACATTTTGTGTGGAAGGCATTTGGTAGCTTACCTACAGTGCTGTTCACGCCAGCCTCTCCTTAGCAAGAGAACTACTTTCTACCCACTGTTTTGTGTCAAGGGACCTACAACTCCCCTTCCAGGCTGTGTGGCTTTGTCGCTCCTGCACCTATATGTTCAACTTCCTAGCCACCAAGGATTGTGGAAAAGGGGGCGTGCCAGAGAGGGAGGGCCCGAGCCCCTCAGGGGAAAGGGTGCATGGCTGAGTTAATGAAGGGATGCTGTAAGGACTCTAGGTGGAGGAAATTGAGCCCTGGGGAGAGAATACTGTAATTTCATGCAAAAATTACACGTTAGCTCAGTGAGATGTTCTGCACCGCTTCTGGTGACCAGCACAGGGGGGTAATTAGAACTCTGCCTATTAGAGAGCCGAGGGCTTCTCCGACTCCTCTGGGGGAAATTCAGCCCCCAAAGGAAACGGTTTCGACTCAAGAGTGATCATGTGGCACTGGTGGTAATTGCTATTCTGGAATGAGGACTTCAGCATGATCCAAAACAGGGCAGCTCGCTGCAGGATCTTGTGGGCCTGCTACAGCTGTGTTTCATTGCACTGATATTCGAATTCTTCCCTTTTGCTCCAGTAAGCTCCAGGAGGCAGCGTAGCATCCATGGAGTTTTGAGGAGTTTCTCATCCAGGCGCCAGCTAGATCTAGAATGGCTTTGCTTCAGTAAGGTTGCTTCATCAGGTGCCTTCAAAATGTAGCCTGAGCTCAGCAAAAAGCAAAACAACAACAAACAAACATACTGCCAATGGGAGGCCTTCAGAACATATATACAACATGTAAAACACTTGAGAGACCTGCTGTTACTTTTGCTCTTATTTTGATGCTGGTTTTATTATTGTCCTTTCTATGTCTGCTTTAAGGGACGTGGGTGGCGCTGTGGGTTAAACCAAAGAGCCTAGGACTTGCCGATCAGAAGGTTGGTGGTTCAAATCCCCGTGACAGGGTGAGCTCCTGTTGCTTGGTCCCTGCTCCTGCCAACCTAGTAGTTTGAAACCACGTCAAAGTGCAAGTAGATAAATAAGTACCACTCTGGCGGGAAGGTAAACGGCATTTCCGTGCACTGCTCTGGTTTGCCAGAAGTGGCTTAGTCATGCTGGCCACATGACCCGGAAGCTGTACGCCGGCTCCCTCGGCCAATAAAGCGAAATGAGCGCTGCAACCCCAGAGTTGTCCACAACTGGACTTAATGGGTCCCTTTACCTTATGTCTGCTTTAAACAGCCAGTCAGATGCACTGCATCTCTGTTTCAATAACTGAAATTTTATTTCTAAATTTACAGCTATCCAGAAAAACCTGCAGTTACCCATGCACATGCATATTTTATGCATACATCTGACCTTTTCACGTCTATCACATTTATATCCCACTTTTCCTCCAAGGAGCTCAAGGCAGCATCTAGGGTTCCTCTTCTTTGCCATAATATCCTCCCAGCGGCCCTGTGAGGCAGGCTAGGCCAAGAGACCGTGACTGGCCCAAGATCACATCCTCAGACTTATGGCTGATCAGGAATTTGAACCCTGGTCTCCTAGGTCCTACCACTGCACCACAATGGCTCTCTTTGGCAATGCACAGGCAACCAAAGTTGCAGGGTCAAAGTCCATCCTATAGTGGCATGGGTTGAAGGACCCACTGGGAGGTTTAGGATGCAGTTTAAGAGCGGGGCAGTTGTGAACAAGAGAGCCGTCTCTCAAAACTGACACCAGCTCTGTGACTGTTTTGTTTTCTCTCTTTGCAATAATTAAAAAACAAACACTTTGTTTTATGATGTATCATTTGGAAGATGTATCTATCTCATCCAGTTCTGCTTGCTTTGATGCATCGTGGTCTCTCCAAGATATCGGGTTGAGACAGGTCCATCCTATCACCTGCTACCCGTTCTTTTTCCAGCGGGAGATAGAAGCCGGGACCTTTTGCCTGCACATCTAGCACTCAGCCACTGAGCTAAGCACTCCTCGTGCTAACTCGTGAGTCTTGCTTATTTCGCCCTCTCTGCAAAAACATATTTAATTCCTATGCTCCTTCTGATTGTGGGACTCTTCTGTGCACTTATTTTGCAGCCGTCTTTTTTTAACCATGCTAAATTTGTGCACAGCTAGACATCTGCCTTTCTCAGACACTACTAACTTTGCTGGGGTGTGCAAAATTGAAAAGAAGAAGGAGAAGAAGGGGGGGGGCTTGAAAAGATAGCTCTGTGGGATCGCAAAATAGGCGGGTGCTAGCAGAACAGAAGATAACAAAGTCAAGAAGACTGGAGAGAGGGTGGGCGTACGCAAATCAGATTTAAACGATTAAAAAAGCACTTGCAAATGTGGGGGAGGAAGGGTGGGACAGTGTCCAGAATGACGGGAGTTGTGAAATGTTTTGCAACAGCTAAGGGACTCTGCAGGAAAAAGAGAGAGAAAAGTAACTATATTAGGAGGCACTTGGTTTAGCTCTGAAAAAAGCCCTCAAGAAAAACACAAAGAAACCAGGACAAGTTACAGATATCGGGAGGGGAGTCATACAAGTTACTAGAAATACTTAGAGCTTGATTCATTCCTGAACAAAATTTGGGGAAAATACTGTGCAGAGCTTTTCTAGATCCAGGAAAGCTTGAGCTGCCTCCCCCAAAATACATTCATGGAATCCACAAAGAACTGCTATCTCACTTTCATAGAAAGCGGCCTTACACACAGGCCTATCTAGCTTAGTATTGCCCACACTGACTGGCAGTGGCTCTCCAGAGTCCCAGGTAGAGGTGTTTCCAAGCCCTGCCTGGAAATGATGGGGATTTAAGGCAGGAGATTATTCATGCAGAGCATGTGCTCTGCCACTGAGCTATAGCACTTTTCTAACTGGCCATATATAAGAACCAATCTTTTAGTGTTGTCTTGGAAGAAGGACATGAGGCATCTCAGGCTTAAATGTCTTCCACAGGGACAGGCACAACGTCGATTGGGCTCTACTGGCAGGTTGCTGGATGATTTTAAGTAGATCAGCAAAGGTTTCTAACTACCAACTGTTTACCTATACCAGTACAGTGGTACCTTGGGTTAAGTACTTAATTCGTTCTGGAGGTCCGTACTTAACCTGAAATTGTTCTTAACCTGAAGCACCACTTTAGCTAATGGGGCCTCCTCCTGCTGCTGCGCCGCCAGAGCACGATTTCTGTTCTCATCCTGAAGCAAAGTTCTTAACCTGAAGCACTATTTCTGGGTTAGCGGAGTCTGTAACCTGAAGTGTATGTAACCTGAAGCGTATGTAACCCGAGGTACCACTGTAGCCGCAAAAGAGCTTCTCCTTGACCCTAAATCGGGCTATTAGATTCCTTCATCTGTAGCAACTTGAATGTAGATGTGTGTTTATATGTGTAGCTCATCTCTATACATGGTTCACGGGGCGCAGTAGGACGTTTGCTCCACCCCCTGAACCCCACTTTGCACTGGGCTCCCCTTTCCATAAGAAACTATTTTGCACTTGGCTCTGGTCAGTAGACCTCATCCTGCTACCGAAACAACAACAGCAAAGTAAATCCTGCTAGACCGAAATCTGCCCACACTTGGTCAAAGCCATTGTTCTAAAGCTGGTAACTCGAATATTGTGTCCTGGGCCAATTCAAGGCCGGTTGCGCTGTGGACACAACCACCCTTTTCTTCTTAGAGTTTCCTTAGAAGAGAAAGGATAAGGACAGAGGTGACATATCTCTGAACAGAAGTTGCTGGGAATCACAAGTGGGAGATAGCTGTGGCACTAAGAAGAAGAGTTTAGATTTGATATCCCGCTTTATCACTCCCCTTCAGGAGTCTTAAAGCGGCTAACATTTTCCTTTCCCTTCCTCCCCCACAACAAACACTCTGTGAGGTGAGTGAGGCTGAGAGACTTCAGAGAAGTGTGACTGGCCCAAGGTCACCCAGCAGCTGCATGTGGAGGAGCGGAGACGCGAACCCGGTTCCCCAGATTACGAGTCTACCGCTCTTAACCACTACACCACACTGGCTCTCAGGTCCTGCTTGCACTGTGAGGACCCATTGCTGGGCTGCATGGGCCTTTGGGCTGATGTGGCAGGGCTGTAATGTTCTTAATGCAGGACGTTGGGGAGTATGGAAAGAGGTGAGGTGAAAACAGGTCAGCAAAGAGAGGCAGAAACAGCAAAGTGCCTATAGCAAAATGTGGCAGCTGGGGGAGAGGGGCAAGTCCTTGCCTGAAAGTTACTGCTTCATGAAACTGGAAAAGCTGCTGGATTATTTTTTTAGTTCCCTCCCTCCAAAATGTAGGGTACCCTGAAAACTTTGGTCAGATCATGGGGCCTCCTTCCCCAGGTTTTGCTGTCTGTTACATTACTGCCAACCATTCATCTGCTGGTGAGGGCTTGGAGCGCGGAGGTCCGTTGCCATGGTGCTAATGCACTGTCCACAGGGAAACACCTGGCCTTCCTCCCTGCCCCCCCCTCCCCACGGGTGTTGCTGTTAACTCCTTCGCCGCAACGCTGTGGGAGACTTCATCCTTGTCATGGTGATTGCCGGGAGGATTTCTCTGCCTCTCACTGCTCCCGTTGCCCAAAGAGCCCAGGGGGGAAAACAGAGGCAGAGCACATTTGCCAATTAAAATACTGCAGCCTCACAGAAGTCGGCCGCCGAGGCCCCTTGAATGTCGGAGCTCCTGCGAGACGAGAGAGGAAAGTGGAGCACTTTCCAGAGGAGTGGAGGAAGCCATCGGTTCTCATGCTTTCCAGCAGCTCAAGGGAGGCAGGCCAGGATGTCCTCGGTGCTGTTTCCTGGACCTCAACACCTCCAGGGATGAGTCTGCTGCATCAGGCCAGTGGTCCATCTCGTCCACCATCCTGCTCTTGCAGTGGCCAACCAGATGCCTGTGGGAAACCTGCAAGCAAAATCTGAGCACAAGAGCCCTCTTTCCTCCTGTGGCTTCCAGCAACTGGTATTCAGAAGTATCACTGCCTCATTGTGGCTAGTTGTTGTTCTTTAGTCGTTTAGTTGTTGTTCTTTAGTCGTTGTTCTTTAGTCGTTTAGTTGTTGTTCTTTAGTTGTTGTTCTTTAGTCGTTTAGTCGTGTCCGACTCTTCGTGACCCCATGGACCAGAGCATGCCAGGCACTCCTGTCCTCCACTGCCTCCCACAGTTTGGTCAAACTCATGCTGGTAGCTTCGAGAACACTGTCCAACCATCTCATCCTCTGTCGTCCCCTTCTCCTTGTGCCCTCCATCTTTCCCACCATCAGGGTCTTTTCCAGGGAGTCTTCTCTTCTCACGAGGTGGCCAAAGTATTGGAGCCTCAGCTTCAGGATCTGTCCTTCCAGTGAGCACTCAGGGCTGATTTCCTTAAGATTGTGGCTAGTAGCCATTGGTAAATAAATAATAAGTAAGTAAATTTTTATTTATACCCCGCCCTTCCCAGTTCAGAAAACCGGGCTCAGGGCAGTTAGCAACAAATTTTAAACACTTAATTGATGCAACAAAAAAACAGCATAAAATGCAGTATAAAACGTGAATAACAGAATAACAATAAATTCCGAATTCAACAATCAATTTAGGGGGGAAATCCATCCAATAAACATTAGATGATCACCAGGGCTAGCTGGCTAAATTAGTCCTCTTTGGGCCAGCGAGGAGACCAGGGGAGAATTAGCTGTGGGATCCCAGAGCGGGTAATCTTCATAAAAAGGGGAGGGGGAGGGAAGGAAGGAAGGGGAATAAAAGATCAGGCTAAGTTCAAATTGAAAGCCAGGTGGAATAGCTCTGTCTTACAGGCCCTGCGGAAGGAAGTTAAATCCTGCAGGGCCCTCCCACCAGGTCGGAGCCATCACTGAGAAGGCCCTGGCCCTGATGGTAGGCTTACCCTGCATGAATTTCTGCAGTCCTCTTTGAGACCATCTAAGCTTCTGCCTCTTGTGAGAGCAGGTTCCATCGTTTAACTAGGCCCTGAATGAAGCACTTCCTTTCGTCTGGCCTGAGTCTCCCAACATTCAACTTGGTAGGACGTCCACGAGTTCTAGCGTTCCGAGAGACGGAGAAAAGCTTTTCTCTAGCCGCTTTCTTCACGCGGTGCATAATTGTTCACGCACTTCTGTAGTGTCACCTCTTTACCTTTTCTCTCGTTCTCTCAGCTACAAATTCCCAAATATGACAGCCTTTCCTCACAGCACTTACTTGCTGCTGTGCAGTGAAAACCTGGATGCAGATGTGACTGTAAGGAGGATGGGTAATCATAATGGGCTCTACCGAAAGACAGCCTTCAACCAAAGGGACCCTCCTGGCTTGTGGGCGGCAGGAACATGGGATATTCAGCTGGGTTGTGCATTATACTCTGTGTCAAACGGAATAATAATAATAATAATAATAATAATAATAATAATGACATATACTGTGCAATTAAAAAAACAGCAATCCAGATAAACTAAGCAGGTTGATGCCTTTTGCACACAGTATTTATTTTTTCACATTTCCCCCTTTAGCAGAGCCAGTGTGGTAAGAGAGCCAGTGTGGTGTAGTGGTTAAGAGCAGTGGACTCGTAATCTGGGGAACCGGGTTCGCGTCTCCACTCCTCCACAGGCAGCTGCTGGGTAACCTTGGGCTAGTCACACTTCTCTGAAGTCTCTCAGCCTCACTCACCTCACAGAGTGTTTGTTGTGGGGGAGGAAGGGAAAGGAGAATGGTAGCCGCTTTGAGACTCCTTCAGGTAGTGATAAGGCGGGATATCAAATCCAAACTACAAACTCTTCTAGCAGTTGCGGCAAAGAATGAGGCAGAATGTTGAAGTTCCATCCAAGGCTGTTGAGAGCACTGGGTGTGCTTGGGCCATTGACTGCACTCCAAAGGAATGCACCACAACTGCTGAGTGTGTGTTGTGTGGGTTGCACACACATGACTCTGAGATGAGCCGCGCCAATGGCCCTTGAAGTCTGAGCAGCTAAGGCTGAGCTGAAACCTCTCGAGCTATTCCCCACCCCCTCCACTGCCGAGACTGAAAATGCCCACTTCTCCGTTATGCAGCATGACCCGCAAACGTTTCTGCTGCTTTTCGCCCATGCTGTGTAGGTCCCTGCACTGGGAAGCCCCAGCCTTCTTCTGGGGCACATTAACTACTGACACTGTTGGCCAATTTGCATTTCACTTGGTCTGCAGCCAAAAGAATTGGCTGTTCATTTCAGATCCGTATGGCTCGCTGGTTCCTGGACCTCATTGGCCCCTTGGAAATTGCCGTGTCGCCATTCTGTGATGACAGCAGCAGCCGTGGGTGGCAAAACTCTCTTGTCAGGGTCTAAGCTAGGGCTGGGGAAGCTTTTCCAGCTCCGTAGTCCGTATAGCCATCTGGCTTTTCTGATGGAAGGGACCTTTGTAGCAAGAAGGTCTCAGGTTCGAAACCTGGCATCTCCAAGTAAAAGGATCAGGTAAGGTGGTGATTGTTAAGACTCTTTCCCACATAAGACCCTGGTGAACCACTTGCCAGGCAGAGCAGACCAAGGATCCTGAACCGTTTTGATCTTTGGAGAGGTGGCGGGGGGGCATTCGGAAGTCCGTGAAACAGCAGCAGATACCACAAAATACCCATTTCACAGGAGGAAAAACTAGCGGTGCTCAAACCCCAAACTTCACAACCCTACAAACAAACAGCACCAAAAAAAGAGGGGTCTTGTTTTTAGAAGGGGAGGAGCCTACAGGGCCTTGATGGGTTCTAAGGGGGCTGGGTGTCTAAGAACACCATGATGCCCCCGAATGCCGTATTGGGCTAGATGGATTATGGGTCTGACTCAGGGCAAGGCAGCTTCCTGTCTTCCTATGACTCAACTGCAGTGGTGTTCACCACAGAAGGAAGGCTGAGAGAACTCCCACTTAGGGCTGAAATAGCCAAGGCACTGTCATGTAATTAGGAACTGGGCAAATGGCTTTCAAAAACAAAATTGCAGGCATCGCTGCCTGGATCTCGACTGAGGGTCTTGAATGCAAGGAGGGGGGGGGATGTTTTCAGGGAGCTTTAACCCTTTGCCTCCCGCTGCAGTCCTAAACCTGATCCGGCCTCCTGTTCCATCCTCCCCCCCCCAGCTGCATGCAAATAGTAGGATGGGTATGGAGAATCCACATCAGGACTGCAGTGGGGTGGCAAAGAGATAAAACCTCTATGCTGCACCAGGGTCTTAATCCTCATGCCCCCCCCCCATGCCTGCTACTTACATTTTGAAAAGCCATCCATGCAGTTATGAATTGGGTGGGTTCTGTTGCATATGCTTTGGTCCTTACTAAGTTTGAGAGGGTTAGCCATGCGAGCCTGTTAGAGGCTCTGGAGTAAGGACTGGATCCACAATCGGTCATATTTAGAGTCAAACTATTGAAATCAGAGGAACTTAATGACTATGGCAGCTCCCTACATTCCTAAAATACACAATTAAAATGTTTTATTTGAAAGAACAACGGACCACCTGTGAGATTAATCCGCTTCGGGCAACCAGGCAGCCTCCAGATGTTCTGGACTGCACAATTCCCATCAGCCTCAGCCAGTACAGTCATATCTTGGGTTACAGATGCTTCAGGTTGCAGTTTTTTGGGTTACAGACCGCCGAAACCTGGAAGTACTAGAATGGGTTACTTCTGGGTTTCGGCGGTCATGCATGCGCAGATGCGCCGAATTGTAACCCGCGCATGTGCAGACGCACTGCTGCGGGTTGCAAACACTGCGGCTTGCGAACATGCATCCCGCATGGATCGTGTTCGCAACCCGAGTTTCCACTGTATAGTCCAAAACATCTGGAGGGTGACAGGTTGCTGAAGGCTGAGATGAATATCCTTAGAAGGCCAGCTCTGCTCTCTTCTAGTGAGTGTACCCATAAGTCTCAGCATCAGTGGGACCACCAGAGCCTCTTATTGGGGTGGGGTTCCCCCCTGCTTTGCCCACCGCCTGCCCCCTCTGCCCCATCTTCCCACTGGGGCTTTCAAGCCCTCGCGCCCTGGAAGCCCCCCTTTCCAGAGTTGCATTCTGCATCTCGGCTGGGAGAGCCCTGCCGGCAGCCAAGTTAAAAATAGCTACAAGGAGGCTGCACTCAAGCATCTAATCAGCCGCCAGTCAATTGCCTGCCCGTCTGAAGAGCAGCTCATCAGAGGCAGCACTGGCGGCAGCGGCAGCAGTTGCTAATCAACAGTTAACCCAGGGTTGCTCACAAGATCCCAGCACAACTAGAAGGCCGAGGGGGCCCTGGCTGGGAGGATCAAGCTGCAAGGCACGCCCAAGGAGATGGGACCAGGCCTGATTCAATCTATGTCCAGCTGGGGTGGGGTAGGGGTGAAACTTTTGGTTTGCATTGCAATGAGAAGCCACCTGGTTTGCACTCTTGCAAACCGAAGCACAGCTAACCTTCAAAATTCACCCTTCTCCGAATTTTCCGATGCAGTTCTCCAACCAACAAATGTGCAAAAGAAAAGAAAAAAGCATATGTTCGTGTGGATAAAAATGGATGTGTTAGTGAAAAGAAGACCTTGAAACACTTTCTGTTGCTTCCATGTGAGTGTGTGTGAGAATCAGCACTGCGTACAGGTTATTAGGAGAAAATTGCACTAAAATGCTGGCGAATGTTCAATAGGATTATTATTATTTTTTAATGGCAAATTGCTCAAGAAATGTGGAGAGCTGAATTTAACATTGGATAAAAAAAGATGTGAAATTGAGAGAAACTGAAATTGACAGATTTGTCCATCCCTGGCATAGGAGGATTCCAGTTTGGCCTGTGGGAATGGACTGTAGCTTAGTGAAAACACATCTACCATACAGGAACAAGGTCTTAAATTTGAACTCAACCCACTCACCAAGGAAAGGGACTACTGTTAACAGCAACATAAGCTCAAGCCCAGAGCAATAGAGAGAGGTTTCTGTGCCAAGGGAGCCTGCTGGTGGCATTACTCTGAATTGGCACTTCCTCATCACAGAGACTGGGGCCAAACCAGCTTTCCCCAGGCTCAGTCACTGGTAGAATGCAACAAATCCTTGCTCACATACTCCCCTCCCCACCAAAGGCATCATCCTTGTAACACATGCATATTGTCACAGAGCCAGCCTTTCTCTCTTCCCCTATTGCATTCATGCACACATATGCACACACAAAATGCTCAAAACAGCCCTTTCTGGCAATCCTCTTTGCTTGCAGTGCTGTATTTCAAAGCTATTGTCATCCTATAAGTACCCCCAGGTTTCACACATACATCCACCTTCCCCGCATGTTGTCTTCTCTTAGGGTGGCTGTATTTGGGTTCTCATATGAATATCAGTCAATCCAACAAATGCTTGTGTTGCTGTTTCCCCCTTCACTTATGTTGGAAGCCGCAACCAGGAACCAAGCAGGCCTTGCTTCTGTGCATCTAAAAGGGGAGAAATACAAGTAATGGATGTACAGGCATATTGCATACCGTATTTTTCGCTCTATAGGGCGCACCCGACCATAGGACGCACCTTGTTTTAGGGGGGAGAACAAGGAAAAAAAACTCCCCCTCTCTGCTCAGCGCCCCTTCAGCCAAGCAGCAGGAGAAATGGAGCTGCACTGCTCTCCCTCTCTGCTGAGGCCAGGAGAGTCTTGCTCTCCCGGCTTCAGCAAAAGGAACCTGAAGCCTGTGGAGCGCAGCGGGATCTCGCACTGCGCTCCGAAGGCTTCAGGCGGCTATCCCGACCCCTCTCGCTCTCCAGGCTTCAGCGAAAGCAACATGAAGCCTCCGAAGTGCAGAGGGAGTACTCCGTCCACGCTCCGGAGGCTTCGCATTGCTATTGCTGAAGCCAAAGAGCCTGCATTCGCTCCATAGGACGCACACACATTTCCCCTTAATTTTTGGAGGGGAAAAAGTGCGTTCTATAGAGGGAAAAAATACGGTAATTGACACAGTGTGTGTGTGTGTGTTCCTTCCACTCAAGTGTCGTAGTTGGTACGGGGAGATGGGAAAGCTGTGCCCCTGCAGACACTGTCAAACTACAACTCCCATCATCACTGATCATTGGGCCCTGCTAACTGGGACTGATGGAAGTTGGAATCCAGCAGCTTCCCGACACCCAGATTTGAGTGTCAACTGTGGAGACCAGGGTTCAAATCTCTACTGAACCATAAAGCTCACTGGGTAACCATACTGTCTGGGGCTGAGCTGAGTTTTCCAAAACATCTAGAAGGGACCACGTTGCCAAAGGCTGATTTAACACATTTATGTCTCTTTAAAACAAACAAACAGATTTTAATGGAGCGTTTTAGGAACATAGGAAGCTACCGTAGACATGACTAAATGAAGTTCCAATGATTTCAGTAGTTCTGCTCTAGGAATGACTGATCCAGCCTGTTGTTTTGATTTGGTCTAATGTGACTAAGTCTCTGGAGTTAAGTGAAAGTAAGGGGCAAAATATATGCAATGGCATTTCCGTGTCTGAGTGGCTTTTTAAAAGTAAGTAGCAGGCATAGGGGGCCATGAATTTTAAGACCCTGGTGCATATATATGTGTGTGTAAGGTAGGGGCCTCAACTCTTTGCCACTTTCCCTCAGCTGAAACTACCTCACAGGGTTCTCATGAAAGGAAGAAAAAAGAGGAACCATGTGCAGTGGTACCTCGGGTTACATACGCTTCAGGTTACATACGCTTCAGGTTACAGACTCCGCTAAGCCAGAAATAGTGCTTCAGGTTAGGAATTTTGCTTCAGGATGAGAACAGAAATCATGCTCTGGCGGCGCAGCGGCAGCGGGAGGCCCCCTTAGCTAAAGTGGTGCTTCAGGTTAAGAACAGTTTCAGGTTAAGAACAGACCTCCGGAACGAATTAAGTACTTAACCCGAGGTAGCACTGTATGCTCCTTAGAGGAGGGTTGGATACAAATGTAATAAGTAATAAAATAAATGCAGCTTGAGATGTTGGAATTGCAAGGGGGAAGCCTCCCCAACCAAGGCCTCTTCTGGGGTTCAGGTTTCATTTTATGATACTACAAATACACTTGTGTGTCTTTTTATGGCAGGCTCTGATGAGCTCAGGGGAAAGAGTTTGGCCTCTTCTGAAAATCCCCAAAGAGGAATACTGTGACCCTCCCCCCCTGCCCCTGTCAAAGCTATCTGTGCTGGCAAGGTGAGGCAATGGGGGCTGAAAGAACAGAGAAATCATCAGATCAAATCAGGAAATCTCCCAGAGTGAATTGGGACTGGACTCGCTTTGATCAAAGGAATGTGGGTTCCTGATTGAATAGCAATATTCTGGACGCTTCATTCAGGCTTTTGGCAATCAGGTTCAAACCACACACCCACACCACCCCTAGCAATGTTTATTTCAGTTGCTACGATGGTAGCACAGATTTGTCAAGCAGCTAGCTGCTGTTAAGAACCTCTGAAAGGGGAGTACCACTTCTCTTCCATCTTGGCTGCAAGATTTGTTTTAGCCAACCAGGAATTCACTTGGCATCACGTGGCAGTTCACCAAAGCTGAATATGCAGAGGCTGCTAGGATTTGTTGTTATTTGGTCCGACTCTTCGTGACCCCATGGACCAGAGCATGCCAGGCACTCCTGTCTTCCACTGCCTCCCGCAATTTGGTCAAACTCATGCTGGTAGCTTCGAGAACACCGTCCAACCATCTCGTTCTCTGTCATCCCCTTCTCCTTGTGCCCTCCATCTTTCCCAACATCAGGGTCTTTTCCAGGGAGTCTTCTCTTCTCATGAGGTGGCCAAAGTATTGGAGCCTCAGCTTCAGGATCTGTCCTTCCAGTGAGCACTCAGGGCTGATTTCCTTAAGAATGGATAGGTTTGTTCTTCTTGCAGTCCATGGGACTCTCAAGAGTCTCCTCCAGCACCATAATTCAAAAGCATCTATTCTTCGGCGATCAGCCTTCTTTATGGTCCAGCTCTCACTTCCATACATCACTACAGTTGTACCTTGGGTTACATACACTTCAGGTTACATACACTTCAGGTTACAGACTCCGCTAACCCAGAAATAGTGCTTCAGGTTAAGAGCTTTGCTTCAGGATAAGAACAGAAATCGTGCTCCAGCAGCACGGCAGCAGCGGGAGGCCCCATTAGCTAAAGTGGTGCTTCAGGTTAGGAACAGTTTCAGGTTAAGAACGAACACTGTCCAACACTGTCCACTGCTAGGATAAGGTGGAAAATTCACACCCGTATTGCTTGTCATAAGAAGAGTCCTGCCAAATCAGACCAACGCGCCATGTAGCCCTGCCTCCCATAGAATCATCAGATGGTAGAGTTGGAAGGGATCCCAAAGGTCATCTAGTCCAACCCCCGGCAAGGCAGGAATCTCAGCTAAAGCATCCATGGCAGATGGCCATCCAACCTCTCCTTAAAAATCTCAGAGGAAGGAGATATCTCTGAGAAGCCTAACAGCAGGGCATAAAGAAAACAGCCTCTCCACTCACCGGTACTGGAGTCCAGCGGCATGTTCTTTCTGAATATCGAAGTTCTAATCAAACATCATGGCTGATAGCCACTGAAATACCTACCCTCCATGGGCTTGCCATTCCCCGTTTAAACCTGTGGCTGCCGGCACATCTTGTGGCAGTGAGTTCCATAGATGCGTTTTTGTTCTTGCCCTGGAACTACTGACAATAAGTTCCATTGGGCCGACCATGAGTCCCTACGCTATGGGAAAGCGAAGAGAGTTTCGTAACAGCACCACCACATTTTCTCGAGGTAGTGGTATAACAGTCAGAAGGTTTTTAAAAGGGGACTACATTGACTTCAAGAACTTGAGCGCTCTCCCCCCCCCTTCCCTCCTTCTGCCCTATTCTTTCATCAGGACACATTGCCTACCCAAAGCGATTTGCCACTCAAGTTGTTTTAAATTACCATCCCCTTGTTGCAAGCTGGATTTCCAAAGCTGTGCCCTGACAGTGGGGAAGGGAATGTGCTGGACAGGGGTAGGCGGCTTGTGCGGTCAACTTTGCGTCAGCTGCTTATCCCGTCAGCTTGAAAATAGCTTTCATGGCTTGTGGTCAGGAGGAGGAGGAGGAAGAAGAAGCAGGTTTGGATGGGAAACAACCCACTACAGTGCTAAGTCTGAAGGAGAGGGAGCAAGGAAGGGGGGTGCTCCTTTCACAGATAAATGTCTCAGGCTTGCCCCAAAGACTAGAATCAGGGGTTCAGCTGATACAGGCCACCAGAGCATGCAGTCGTGTGGAGGGGACAGAAAATGGCCTGGCAGAAAGCAGGAGGAGCTTGACTCTATTTGTTTATTAAAAGTATGCATGTTCCGCTTTTCTGCCTCAATAAGAGGTAGCTCACAACACAAAAACAGTCATACACACACACACACACACATATTCACAAACAAAAAAGGCTCAGAGAAAGCAAAAGGCTGCGTAGATAATAGAAGCACAACAATACCAAGGGTGTAAATAATAATGAGTGCGCAGGCAGCAAGCAAAACAAAAATTAAAAATAGAACTCAAACATCTGATGGGCCGAAGGACCGTTGGAACAAAAAGAAAAGGGGGAGGGGGAGTATTCAGCCTAGATCAAAATGTTGCCAGGGAGCCTGCCAGACAAGATTGTCCGTGGCAGCATGTTCCAATCCTTGGGCATGGCACCCCTACCAAATACGTTTCGGAGCTTACTTGCCCCCTCCCACTCACCCTGGTTCGCTGTAACTATGAGCGAGCAATGTTTTGATCTTAAGTTCTTGCGCCTAAAAAATGGACGTACGTGGTCTTTTGGATGGGACAGAGACGCCATCTTTGTGGTTTGCATGTCTGTCCCATTCATAGACATGTGGTTCTTGATCTTTTAACCAGATGGAAGGGACAGCTCATCAAACTGAAGAGGGCTTATAGAATTGCAGAATTGTAGAGATGGAAGGTCCCCCAAAGGCCATCTAGTCCAACCCCCTGCAACGCAGGAATCCTGCCCGCAGCTGTCCCTGGGTGGACTTGAACCACCAACCTTCTAGTTAACAGCCAGATGCACTGACCCATCGTGCCACAGGAGTTTCAGATAGAGGATTTGTGAAGTAGGAGGCATGGCCCTCCTAAACTGAGCTAGATAAATGTAGGAAGGGCTGTGGCTCAAGGGTAGATCTTGCATGCTAGGTTCAAATCCCTGGCATTTCTGGGTAAGGATAGGAATGTCCCCTGCCTGAAATCCTGGAGAGCTGCTGCCAGTCAGTGTAGACCAGCCTTTCTCAAGATATTGTTGAACTACAACTCCCATCACCCCTAGCTAGCAAGGCCAGAGCTCAGGGATGATGGGAGTTGTAGTCCAACAACATCTGGGGACCCACAGGTTGAGAACCACTGGTGTAGACAGTCCTGAGCTAGATGGATCCAATGGTTTGACTCCATATAAGGCAGGTTCCTAAACGACAATCTGAATTTGATATAGGGTGGCTTCTTATGTTCCTATAAGTTGGGCGATCCATCTTCCCTGCAAGCCGCATCCTGGGCTGGGAAGAAGGTGAGAGAGAGAGAAGCAAATTGGTGGCATCCGTGATCCACCCTCTCCTACCTTCATCCAAGCTGGATGCTTTTTAGCCCCTTCTAGGCAAAGGTTGCCTGTCATGCGCTGGCAGTCTCCTGCTCATTAAGCGCGCTAATGAGATGCGGGCCAAGTTCCCGACTGGCAGGGGCGGGGGGGGGGGGGGTTGAAGCACACAGCGGGCCCAGAAATGCATGACAAGCTGAAAGGAGCTCTGGCCAAGCTGCCACTGACACACACACTGGACTGCTTGCAGGGGAGACGCCAGGCTGTGTGCATGTCAGCCACCTGCAATAGAGAACTCGGTGACTGATGCGCTCTGTCATGCCCCTAATGGGCATTTGGTTCAATTATCAACCCGTCAGGTTGCTTCTGAATCAGGCGAGGCACTGACCCGGATGCGCTAGCTTCCACCAAACAGCTACAAAGAAAGAAGGAGAGGGGGGGGGAATCCTCCTGGTGTGCAGGTGCTAATGCATGACTTGGGGTGTGTGTGTGTTTAAAGTATTCGAGCATCCGGTGGCGGAGGGCTGCTTCAGAAAATGGCTGGGCCAGAAGAAGTTGCTGCCACTTAGCACCGCTTGGGACTGTCTAGCACAAGACGTGCTCCATTATGTGTTTCCTCTTAGGGGCCGAGTTGAAACACGAATGTGCGAAACGTTTGTTCAGAATATTTGCCAAGTAATGGAACACGGGCTCCTCGTTTCAGCAAAAACGTGTGGAGTCAATGGTGTGAAAATGGACGCCCATTCAGAGTGAAGGTTAGAAGTGTTGGCTCTGATTTGGCTTTGGGGTGTGTAGGGCTGGGATCAAACAGAGTGTGCGTTTTGTGAAAATATCCACACACCGCCACAGCTGTATTTGGGGGGCCGCTGCTACTGTATGGGATAGAATAAAGCTGTTCTCCCATTCATTGAAGGGAAGAAGCATTCCCTCGCTCTCAGCTGGCTTTGTGATGCTACCATGCAGCCAAATCGAACTGGCTACGTGGGGGTTGTGATATCATCGTGCTTGTTGCAGGAACGATTATGTTGCAAACAGAAAGAGCCTGGAAGTATCTATTTCCCACCCTGTGCCAAAACAGCTGCCAAGTCAGGCAGTGAAGAGGAGTAAAACAGTACAAAAAAGGGGGGTGTTGGATAAGGGTGAAATGGCTGTGTTACTATTTAAAAGAAGATTTTGGGGGACTACTGAGTCACCTTTGATTTTCTTCTTTTTTTGCATGGAAAATGCTTGCTTTCTCTCCCCCTCCCCCCGAAAAAATCAGTTTAGCCCTCCTTGCTGTCAGACTCGGCAGGAGATGCAGGGAGAGCAGCAATGGAACAGCAGGTGTGCAATGGGCAGGAGGTGCAGCGCAGGGGTATGGAAAGGAGGCGTCCAAGTCTCTGGCCCCTTCTCCCTCCCTGATGCTTCTGCTGTAATGGATTACGCAGGAACGCTTGGCCCAGGCTGTGCCGCTGTGAGCAAAGATTATCACAGCAAGAGCAGCATTTCTGGGGAGTTAGAGAATTAATTAAGGATGAAAGGACAGATTTATCAGCCCAGGACTGAATAGCTTAAATGCTGCAGCTCTCCTCTGGCTCCATTCTGCCCCCCCCCCCACTCTCTGGCTGCTCTTTGGCACAGAGATAGATATATACCTTTCGGGCAGTGCAAGGATGCAGGCCTAAAGCTAACAGTTCAGATCCCCACTTTTCCCAGGGTAGCAGTTAAGGTGGCCTCTTATGCATTGCTGCCCCACAAAAGGGAATGCAAACCCGCCGGGGGGGGGGGGGAGGAAGACACCGATTTGCATTGAATTTGCATATGTTAATGTATACGTATAGATGCAAATTCAGAAATAATTACTATAATTTGAATAGAAATGCAATGCATCTCGTCATAGTGAGGAAGTCTGTCACTGTGGAATTGATTGGCAGTCTAGCCAGCACAGATAAAAGGGAATAATTCCGCTCAGCACACCATGAATGTGTAGAATTTGCCTCCTCAAAAAGGCAGCGGTGGTGACTGGTTTCAAGAGACGATTGTTACGGAAGAAAGGTTTATCAGTGGTTATTAGACATGAAAAAATCAGAAAATCCCAATAGCTCAGTCGGTAGAGCATGAGACTCTTAATCTCAGGGACGTGGGTTCAAGCCCCACGTTGGGCGAAAGATTCCTGCATTGCTGGGGGTTGGACTAGATGACCCTCGTGGTCCCTTCCAACTCTACAGTTCTATGATTCTATATAAGAGACAGTATACTTCTAGTTGCATGATACTGAGGACAGTGTACAGAGTCGCTTTCATCCTTCCCTGTTTTGAGTGTCTAATCAGTATAAAATTCCCATTGATACAACTGGATGGACTGCAGATGAATGTTCATTTGATTTGCCTTAAAGGATTTTTATGTCTAGCGGCATGTAGCTATGGACTGAATTGGGATTGGCTGCATTTGGAAGTCACAGTAAACTGTGGTTTATCATGGTGTAATGAGTCTTAGTAAGCATTGGGCTCACATGCTTCGTCCCACCTCTGACCTTCTCAGGCTCTTCCACCAGGATTCCAAAAGCTCCTGCTTCTGATTTCAGTTAACCACAGTTTAGTGTTACGTCCAGACCTTACACTGCGGCTAATCTGAACTATGGTTGCTGGAACAAGCCAGCTTCATAATCTATGTTTTGAAGCCAACTTGTTTCAAGCAAGCCATTGCTAAGGTTGATCACAGTTTGTCAGGCTGGGTTTAATCAAAAATGAAAACAGAAGCTTTGAAGTTTATTGGAAGCAGTTTTGCCAGACCAAGAGGGAAGGAGGGACATTGGAATAGTTAAACAAGCAAGAAGATTTTGCAGTATGCAGTTTTGCTGACATAACTTTTAAAAATGAGTAAGTTAATGCAACTTCACTTTTGATTTGCGTGGGTTAAGATTCCGAAGGAAGTTCTAAGTTAATGTAAAATTCATGCTCATCTTCACTATCTAATACGTACTTAACTCTTAGCAATAGCTAGCCGAGTCGTTCGAAGCTCTGAATTAACTGATTTGTGCATTCAAGTCAATGAAGTGTTTGCACTGACTTTCAAAATTGGCAAGTCACAAGACGCTAATTGCAAAGTCATGAATTGCAAATTATGACATCACTTATTCACAGGTTCATACATTATTCTTCAAGATTGCAAAATAAATATAAAACAAACTCCAAATTTGAAATTGGTCGAAGAGTTCTCAAAGAGTGCAAATAGAAATCTGCTGGTCAAGGAGTAGGAGTAGGAGGGGTGCGGCAGAGGCTGATCTTGGGGGCTAAGTCCAGCCCCCCACCAAGGAACTGTAATGGGGGCAATGGCAAACAGGCCCCGAATCAGCATTTCAGCTAGAATGAGGCTCACCTTTTCTTTATTCTCAAAAATAATATGGTTGGGAAGAAGGTTGTCCAGGCATAGACATGATTAGAGATGCTCATTTTGTTGTCTTGCCTCTATCGATCTATCTATCTATCTGTCTATCTATCTATCTATCTATCTATCTATCATCTATCATCTATCATCTATCTATCTATCTATCTATCTATCTATCTATCTATCTATCTATCTATCTATCTATTTTTTTTACAACAAAACGGTGCTTATTCTCAAGTAAATGTGTTTAGCATAAAGGCAACAGAGTGAAACCCCATTTAATTTCTGTGGACAGGATGGTGCTGTATCATTTAAGGGAATTAATGCAGAAGTGCACATGTACAGTGTGTGTAAATGTTTGTGTGTGTGCAGTAGGTGTACATGAAGCAGGGTGGCTATGTGGCCGACTTCTCAGAGGACACAGTTCTCTATTTGAAGGAACCCCTGGTCTGATCCAAGTCCCAGTTGTTACAGATCTATAAGAAGGGCCCTTGGTGTTGCCATCCAACAGTTCCTGGGCAGCAGACTGAGCAGGCACCCAGGCAACCTGTTCACAATCTATTTCCTCCACTATTGTGAGAATGTGTTGCATGTCTGTTGAAATCATAGCAATTATTTCTAAATTTGCATTGATGCAGACAAATCAACACATTTCACGCAGTTTGTCCTCTTTCATGAGAATCATTTCCTTTTGCTGTTGTTATTGATCCACAAGTGGTCTGAACCTGTCTTCTGGCGTTGTTGATGGAGTTATCCATCCCATGAGCTGTCTGAAGGCAGTCCTGTATAGGGTAGTTTTTAAAAAATGTTTAATGTTTTATTATGTTTTTATGTATGTTGCAAGCTGCCCAGAGTGGCTGGGGCAATCCAGTAAGATGTGTGGGGTATAAATAGTAAAATTATCTCTATGGAATGGGACATCCCTCTTTTCATCAGATAAATGTTGGAGGGTATGGGAGGGCAGATGGGGATGTGTGAATATGTATCAAAAGTGACCTACTGTACAAAGGAAGAATTCACATTATTGCTCTGTCCAGTTTTGCCACTGGATAAGGGGTGGTCCCCAAGTGGTCCCCAGAAAGTTGCCCAGAAGGCAATGTGGCCCTCAGGGTGAACAGATTTTGCACCCCTGCTCTGCTGCCTTGGAAGTGAGCTTTAAGCCTAATGCACACCTTGAGCTGGTCCAGATGTGCATCCCTGGCTATTGTCTCCAGCATCTTCCATCCTGTGTGTGTGCGTGTGCCTGTGGTAAGATAAACAAACAGCAATTAACCCTGCAGCAGCACACATTATTAGCCAACCATCGAGGGCTTGACTTGGTTTTGCAACGTGGAGTCTCATTAGCAGCCTGTCACCATTTGCTCTTGTTAGCCAGCACAATGATAGTAGGATTGTCGTCAGCCACAGGCTTTGTTAAGTGAGTGGCCAGCATTCTGGACAGCGTTCTGAATTCACCCGTTGCGAGTCTGGCTGTGAGACCCAGCCCTTTGGCAACTGATTTTGGAATCATGGGTCCCTTTGATGCCTCTCTGGGAACTGAAAGGTCTTTCTTGGTCGGAGTGAGCTGAGATCTTCATCTACCAGCCCCACAGGGTTGTGTCCAAATCAGTGCCAGCAGAGATCATATGGTGCAGCCGTGCTTCTGTTTCCTCTCCATCCTTGCAGGCCCCCAAAATCTTCTCCAGGGGGCTTGCCAATCTTCCAGAGCTGGTTTCAAGGGAGGGGGCCTGCAGGAGAGATGAGAGAAGTGTTCCATTCTGCTAGAGCAATGTCTCTTGGGCTAGCCAAACTAGAGCGTTGGCTACTACCCACAGTACTGCTGCTAGTCTCCAACAATGCTGCTCACTCAGAAGCTGGCTGGAGGTGAAGGGTTAGGTCAGAGGATGACTATTAGCCAAACCCTGTCAACTTGCAAGGGATTTCAGGTGTGGTACCAAGTTCTCCAAGCAGGCTTTGGCCAATTAGGAGAAGCAAACCAGATCTCAGGGCCAGTGTCAGCATCTGACATCCTTAGGTAGCTGGTGATGTTGTTGTTGTTTAGTCGTTTAGTCGTGTCCGACTCTTCGTGACCCCATGGACCAGAGCACGCCAGGCACTCCTGTCTTCCACTGCCTCCTGCAGTTTCGTGAAGCTCATGTTGGTAGCTTCGAGAACACTGTCCAACCATCTCATCTTCTGTCGTCCCCTTCTTCTTGTGCCCTCAATCTTTCCCAGCTGGTGATACTTGAACCGAATCACAGCTATTCTTCAAAATTGGGAGGTTTCCAAATTTTGCTGGGGTGTTCTCCAGCCACGTTGTGTACAGAAATGCACATGCCGCAATTAAAAATGTGCATGGAAATGCAATAGGCCAGTAAAAGCAAAAGACAAAAATGTATTATAGTAGGGGAAATTGCTTTGCCAAATGTTTGTATTAGGCAGAATGGCATACAAACATGTGTATTAGGATAAATTCACACTAAAATGATGCTAAATTATCATGAGGGCCTTTTTTTAAAAACAAAACAAAACCCTGATGTAAAACTGATGTGGGAAGGTGGAGTAGTGAAATTAAAATTGGTGGGGAGAGGGGAGGAAGAGAAGTTAAGGGGAACCAAAATACAGTCGTACCTCAGGTTACAGACGCTTCAGGTTACAGATGTTTCAGGTTACAGACTCCACTAACCCAGAAATAGTACCTCGGGTTAAGAACTTTGCTTCAGGATGAGAACAGAAATTGCATGGCGGCAGCAGGAGGCCCCATTAGCTAAAGTGCTACCTCAGGTTAAGAACAGTTTCAGGTTAAGAACGGACCTCCAGAACGAATTAAGTTCTTAACCGGAGGTACCATTGTAGACAGCTTCACCCATTTCTAGTCTGGGTCAGGCTAGAGCTGCCCTTGCTGGGTCTCTAGCAACAGCATGGTATGCCAGGACTAGCCCTTTGCACAGATGTTATTGTCAGACAGTTGAGAATTACAAAGCAGTTCAGCTGGCCTTTCTTAGGTCCTCCTATCCTTGCACTCTCCCTTTCGCCAAGTGAGAGAAAGTTCAGGGCAGCCCTTACATGGGCTTTGTTTTCTTTGGAGAAAAGAACACTCACTTAGCAAGGTCTTTGCAGCAATCTCTTTATGTATTAGTGTACTGATTGACTGGATAAGAGTGCACAGAATCTCCCTGTTTTTGTTTTTTTCATTCCCTTGCCAAACAGGTTTTGGATTAATTCCACCAAAATGTCTTGTGGACATCTTCTGAATGGATAGTTTGCCCGTCACTTCCCACCCCAGCATAAGGGTGCGTGGCTCCCCGTAGTTTACCAAATTGCTATGACTCCTGGTGCAAGCCTACGGTAGCTTATTATTGTTCCCCACTGAAAGTGCCACATTTGCTACTGCGCATTGTGCTGGGTTATTGCATATTATTGTTCACTGCTGAAAGTGCCGCCACATTTATTTCTACGTAGTGCTTATCTCTGCTTGCCCTTGAAAGTTCTGCAACATTTGTTATTGCACATGTGCTGAGCGATTGCTCATTATTGTCACCCCTGAAAGTGACACATTTGATATTGTACATAGTGAAACACTAGTAGCTATTGCTTATGTTCTTCTCCTCTGACAAACATGTTATTTCGCATGATGCCATTTAACAGCCCATGTGATCTTCCCTTCCCACTTCTGGAGCCTGACTCTAAGCTTTTTTAAAAAATAAATTTAAAAAATTGAGTTACTCTGTTTGGTTCCAAATGTGTTCACAATAACTGGCAAGCCTGTTTTCCTACCTAGCTTGCAGTTTGTGAGATTTGGGAGAGCTTTTATAGTTGTTTATAGTTGCACCTTTTTTTTCCTGTGTAATTTTTCCTGTGACTTTAGAAACTTTGTGCCAAGAGAGATCCAATATAAGGAGAGTAGAGAAGGCAGATGCTGCAAAAGGGATAAGGGAAGCAAAATGCAATGATAAAACAATAATATAGAATAACATTTTTTATTTTATTTTTTGCACACGAAACGACTATTCCAGCGCGAGATGAAATAAACTCACAACAGGAACGCCTTAAAATCAAACCTTGCTACATTTGAATGCACTTTCCATAAAGTGCAGCTTTGTTGAGATACCAGCTTGGACATTAGGATGGCATATACTGTATTGAGCTATATGTGTAAACCAGGGTTCTTCAACCTCAGCCCTCCAAATGTTTCTGGCCTACAACTCCCATGATCCCTAGCTAGCAGGACCAGTGGTCAGGGATGATGGGAATTGTAGTCTCAAAACATCTGGAAGGCTGAGGTTGAGGAAGCCTGGTAAACTAAGATGGATACATTGATGATTGTTGCATTGTTAAAGTGAGGTAGTGGGCTTTTCTTTTTTCTTCCTTTTTTCCTTTATCTACCCCCCCCCCTTTAAAAATAAATTTGCAATGGAAATATATATATATATATAGAGAGAGAGAGAGGCCTCGAGCCTTGCAGATTCACATTGGGCACATTTATGCCTCTGTGACATGCACAGGCAAACTCGCCCGGGCATCCCTGACAACTCCCCAGCGCTCTCTCCCCTCCCAGCAGGAAAAGAAAACCTAGAGAGTTAAACTTCCACTATCGTGGCTGGCGGAGAGAAAGGCGTGCTGTTCCAGCCTGGGGGCCCCTCAGTCTAGACCAACAGCTGCTTCCCACCAGTTCATCTCGGGACAAGCACGTGATGCTGAAGAGCCGCAAGCCTGCTGTGTGCGGCCGCCAGACTCACGCAGTGTGTGTGTGTGTGTGTGTGTGTAGCATGGGATAGAGGAGCTGTCTGCTTGGGGTGGCTTCTTCTCCTGCTTGGAAGATGCAGGAAACGGGGAGAGGAAGAGTCTCCTGCACTGGAGAGACCAGCTTGCTCTCTCGCCTCCTTTTCCTCCCTTGTTTGCTCTGCACCTCTCCAGCTGCAGTGATTGACAGGGGTGGGTGTCAACATCTTCTGCAGCCAGCTAGACCTAGGTGCAAGTTGGGGGCAGATTTGTTGTGGTTCTTCCGCAGCGGACTCCATTTCTCGGAGCCTTACCGGTAGACAGGATCTGAGCATAATAGAAGCCCACATGGCTGCTGTTGCCCTATGGGGCGGAGTCAGCTCAGAGGTGTCAAAGTTGTGCCTCTGTTGTGCAGCACAGCATCATTCTAGCAGTGAATGTGCTGAATTTTGCACCTTTTTCAGGCCAAGGGCCACATTCGCTTGAGGACAGCATTCCAGGGGCCACATGCTAGTGGTAGCAATAAGTCTTCGTGCAATAGGCTACATTCCACCAGTGCAAAATTCAGAGACAGCCCCCTCTCCCCCTGCAGGCGAACATCGTCCCATCAAAGTGCACATTCTAGTCAGGCAAAAGCATGGAGCAGGCCCAGGGAGGGGTGCGGCCTGGGGATGGGGGCGTGGCGAAGCGAGAGTCCCAGGGGGCAGGTTGCGAGACCTTGGGGGCCGCATGGGTCTCCTAGGCCTGAAGTTCATCACCTCCGCCTTAGGGCTAATACCTTTGAGAGTTGCACAGAAGGGAGCCTCATGCCAGCAATTGGCTGTGCCCACCACCAAGCTGCAGTGACAGAAAAAGAGGCACACCGGTTTGGGGGAGGTGGTGCCTTTTAAAAAGCGTATGGAGTATTCTCAGGTTCTGGACGCAGCAGATCCGATTTGTGCAGCCTGCACGGCTGGGTCCTTGCTTGGAATGTTGCATGTTGAGTGGTGTGTGTGTGTGTGTGTGTGTGTGTGTGTGTGTGTGTGTGTTGAGGACACCTCCCACGCTCCTGGCTGGGTGCTTATACTATACCACATTGCCAGAAGCATGAAGCTGCCGCAGAGATGTACGAGCATCTCCTCCTCTCCGCCCCCCCCCACCGCCTCCTTCTCCCATCTTGTGCCAATCCTGCCTGCAGAGCCCACTGACCTGATTGCTTTGCCTACCAGTGGTCAAAAGGACACCGGGAAAAGCGGCATCAAGGGCAGGCTGTTCCAGATGCAAATTGATAGTCAAGTCACTCATCAGAACAATGCCTCCTCCCCTCCTCCGCTTAATCCTTTTACAATGGGACTAATTGCTAATCAGACTGATTTCACACTGGCTGTTTTCCCTCGACAGTGAGCCTCCTTGGAGGAAAGCTCTTGGAGAGGGAGGGGGAGGGTGGGCTGCAGTCACCCTGGCACGCAGCTCCCCTGGCGACAACGGGCACGGCAGCATCCTGCACGTCTGGAGAGATTACTCTCTCTTCAGCCTGTGCCTGTATGTGGCTGGCAGGGGAGCTGCAATTGCCCTGGACCCAGGGATCAGCAGCCTCCTTGCCTTGCTGCAAGGGGAGCGGCTGTCATCATAGGGCATGTGACACATGGCGTATCCTGCCGGCATTGAAAACGGGCATGCCCAGGCAAATCCAGGCCCCACCACCTCCACTGCTGCCCACTTTTACAAAGGCAGCCTTCTGGCTCCATGCAAATATTATTAATTTTTTGCACATGCAAATTTGCTCAGCGAAGAATTGTTATGTCTCATGGAGAGCCTTGGCAGTGTCATGTCAGTTGTTACAAGGGAGTACATCAGCTTGGCAGAGCTGCTGTCAAAGGGGTGAGCCAAGTGGGTGGCAGGTGCCATCTCTCTCCCTGGTGACTCCCTCCTCCTTGGGAGGTGCGGGTGGCAGAGGGAGCTTATCGCCTGCAAGGGCACAACTGTTCCTCCGGTGCTCACCTTCCTCTCCATTGCAGAGCCCTGTGTGTTACATGGGGGCACACTCATTGGCGTACAGATGTAGAGGACTCTGTACTTGAGAGCACACACACTTCTGTGTGCAGGGCTTTTTGTGGCACATTGGGAACACACATACACCTATTAATGCATGTGCACAAGGCTATGTCACACACACACACATCAATGTGCTTCTTTATGTCGTACCTCAAATCTCTCTCTTTCACACTCACTCACTCATGCAGAGCTTTCACTCTGCTCCTTTTTTATCCTTTATTATCTACCTTACTGAAAGGGTGATATTCATGCTCTCCTTTTGTCCATCGGGCATTGAAACGGTCAAGCCACATACTACTATACTGCTCCTATTATAAAGATATTCGTTCCTCATATATTATAACTGTTTTGACTAAATTCCTAGGCAGATCTGATATTTTTTACACTTCCTTTAGTCAGATCCCACTAACAAAATCACCACTGAAGTGGCAAAAACCAGTGCATCGGTATGCAGTACTAGGAACCAGAGCATCCTAAGTGTGATTGTGCGACACCACACACCCACACCCACACCCACACACACCCAGTTCTTTGCCATGCTGCTCATCTATGCTGCTAATCCCAAATTGTCCTTTGCTGGCCTGTACGCTGCAAAGTTGTATCTGTTGAATTGTAATTTCGTGGCTGATCTGTGGCTGCAACAATAAAGACGGATTGATTGATTGACACACACTCATCAGGGTGGCTTCTCGCAGACTTTGGGACTCTCTTCCTAGAGCGGCTAAACTGGCTCCCTCTTTGTTGTCCTTGCACTGGCAGGGGAAGACTGTTTTATTCTGGCAGGCTTTGGGGAACTGACTGTTTTTAAGGAAGTTTTTAATAGTGTTACACTTTTCCTTTTTTTTTTACTAGATTTGTTTACCCGATTTTATAGATTTGTTTTATAACGTTTTAATTCTATTAGAGTTCAGTTAATTTTTCACTATTTTCCAATCATCAAACTGCAGTGTTTGGCCACTAAGAACCTATCTTCTACATGTTTTTAGCTTTTGGTGTTTTATCCATGTTTGTTTAAATTCTTCATTAGCCACCTTGAGTCCCAGTTCTAGGGGACAGGCGGTATATAAATAATAATAGATAATAATAATCAGTGTACACGTGCCGGGCTCTGTGTTGTGCACTGGAACACACAACCACACCCATCAATGTGTGTGCGTGTTTGCACCAGCTGCACTTAAAGTCCAATTTGGAGCCAATTTTTCTTTTTCCAAACTGGGGAAATGCATGATACGGAATGGTAGAGGGATATGCCCCGATCAAAAGCACATCATTTTCTTCTCAAGGGTGGCGGCTGCATGGAAGAAAAAGCTTTGCAAAAGGGGAAGGCATAGTTGCAGAGGAGAGGACAGCCTTGTCTTTATGCATTGTTGTTTGTCTTAATAGGTTAGCGGATCACTCCCACATTTCTGTGGTCCTGCGGAAGTCCATTTTGCCTCTGGAGCATTAAAAAGAGTTAGAAACACACCCGTGACAGTGGTGAAATAAAGGTCCCGAGATGGTGTGGAGATGCTGAGAGGGAGAACTGAGTCACTAGCCACCTGTCATGCCGCAGGTGGTTGCCCATTCATATTCTACATAAGCACTCAAGCTGCAAGTGGCTTTTGCAATCTGGTGAGCTCCCAGGTTCTTAATGGCCAAACACGGCAGTTTGATGATTGTAAAATATACTATCTCTCTCCCAAGGAAGCATTGCCTTGAGGTCGGGATGGGAGAGAACATTGATATAGTTCATACTTACAGGTGAACCTGGGTGTCATCCACACTTCCTTTTGTCCTTCTGGCTGCTTTGCCCTGGGAAAAAAACCTCTCCTTAGCACTCAATTGGAGCAAACAGCAATTTGGGTTTTCTCTGAATTGACGTTTGCTCCAATTTAGCACTAAAGAGTGGTTTTTCCCTGGGAAAGGAGTGGGGCAAGGGAAAAACCACTCAGAACTGTGCTTTCTAGGCAAGTGGAAGTGTAGATGAGCCCCTACTTAATTCACACTTCACAAAACAAGCTCAGTTGCATAGACATACCCTCCAACATTTCTCCAATGAAAATAGGGACGTCACTTTCCATAATGATAATTTCACTATTTATACCTCACACATCTAACTGGGTTGAACCAGCCGCTCTGGGCAGCTTCCAACATATATAAAAGCATAATAAAACATTAAACATTTAAAAAACTTCTCTATACAGGATTTCCTTCAAATGGCTCAGGGGTCGGATAACTCCATACCAGGGGTCATCAACCTTTTTCAGATGTGGGCCAGTCCACCGTCCCTCAGACCATGTGGTGGGCCAGACTATACTTTTTTTTTGGGGGGGGGGGAATGAATGAATTCCTATGCCCCACAAATAACCCAGAAATGCATTTGAAATAAAAGCACACATTCTACTCGTGTAAAAACACCAGGCAGGCCCCACAAATAACCTAGAGATGCATTTTAAATAAAAGGACACATTCTACTCATGTAAAAACATGCTGATTCCCAGACCGTCTGTGGGCTGGATTGAGAAGTTGATTGGGCCGCATCCAGCCCATGGGCCTTAGGTTGCCTACCCCTGCTCCATACCCTCCAAAAGTTCTCTATCCCAAACTAAAAATAGTGGGGAAATGATAAGGCGAGAGTCCAGCCATTCCTCTGACCAAACTGCATGCAACCATCGCTTCTGCATCTCCTGGCTGGCTAGCTAGCTGCTTCTAATGGAGAAGGACACTCAAAGCAAGAAAAGATGGGAACCATCAAACCATTTTGTGTTGCCTCACTAGTGGTTGACAGTTCTCCCTATGGTTGTTTAGCCCTCCCTCCCTCTCTCCCATGGTTACCAGACATTGTTGAATTCCAACACCCAGCGGCCTCAGGCAGCATGTCAATGGCAGATGGGGGTCAGCTGGGCAGACTGGGGCTAGTGGGGACCATGCCCCTCCTGCCCTAATGGACCAGTCTTGCCAGGACCGCATCCTGGTGCCACTGCCAAGAAAAGAGGCCACCACTTCCAGAGCAGGCCTTTTTACCCTTGCAAGAGCAATTCTTTGAGAGCGAAGTCTTGCTTTGATCCTGACTTCTTCCTGTTTGCTTTTAGCTGCATTTCAGTTTTGGCTCCTTTTATTCAAAGTGCTTGTTTGGCTCCAGAGATCGTGTGTCCCGGAGAAGTGGTGATAGATACGTTGGGTTTGCGTATTTGCCTTTCTGTTTAGCATTATTGGCTACAGCATGAGCATGGCTGTGAGGGGATCTTTGGCTTATGGTTGCTCTTTCTTTCCTCAACAGAGCTGGATTTTGACCAGTTATGCTGCAGGGTCCTTTTCAGGCATGGAGGGCTTCTTTGTAAACATGCAGAATACTGATCCAAGGCTACATGAAGTTCCAAAACAGAGCCGAAATGAATTTTATTTAAAACTCAAGCAAATTCTGAATGCTAACACTGTAATAACTTGAATTTATATCCTTCCATGTGGTTTTTTTTGCCAATCTCAGTTGTACATGCTGCTGTGTTATGATTGTTTAAAACGACAGCAGCAGCAACAAAAAGTAAAGCGCTTAATTTAGCAAGACCCTTAAATTTATGAAAGCGTTTTTTTTTAAAGCATCTCTTCAATTTCAAATGTCAAAAGCCCAGCCTGCAAACGCCCAACATTTTAAAAAGTCAAAATTCAATTATTTTGCTGCTTTAAAAAAACACGCACAACATATATAATATCATCTACGCTCCAGCACAGAGGTGCTGGACCATGTCTGCTGCAAGCTTGCCATTTAAGTGTGTGTCCCAATTTGACTTTATCCAGTTTCCCTCCTGCTCCATTTTCTTCTCTGCATGAGAACAGAGGAAGCTGCTTTCTACCGAGACAGGGCTCTTCCACACTTAACTTTTGCCCCATGCTTTCTAGGCACAGGTTTGCACTTTATAGCACTGTGTCTGAGTGCTCCTTGCCGGCGATTTCCCCATGAAAACCCACTCTTTAAAGCTGAATCAGAACAAATAGCAATTTGGATTTCATGCAGATTTCTGCTTGCTCCAATTCAGCTGGAAAGAGTGGGTTTTCACAGAGAAAGCACGGGGTGGGGGGCAGGGCAGGTGGAATTCAGTCTGGATGAGCCTTCAGACTATTGGTCCATCTAACATAGTCTGCGCTGACTGGCAGCTGCTGTCCAGCATTTCAAGCAGGGGACGTACTCAGCCCTACCCGGAGACTTCAGGGATTGAACCAATGCTCTACCACTGAGCTACGACCCTTCCCCATGTTCTTTCTCACACAGCTGCCCTCTTCTATGGCTAAGTAGCATCACAGAGCAATGAACTATTCAGAGGAGAAGGCCACATTGCCTCCTGGTGCGTGATTGAAAAGCTCTGAGCGGTTTCTCGGGAATTGGAAGTAGTCCGCACCGAACTTGAAAACCGCAGGAGATTTCCTTTTCATTGCTCCGTGCATGGCTGCTGCTTCGCATCCCGCAAAGATCATGGGAGTGAGGCTGGTCATTGGTCCCTGTGCCTGTCTGCGTGGCAGCTAACAGCAAGTGGCAAACTGCTGGAGGGTGCTGTGGGAGCTAAGTGTGGGTGTTTATTCTGAAAGAGAATCTCTCTCTCTCTCTTCCCAGAGTCGCTATATGGCTCCCAAGCAGGAGCCCGCCAACAAAACCCACACAAATAAAAAATAATTGTGTCACGGCACTGGGAATGCAAAGTCCCCAGGGGGTAAGTGCATCTCCAAGTGCTGCCTTTAAGGGCCGGAACACCGGGTCTCTTGGTACCAGGGATGCAGTGCAAAGCGCAAATTAGCTCCTTCCCTTCCACTAATTAAGCCTGCTGTCCTAGTCACTCCCACCTCTGCATTCGCTCTTCTGGTCCAGCCACCAGTGCCTACGCAGTCCTTCATGGAGCCGGCACTGGCTCCTCAGCTCTGCTGAGCCGAGCCTTAATTACTGCTGCCGCCTTGTTTTAATGAAGCTCCTTCGCAGAGCAAGACTGCAGCCTCCATCCCATTCGGCGCTGATGAATACAGGGCAGGAATCTTCCCTCGCCCACAGAAGCATCATCCGTGGAATTGGGGGCAGGAGGTGTTGGAGGTGTGTGGGGTGTGTGTGTGTGTGTGTGTGTGCAGTTCTCCTTTCCTGCATCTCTCCCAGGAGCCTGGGCAGCTGTTCTCCACGCCTGCCGGTGCCAAAGTAAGCAGGGTGAATTTTTGTGTGTGTGCGGAACATTTTGAAAGGGTGAAATGTCTAATATACAAGGCTTGTCTAAAAAAGGCAAAAATATGTGGGCTTAGGAGCTTGAGCCAGGCCAGGGGAGGCATTTTGATTGACGGCTCCCTCCTGACTCTGGCTGTGAGGGGATTTCAGGGCAGGGAAGATTCCAGGTGGCCTCACCGTTACCTTTCCATGTCTGCACTCCTGTCCTTACTTGCCCCCCTCCCCCGGCACTGGCCTCTTGCCTCACCTGCTCAGACAGGCCCCCAAGGCAGGAGCTAAAAATCGTGTTCACATGACTAAGAGCAATAAAATGAAACAGAACCCAGAGTTTCTGTAACTGGCGAAAGTAGGCAGGGACAGAAAAGTACAGAGCATCACATGAACGTGGTGAAGCACATGCAGAATATTTCTCACACAAACACGATCCAGAAAGCATTGAGGACCCATTCCACATTATGAGCTGGTTCAGTTTATAATATTTTGGTTTATTAAGCCAAGATATGCACTGGGCATTTGTTTGAACATTAAGAACCTTCCCATCATTCCTTACATTGCATAAGTCACAATTAAACTAGGAAGCCTCTAATTAACCATAGTTTCTTGATTAATCTGAACCATGAAACTGTAGTTACTCATTTTGGATCAAGCCTGGGCACTATACCAACTTCAAACCAATGTTTAAAAATCCTGGCTTGTTTTAAAGATATTAACCATAGTTTCTCTGGATTGGATCCAATGCTGGTCCTAAAGAGAGTTGGGCCATTGGAATTAAAGGACATGCCTAATTTAGGTCCATTAATTTTAGTGGGTCTACTCTGAGCATAATTTAGTTGGATGCAACACAGATTATTCTGCTCTGGTGGACCTTTTGGGAGAAGCAATAAACTGAGCCTCTTCCAGAGAGGGGGGAGCAGGGCTCCACTTGCTGAACTATGGAAGATGTTGTTTCAGCAAAGAGCGGGAGCCATCTGAGGCCTTATGTAGGCTGGCAAGGCCTATACTATAGCTGGCCCCAACTACCTGAGGAGTTGGCTGTGCTAACTTAAAAGACCCTTTTCTGGGTGTTTCAGGCACAAACGTCTGCTCTGTGGAGGAAATGAGGATGCTATCTGTGGCCTGACCTTCACGTCTGAGGAAGGTGGAAGACCTACATCCATATGCCAGCAGGGCACAGGGGGTGAGGAGCTGAGTCCCCTCCCCCTGTGTGGAACAGCCTGTTCTTCCTGCTCCCTTACATCGTCTTCAGGGTAGTGCAAGAGCCTGGCTTTGGGGACCTGACACACGGGTGTGGACAGAACAGCAAGTGTTTAATTAGACGCTTCCTGGTTTAACTGCTGCTTGGAGCAAAGGGAGGAGAGAACGAGGTTTCATGTATGAACAAAAGGTTTGTGTATATCTCAGCATAATAAGCCAATATATGGTTGTCTGAATGCAGGCTATGCAAGTACCAGTAAAATACACACACAATGTGATCCATTTTCCTGAGTAGTTTCTACAGCCTCTGTGCTGTCCAAATCTTTATTTCCCAGGGTACAACCTACAGCGCCCCAGGTGACCAATTTTATTTAAAAAGTATAGTCCTAGAGTTTTCTTCCCCCATAGGCAGTCCCAGCGACAATCCTCCCCTAGAAAACCTACCCCACCCTCAATTCCTGGCCTAGCCCCCGGGGACTACATGCTGGAAAGCCACTTTCCACGTGCAGATTGTGACAGAATCATAAACTGGAACAGGCTTACTTGAAAGTCAGCTCCATCAAAATCAAGAGGACTTGCTTTACAGAGACAATATGATTAGGGTGGGTGCTCAGGCACAATCCTGGGAAGACCTGGGGAGAGACTTAAGGCTCGTCCAGACTTCTGCTTGTCCCGTGCCTATAAGGCATGGGTCTGAGTGGTTTCATGCTTCCTAGGATCGGATTTGAGTGGGTTCCCCACTTGCCCTGCTCCTTTCCCATAGACATTTGCACATGATAGGTCAGGAAGTACTGCAAGATCACAGCCTGCTTGGGTTGAAGGTGGGTCCTGGATCAGGAAAGGGCAAAGGCTACTGCTTTAGCACATGCAGATCTGATGCAAATCTCCTGTCCCTTTTTTGTGATGTGTAAGTGGTCACCTCAAATGAAACAGCAGTTAACATTATGTCAGACTGAAGGAACTCATTTGTACAGATTTGGCCACCTTGGCTATTGCCGTGCGCTGTTTCAGCCAGCTGCTGACAATGCTTGAACTTCCTCCAGCTGTGGAACTGTGGGTTGGTACCCTGCGATGCTGAGAAGTATGGCTCATGTTACAGACACAGGGAGACCCACCCATTAAGCTACGTTTCCCCCTCTCCCGTAAGTTCTTGTGGTGAACACTGTTAACATGAGGGGGATACACGGGCGGCTATTTTTATTTTATTTTATTTCTGGCTCACATGTATGCACATGAAATGATTCAGAGTGGCTTATGGCTAGTACGAAACATAATAATGCAAAATATTCAATCAATAAAACAGGCAATAAAAACCACCAAGCTAAAACAATAAAATATTAATTGATAATAATGGAGTGATTAGTAGAAGCCAGCACAGATTTGTGGAGAATAAATCCTGCCAGACTAATCTTATCTTTCTTTCTCACTCTCACTCTTCCCCCCACCCCTTTTCTAAATTGGGTTACTAGCTTAGGGGTTGTGAAAATGCTGTGGATGTAATTTATCTTGATTTCAGCAAAGCATCTGACAAAGTTCTCCATGATATTTTGCTTCGTGGACTGGTTTAACATAAGCTAGATGATGATGTCTTCAGGTGGCTGGGCATCTGGGTCGAATGGGTTGCTGTGAGTTTCTGTCGTGGGTCCAGTACTTTTATCATGACTTAAATGAAAAGGTAGAAGGAATTCTTAGCAAATCTGCAGCTGACATCCAGTTGGGAGGGTAGCTAGCACCACAACAGGAATACAGTTCAAAGTGGCCTCAATATAATGGAAAACTGGTTGGGGCAAAATGCATTTCAACAGAGACAAATGCAAAGTTGGCAGGAAAATATGCATATGTTCAGGATAAAAAAAAAATCTCTAGATGCTAGTCAATCACAAAGTGAACATAAGTCAGCAGCATGCTCCTGCTGCAAAGGAAACTAAGGCAATTTTAAGCTGCTCTTTAAAAAGGATACAGGGATACGCTTGTCTTGCGCTTTCAAGGCATGGGTCCAAGCGGTTTTCTGCGTGCCCTGCTGCTTTCTCTGGGAAAACTCGGTCTTTAGCGCTGAATCGGAGCAAACTTCAACCTGCGGAAAACCTGGACGACGCTTGCTCTGATTCAGCGCTGAAGAGCAGGTTTTCCTGGGGGAAAGCGGAGGAACGAGCGAAAGTCTGGATGAGCCCATAGTCAAACAAGAATGTGTCCAGAGGCAGGAAACAAAGATGGGTGAGAACATTTGAAAGGTTGAAGGAACTGGGCATTTTTAGGCAAAAGAAGAAGAGATCAAGGTAGTTTCCAGTCAACCTGTTCCTTGAGCGTTCATCCCGATTTGTTTGCAGGGAGAGTTGAGGACGTGGCATCAAAGCAAGTGTTACTCTGCACTGCATTTCCCTGCCACTTTCCTTGTTGCAAAAAGTCTCATCTGATGCGTCTGCTTTCGTCTGCCTGTGTAAAGGGGACCTGTTGTGATATGTCTTTTTCTGCATCTGAACTGCACCTAATTTTGCTGCCTAACACTCCAGTCCAGGAAATGAACAATCCCATCTCCCTCCACAACACATAAAACATGCCGGTTGTGATGTTGAAGCCCACTGCCTCCTCCTTTCTTCTTTCCCGAGGCATACCCCACCCAAAGCATCTCAACTAGGAACGGAGGAGAAGGCAGTATGTTCTCCCATAAATATATATAGTGTGTGTGTATCTCCCTTCATAAAATGTTATCCCAAGGCAGTTTACAGCACAATTTTAAAAAACACGCAAACAACAATTACAACAATCAAACCTTTCATCTATTTACATTATTAAAATGCCACCCTGTAACACAAGTTTCCTGAACAGCATGTAATAATTAAAAATATACAGTATACCCAGTGCTTTTTTTTCTTTTAAAAGAATGTTTAGGGGTACTCTCATTTTCCTACTGATATTGAAATGCTGCCCCTCAATGAGGCCAAACTTAGATTCACAAAATGTTTAGGGGTGTGCGTCCCCCTGCATCCCCCCCAGATAAAAGCACTGAATATATCTTTTTTTTAAAAAAAATAAATAAATCAGCAAACCTATAAAATGGCCAAGTGGAAAAATTTCCTAGCAAACTATTGCTTAAAACATGAAAATTTAAAATGCCAAATGAGGACAAGCATTTAGCTTGGTGCCTCAAAGATCCCAAAAAGTGGGCACCAGGTGTGAGCTTTTGGGGGCCAGGGAGGGTGTCCTACAAAAAAAAACAAAAAACAAGTCTCTTCATTGCTGCCCCCAACCTTCTGATCTCTGATAGGAGGTTCTCCCCAAGGAGGCCCTCGGTGGGAGATTTCATCATCTGAACTCAATGGAACTCAATGGAGTGGAGGCAGAACTCTGATTTCATCATCAGAACTTAAGAAGATTTCTGCTGGATCAGGCCAATGGCCCTCTGGTCCATTCTTATTCAGTGCCAGATTTAGGTATAAGCTAAACAAGCTATAGCTTAGGGCCCCGGGGCCCCCCAAAAAATTTAAAGGGGAAAAATGGATGTTCATTTCCAAAATATAAGATAAAAAACAAATAAAATAAAACCTACATACAGCAACAGTGTGTTGTGTTGTGGAGGCTGGCCTGTTCCCTAAAATATCACTGGTTTGCTCATTTTTATATATAGGGTGCCTACATTGTGCATGGACTGGTTGCATGGCAGCATGGGCAAATGGATTTAGATACCTGTTAGGTCCATAAATTACCATATAACATATATTCAACACAAAAAACAGTGACTCTTTGTTGTTGACAAAGGACAGCTGGACATATAAAGGGCCCCATTACCTTCAGTAGCTTAGGGCCTCACCTAAATGCGGCCCTGCTTATAGTGGCCAACTGGATGCATATGGAAAGCCTCAAAGCAGGACCTGAGTGCAAGATCAAATCTGCCCATTCGTGATCCTCAGCAACTGGTCATAGAATCATAGAATCATAGAGTTGGAAGAGACCACAAGGGCCATCGAGTCCAACCCCCTGCCAAGCAGGAAACACCATCAGAGCACTCCTGACATATGGTTGTCAAGCCTCTGCTTAAAGACCTCCAAAGTAGGAGACTCCACCACACTCCTTGGCAGCAAATTCCACTGTCGAACAGCTCTTACTGTCAGGAAGTTCTTCCTAATGTTTAGGTGGAATCTTCTTTCTTGTAGTTTGGCTCCATTGCTCCGTGTCCGCTTCTCTGGAGCAGCAGAAAACAACCTTTCTCCCTCCTCTATATGACATCCTTTTATATATTTGAACATGGCTATCATATCACCCCTTAACCTCCTCTTCTCCAGGCTAAACATGGTATTCAGAGTAGAGGCAGAGCACAGCCATCACGGTTTGCAGCTGTCAAAAGCCCTCACTTCCATGCAGGCAATGTGATGCAGGAGCAGGCAGCCCTTAATGCACCCATGTCCCAAGCACCCCAAGCAAGGGCTTCACCTTTTCTTGCTTGGAATAAGAGTAGACTACAAGTCTCAGGCACCCTGGTGGGAAAAGATGCTCTGCACACCAGTTCCTGCTGGCCCTCTGGGGTCTCTCCTCTGTGGCAAATGGCGTCTTTCCCCAATGGAGTTCCTGAGATTTGCAGTTACAGCCTGAGTCCCCAGTGGGGGAAAAAAGATTCTCTCCACTGCTTTTCCCTTAGCCCCCTTAAGGTAAATAGTTTTGCCTTAGGGGAGGTGAAGGGAGAGGAAGCAGGGATAGTGATCATGGACACTCACAGATTTTCCAAGGGTTTGACTGGAACTCTAGCAAAGCCCCATTGGGGGGGCAGGTGGGATGATGGTTGCTCCCCAGAAGCAGTCCTAGCCTGGGTGCTTGTTCTCCCTGAAGGTGTGTTCTCCCTGATGAGGATTTGTGTGGGGGGTCTAGACAGTGTTTCCCAACTTGGTGCCCTCCAGAGGTTCCAGACTGCATTCCCTCCAGATGTTCCAGACTGTATTCCCTCCTCCCATGACCAGCAACCATGCTGGCTGAGGCTCATGCAAGTGGTAGTCCGAGAACATCTAGAAGGCACCAGGCTGATGTAGTGCAGGGATGGGGAGCCTCCTGCTGTTTCTGGACTACAACTTCTCTCATCCCTGGCTATTGGCCATTCTGGCTGGGGCTGATGGGAATTGTAGTTCATCAGCATCACAAAGAAGAAGAAGAGTTTGGCTTTGATATCCCGCCTTTCACTCCCTTTAAGGCGTCCTAAAGCGGCTAACATTTTCCTTTCCCTTCCTCCCCCACAACAAACACTCTGTGAGGTGAGTGAGGCTGAGAGACTTCAGAGAAGTGTGACTGGCCCAAGGTCACCCAGCAGCTGCATGTGGAGGAGCGGAGACGCGAACCCGGTTCCCCAGATTACGAGACTACCGCTCTTTACCACTACACCACACTGGCTCTCTTACAAGTTCCCCATCCCTGGTCCTAGTGGAAGCTAAATTTGATATAGAAGCCTTTTGGTGGTGTCAGCAGGAAAGTGGGAAGTAGGTGGCCCCCCCCCCAAAAACCCCTCTTTTCATCTTGCCTTTCCATTCATCACATCATGTAGGATGGCTCGGAGCAATTAAGTTCTGCAATATTGCTATGAAACAATAGTGTCGAGATTGAATGCAAGGGAGATAGGCAGAGCAGATGAAACACGAAAGGAAATGGGGTCAGATTGGTACTAAAGTGTGCAAAAAAAACCAAATCATCTGTTCACTTTAGGATTAATCAGAAACAGAAAGGTAGGCTGTGTTCTGCAGTATGGCTTGCAGAGTCAGTGAAGGGAGGGGCACGTAGCTCCCTCCTCTGCTTAATCCGAGGACCTCCTCAGTGTTGAAGGCAAAGGCAAAAACTGCCCAGATTGATGAGGGCACCAAGCACGACTTGTCTGGCAAGTCATCCCGCACCTCCTCCTAAACTTTCCCTAGGCACCCCTCGGAAGGGCTGGCTCACTGTCAGATCCAGCCGCAGTTCTGAGTCCCTGTACAGCTCCCCTGTCTGCTGTCTGGGTGCACTGTCACAGCCATAATGCTTCCGTGTAGGGTTCTCGGCGTCTCACATTCCTTTCCGAAGAGGCAGTGGAGGTGCAGTGGGAGGGAAGAGGGTGATTCTTTGTGCAACTAACTGCCTCTGGCAGGTCCCCTCATGCATGAATCGCAGAGACATGGCAGCCTCTTCTGGCTGGGGGAAAGAGTAGCTGTAGCAATGTTCTTAGGTGGGTTTTTTTTTTTTAAGGGGCATTTTGTGCAGCTATGGGAGTGCCTGTTCCAAGCATTGGTGGAGAACAAGCACTCAGTGTGACCTGTCTGGGCTGGCACAGTCACCAGCCTCTTTCTCAATCTATCTCACACTGCTAGTGTTGCCAATTCTCCAGGTCTGAGTTTAAGTTTCCAAGTTTGCCTGGTCCCTAACAGGCGGCAGACAGAGGGTCTGAAGCTCCAGGTGGGCAAAAGTGCCTAACAACAACAGCAGCAGCAGCAGCAACAACAACAGTGCATGCAGCTTGCAAGCTTCAGCCTGGCAAGAGCTGACTGCAACTTATAACATTGACACTTGTGGAAGGGGTCTGCTCTCCTCCTCTCCTCTCTCCCAATTAACCTCCATCTCCAGGGACCCCCTAGGTTTCATGTTTGGGCCCTGAAATTTCAGGGTCTGGGATGCTCCTGACCTGGCAACCATACTAACAGCAGGTTCCTTAGTTAAGAAGATGGGACAGGGCAGCATTTTGAGCTTGAAAACATCCTGGAGAGGAGTGGTGAGTGGTCGTTGAAGGAGAAAGCAAGCACAAATTCTGAGCAGCCATCTGCTGGCAACGTTTTGCTACCTCTCTGCATTGTGGTCCATTTTTCTCTCCCTGCTGCTGCTTTGGCATTCCCATGTTTCTTATGCTGTTGCACTTAGGGGTTAAAGAAAGTAAGTTGTATGCTTATGCCACGATAAATCACTTGGCTTTTAAGGTGCCACAAGTGTTTGTGTTTGCTGAAAAAGGCTTAACACTAAGATAGTTACCCCTCTGGAAATTGTAAAAGGAGTATTTCACACAACCTATTACCTTATTTTATCATCTTCAATTAGTGAGAAAGTGTTTAAGGTTCCGGGATTGTTGCTGATGTTGTTTTCTTTAAAGGCTTCCCCTTAAAGCTGAATTTTCACAGTGAAAACTGAATTCTGCAATTTTGAGATTCTAATTTTCAGCTCAGGGGCTGCTTCAGTTTGGAACCCTGGAGCACCTCTGTCTAGTGCATCACCCTCCAATGACATACCTGGGAGTTAGGGCAGTGCAACAGTGGGAATGGGGTGGGCCAGATTCTTTGGTGGTGATTTCTTTTCCAGTATCAGGGATCATATCTAACACAGCACAACCTCTAATAAAGCCACCCACCCCTTTCTTAGTGGTGGCAGTGGGGTTGGAAATGAGCTTCTGCAAACTTCATTGTTCCCACTAGGGAACAACAAAAGCGGTTCTGGTTAAAGTATGGCGTTTCGGAGCAGCTTTTGAACCCAAGATAGCACATTCTAGAAAGTGAAGCAAACGTGGCATGCGAATGTAGCTATTGGACTCCCATCCTCCCTGAGTAACCATTGGCCATGCTGGCAGGGGCTGGTGGGAGTTGGAGTCCAAAGACTTTGGCAGGACCACAGGTCTGCAATAAGAGAATTGCAACCTGGGGATCTAATCCTGATTGGCTGGAGCCAGAGGCTGTATGCATGCAGCAAGGTGGCAAATGGCATCAGGAAAAGACTATAGGCCAGTGTTAGGCCATGCAAAAGGTCCTGGGTTCAGTGCTAGGACCAGGTAGCAGGGGTTGCAAAACAAAACAAAAAAACCACCTCTCCCGGCCTGAGATTCTGCAGTCCCAGCCAGTCATTTTTGCACTAAGATGGACCAATACTCAGACCTGATTAAAAACAACTTCCTCTGTATGGTGCAGTTCTCTTCCTGGGTGCCCCAAAAGGGACACGATGCTCCTTTGTTGCTGGCAAGAGCACCCAGGTGAGGACATTTGAGGATGTGCAGGGGGAATCAGTGCCTGAAAGAAACCCTTCGATTCCCTAGCCGGGATTCTGTATTATTCCTTCCCTCTGTCTCTTTCCAGGTGAGCCTGCTGGTTCTGAGCTGCAGGATGGAAGGGGTTAACAGCCAGACCCTACCTGCCACTGCATTTTAAAGATGCTGAGATGAAAGCCCATAATTTATTCTCCCCACACACGAAGGAGCAATTAGTTCTAAACACGGCTTAATCAGTCAGCGCGAGATTGATTTCTGTAGACTTGGATTTGGTGGCTGCTGGCAAGGTGCCAGCCTGCGAGCAATCTCCAAATAAATGAAGTGCAGAGAAGTAAGCCATTACATAATATGATATATGGGGCCTGTAACTTGCTTGCCTGCTCATTAGTATGCCTCTGGACAGAGGCATGGCACCAACTCTCTGCAGACTCCTCAGCCGTCCTGTCATCAGGCAATATTGGAAATGTGCTCCCATCCCCATGTCTGATGCAGGTGCTTGTGAGATAGATTCAGCCCTGGCCCCAGCAGATCACTTCCTCAGCTCCAGACTAAAGGAGCAGTCATCTCACCTCTCCTTACAGAACCAGCCTCTGCTGAGGCTGGAATCCGTCAGCCTGGGAGTTCAACAGAGAGCTAAATCAGGCACCAATTACGCTCATTTCTCCAATTCCAGTTGTCAGCCTACTTTGGCCTCTGGATGATTTCCCTCTGCATATTCTCCAGCTGCACTACATGAGCACATGATTTGGCATGCAGAGAAGCCCAGTTTTTGTTTGGAAGCATGCATGTTTCTAGTCCTTAAGGAGGTAAAGATGAAAGTGTGCGAGGAGGAACAACTGCTGCAATCGCAGAATCCAGGGCGAGGCTGAACGGGAAGTTATTTCAGGAGTCAGGGACCGAGGCTCCAAAATTGTTCATAGTTCCTTGCCTGCCGCTGCAATTAGGGGAAACTGAATAAATTATGCAAACTAAGCAGATGCATGTAAATTATTTTGCATAATTCATAAAGGCTCCAGATTTGGAATGTATGTTTAAAGTACAGGGTATACACAGTGTTTACTATCTCTTATTTGACGTGAAGCATTCCCATTTTGCAGATTTAGGAAACTGAGGCAAGAGGTGTGCTTCATACCAAAGACACCTGATAAGTTGGGGGTGTAGCTACTCATATTTGTGCCCCACCTTCTCTAAAAGAAGGGCAGGGCAGGAAATAAGGACTATTTAATTTTATCTTCATAAGGACCCTTTGAGATTGATTAGTCTGAGAGACAGAGATGGATTATTTCACCATAAGGGTCTACCTGGACAGATTTGGGGAGCTAGCTGTAGTTTATTGAGGTTGCTGCGAGATGTTAGGATTCATGACCCCTATTCCCCTCCCACTTTGAGAACTATAAACCACTCTGAGAACTATAGCTCAGGTGTGTGTGTGTGTGTAGGATAATAACTCTCAGCACCCTTAACAAACTACACTTCCCAGAATTCTTTGGCAGAAGCTGTGACTGCTTAAAATGGCTTCATAGTGCTTTAAATGTATGGCATGAATGTGGCCTAAGTTGGACACAATCCAAAATATACAATAATTCAATGATTGTTTTTATTTTTAGTGGAACCGAGGTGTTTGTGTATGTTTGCTTCTCTTTGAGGTCAAGGAGCAAGATAAGGAATTAGACAAAATGCATGAGGATAAGCTTGATGGTCAAGATTTTCAGGGGGGAAAACCCTCCTGGTCCTTCCCCCCCCCTCTCATCTTGTTGCCCAGTTGCTTGAAGAAGGCAAGTGAACTGGTGGCAGAGAGCAAGGAGCACCAGCCATGGGGCTAGGATGTTCCAGGAATTGGCAGCGGGCCTCCTACTGGTCACCAGCCTCAGCAGGTGCCAATATTTGATGCTGGCACCATCCACTGCCCTATGCACGACGGAGGTCTCTCCCATCTCCTTGCTGCTTGCACCAGCAGCTGGGCATGAGAGGCTGAATCCAATTGCCACCCATGCCCTTTGGACCACAACGGGCACGCAGTCCGCGGCAGCGGCGCTTTGCCTCTCGCTATTGTCCGCCAGGCTAATCAGCTGTGCAGAGCCCCACTGAGAATTCCATGGGAAAATTCCTTTGGATGGAAGCAGAGGAATAATCCACAGGTCACAGGCGAGAGTTTCTCAGCGTCCCACGCTTGCCATGGATCAAATTCCCTGCTGGCTCTCTTTGCCCGCCAGGCATTAGAATCAAAGGCATCGCTGGGAGCTGAAAGAGCAGAGAGAGCCACCTCCCGCCCACCCCCCCCTCCCGCCGCAACTCCATTTGCCGTGTTTAAGCTTGCTTTTTTGGATGGTGTTGAAAAAAATAAAAGGGGGGGGGATGAATCCAATGGCAAAGAGCCCTTGGCATAGCTGCAGCTCCAGCTGCTGCAAGGGTCTTTGTCTGCCATGGGAATGGGGGACCTGGAGAGGCCTTTCCGTCACAGAGCCGCTGAATGGGGCACTCAAGGATCTCTTGGGGTGCCAACTTGCCCAAGCGTCTGGGCAGGCACGGATGTCATGTTTGAGTGAAGCAGAAAAGTGGCCATTTCTTCAGGAGAAGCAGAACTGGGAAAGGGTAGCCGGGCTGTTTCAAGCAATCTCCAGTCTTCAGGGACTGTTAAATAATGATGCCCGACTCCTACCTGGAGCGGGAAGTTCCTTGCACTTAGGGCACATCTAGAGTTGCCGCCTTTGTTATGGCAAAATTCAGGACAGGGTGGGGCAGGGCAGTTGGGGGACGATCCCCCCCCCCAATCTGAATTTCTACATCTGTCTGTGCTTGGCTACGCAAAGCTTAAATACATGACCTTTCACACACCCTTTCAAACACATTCATTTGTAGAGGATCCCTAACTTGGCAGAGAGAGAGACAGAGAGAAAAGACCTGAAATACAGGCCAAAACTGTATCAATACAGGATGTAGCATTTTACACTGAAATACGGGACAATCTTGCATTTTACAGAACAGGTGGCAAGCCTATCATCCATACCATACATTTAAAGCACTATGGTACCACTTCGAACAGTCGTGGCTTCCCCGCCCCTCAAGAATTCTAGGAACTGTAGTTTGTTAAAGGTGTTGAGAGTTGCTGGGAGACCCCTGGTTTCTTCACAGAACTACAGTTCCCATAATTCCCTGGGAAGAGGGATTGGTTGTTAAACCAACCTTGAATATTGTAGCCCTGGGCAGGGAACGGTGTGTGTGTGTGTGTGTGTGTGTCTTGGTACCCTTAACAAACTACAGCTCCCAGGATTCTTTGGGAAGGGAAGCTCTGTCTTTTTAAAGTGCTATCATAGGGCTTTAAATGCATGGCATGAATCTTGCCTTAGGCTTGTTCACACATGGCACTGAACAAGCGGTGCTTAGTCATGTGCAAGTGAAAGGGTGCACACTTGCTAGTTTGCACAGCCAGCCTGAAACACTCGTCCTGAAAGCGAGATGAGCTCCACAACCCCATACTTGCCTTTGATTGGACTTAACTGTCCAGGGGTCCTATACCTTTTTTCTTTTACCTTTACTACACACATTCACGTGCACACCCAGACGTGGTTCGCGGACATTTTCCAGCCAGGCAAAAATGTTGGTGTGCAAACCAGGGCCAGTGGAGAGTATGGCCTGGAGAGAGGGGGGAATTACTGGGGAGAGTTCCATGGGTCAGACAGAGAGGTCCAGAGAGTCCCTTGGCTTAAGGTCTTAAGACTACAAAGATGCTGCTTATGAGCATCCTGTAGGCATCTGAATAGCCACTGTGAAAACCAGATGCTGGACTAAATGGGCCACTGGCCTGATTCAGCAGGCTTTTCTGATGTTCTTCTGATAACTTTGAAAGTTTGGAGGCATTGGCTGCTGGCACTGGTGGCCTTGTGTGATGGTACAGTGGGCTTGGGCTGCTTCTCTGGCTGGTATTGATGGGGGTCTTCTTCTTTTGTCTCCCACTCTGTCTGCAGAACTCGATCCGGCACAACCTGTCTCTGCACACCCGCTTCATCCGTGTGCAGAACGAGGGCACGGGCAAGAGCTCCTGGTGGATGCTGAACCCCGAAGGGGGCAAAACCGGCAAGACGCCCCGTAGGCGAGCCGTCTCCATGGACAACAACAGCAAGTTCCTGCGGATCAAGGGCAAAGCCAGCAAGAAAAAGCAGCTGCAGGCAGCCCAGGAGCGTGGAGAGGAGAGCCCGGCCAGCCAGCAGGCCAAGTGGTCAGAGAGCCCTAACTCCCATGCGAGCGAGGAGTACGACGCTTGGGCCGACTTCCGGACGCGGGCCAACTCCTCGGCCAGCACCTTGAGCGGGCGCCTCTCCCCCATCATGGCCAACCACGAGCCGGACGAGCTGGAAGAGGACGACGGGACTCCGTCCTCCCCGCTGATGTACCCCAGCCCGTCCAGCACCATGTCCCCCTCCTTGAACGCCCGCTGCTCAGTGGAGATGCCCCGGCTGACCGATCTCACTGGCACCATCAACCTGAACGAGAGCCTTGGTGAGAGCCTCCTGGAAGACCTGCAGGACAACTACAGCATGAGCCCTGCCCAGCCGCTGCCCGCCGGGGGCCTCCGGCAGAGGAACTCCAGCTTCAGCTTCAACTCCAAGTGCTCTGCTGTGGGTGCTGGGGGCGGAGGAGGAGGAGGTGGCGGTGGAGGAGGAGGAGGAGGAGGAGGAGGGAGCACCTACTGTGGGACCATCTACAGCCAGCCGGCCATGAGCCTTATGCGCCGCCTGCCCATGCAGACCATCCAGGAGAACAAGCAGGCCACCTTTGCTCCCATGAACTCCTACCGCAATGCCTCCTTGCAGGACCTGCTCTCCTCCATCTCCTACGCCCACAAAGAGGGCGAGGCGCACATGCCGCAAGCCAGCAGCATGGGGCCACCCCGCGGCCACAGACAAAACCCCCTTGTGTGTGGCGGCGGGGGTGGGGGCGGTGGCGGCGGAGAGATAGGTCTTGTCCCCTACCCTCCCCACTCGTCGTCCCTCATGAAGAGCAACGCGTTGTACCACCCGTCACCAGCCAGCCACCACCACCACCACCCGATCAGCAACAGTGCCTTACCCTCTCCTATCAGCCTTATGAGCCTGCCCAATGACTCTTGCAGCATGGTGGCCATGCCCCATCACGGGCACATCCATTCCTACATCAACAACCAAGGGGCACACATGAGTCTGCTAGACTCCTTGCAGGGACCCTACCCAGAAGCCATGCACACCCCTGTTTTGGGCCAGGACAGATTCCCAGCAGACTTGGACTTGGACATGTTCAACGGTAGCTTGGAGTGCGACGTGGAGTCCATCATCCTCAACGACTTTATGGACAGCGACGAGATGGACTTCAACTTTGACTCAGCTCTTCCGCCGCAAAACGGCCTCAACATGGCCACTTTGCCCAGCGCCCCGCAGCCCACCAATCAGAGCTGGGTGCCTGGGTGAGACCTGCTTCAGACAACTCTGACCCACCAGTCAGCAGGATGAGAGGGTGGGGTGTGTGTGGAAACAAACTTTCTCCCCCGCCCTACTCCGCCTTTCTTATTTTCTTTGCCTTCATTTGTTCAGCCAGGCTAGAGCCATCTGTTTAAACTTGACGACAACACTAAACACACACATACACACACACACACACACACACAAATACACAATGTAGGGTAAAATGTTTTGAAAGGTACCGGCGACTACTCGCTTGTGCCAGGTGTATCGTGCAGTAAGTCAGATCTGTCTTTGATGTGTGCAATAGGCACAAGTTAGCCATGGCATTGCAGAGCTGCTGCCCGCCCACCCCCTTCCCTCCCCCTTTCCCTCCCCCCTCCCTTCCTGGGCACCTGCACTATTGCACAGAAAGAGGGAACTAGTGATTTGTGGCTAGAAGAGTCATCTGGGTCTCCACGGTGGCCTAGGTAGCCTCAGTGAATTGACAGCTCTGGCTTTTCATTCACCCCTTTCCTAATTGTTTTCAGTACTGCTCAAATCTAATTGGACCCCCTAGCTCCATTTCCTGACCCTTGCCCATCTGTGACACTCCTTTGGCAAAGGCCAGTAGCTTAGGATCCCCTTACTTTTATTATGGTGGGGGGTGGGGCTCTGCGCGGTCTTGACAGATAGCAGCACCAAGAGCTGCAGGGGAGAAGCTTGCAGCACTAAAGGCAGTTGTAACATCAGTTTGCTCTGCTACCATCCCTGCCCAGCTGTTCCCACCTGCAATCACACTCATGGCATGGCTGGCGCAGAAGGGAGGGGCTCCCCCCAACCATTGTAGATCCAACAACTGACATTGTGGTTTCCATAGCCCACTGTGCAAAGGGAAGCTGATCTGAGCAACGCCAGCTTTTTCACCCCCCCCAACCCCATGCTTGCAACAAGAAACAACAGGCAGTTGGGGGCATGAAATGTGTGTGCGTACAGCACAAGCAGAGGCATGTGTGCCAGCATGGGTCTGCTTCAGTGCGCAAGCACTGCACAACTTTTTGCACACATGAGTGGCACTTACTGCTACGTTAAGAGCCAGCCACAGGTTTGGCATGGTGACTGCTGTTGCTGCTGGCCTGGGAAACGGCCAGGGTAAGCAGAGAGGCAGGGATGGGGAACAGTGGCAACTATTTATTCTGGCGGTATGCACCTTCTGGCCTGCGAAGGCTCACCATCGCCAATGCAACCCTTGCTAGGTTTGCGTGGGAACTTGTAGCCTGTAAAGCGAGGAGGGCAGCTATAGCAGGTAAAGATTCAGGAATTGGGGAGGAAGGTGCAATAAACTGAGATACACACAGACACAGGGGTGAAAAAGGAGGGCTATTGGCGAAAATCTGGAATTTGACCAGCCCAAGATCATCTAGGCTAGGAGAGGTGATGTGGCTTCCCATGAAAGCCACATCGAGGGACCGAGGCCCTCATTTTGGTAGTTCAAAGGCTGAAAATGGAGGAGCCCAAGACACCTCAAAGTAACTAGTTTTCTACTTAGATAGCCCATAGCAGGTTAATGGTGGACGGATGTTAGTGATGATTAGGGGAAACAGGTTCTGTGTGAAACTAGGGGTTCTCCCCAGTGTGGAGCTCTTAAAAGTACTGGAGTGCCATACAAAGTCCTGCTGGACAGCCATAGGTTCTGTCTATATCAGCATACTTTTTTTGCAAAAAGTCAGGACCTGTCAATTGGGCCATCTGAAACGTTCACCCTGTAACAATAAGGATAGGTGTCAGTAGCCTGCAGAGTTTGGAAATGTGATCAGTTTCTGATAGCACCTCTAGTTGTAGCTAGGCAGGGCTTCCCTCCTCTGGGTCACCGAATGCCCACATTATTTGAGGGCTTCCTGTTCTCTGTGATATGAAACATATCAAATTGCCTTATACAGAGTGTTGGGTCCATCGAACTCCGTGTTCTCTACACTGGCTGGCAGAGGCTCTTGTGGGTTTCATTGAGAGGTCTTCCTATCTGAAGATGCCTGGGGTAGAACCTAGGACCTTCAGCACAAAAAACATGGGCCTGGATACAGAGCTCTAGTGAGATTTCTGCCTCTCTCTCTCTCATGGCACCGCTTGATGAGATGTGTGTGTTTTGGGAGCAGGGAAGTGTGGAGCACGTACTTCCTCACTTCCTCTCCCACCACCCTGACACCCTGTCTTTATGATGTCACTTCCAAAGGTGCTCCTTGACACCCCCTTGCTTGTTTATTAAAAGGAGGCTGGGCCTGTCCAGGGATGCCAAAACTCCATGAACAAGAGAGTCAATGTCAGCTTGTCTGAACATGGCAAATTAAGAAAACTAGCACAGCTATGCTTATTTTGAACCACTTGTTCCTCTTCTTGGAATCATGGAAGGAAGACAATGAGAAGTGCTTCCCCCCACCCCCCAAAATATGGGTGATGGAAGTCAACATGAAGTTGTTACAGTAGGTCACCGGCCCATGAGCTAAGCCCCCTAGAAACATCTCCTTTGCATCAGCCAGAGCTGGGCTCCAAAATCCATATTAAGCTTGGCTAATAACAGGAAAGGAGGAGAGGGAGGAAAGTGACAGACAAGGGAAGGTCCCATACTCCTCGCCAGGACACCCCATGCAGGAGTACAGGGGAGCTTCTTTGTTCTACTAGATCAGATGCTTTGTCCATCAAACCTCGTTCATCTAGTCTGTCAGGGTCTCACTCAGATAGTAGTCTTCCCAGTGACCTGCTGTGTTATAACTAGGGATCCTGGGGATTGGACCCAGGAACTGCAAAACATATGCTCTGCTACTGAGCTACCAGCCACACTGGAATCATAAAGCACAGGAAGCAGCCCTTCCTCATTGCCTGCTCCTTGACATTTTGAATTGGGAGATTCCAGGGGATCTTCTGCAGGCAAAAAGCTGTGTGCTGCCACTAAGGGACGATTCCCTCCTATTGTGCTCACCAAATCAGCTCCCTGCCCATCTTCCAATGTGATTGGAGCACACCTGGGTTAAAATGCACAGTGATCATGTAGTCTTTTCAGCCATTGTCCCCTTAGGTGTGCTTAGATGCCTCCCTTAAAAACCAGAGGGACCTTAAGACTGTTTCAGTGGTGCCTGGGTCTTCCCCACCACATCCATTCAACCAATAATTACAAATCTACTTTTATGTTTGAGATTGCGAATCACGGCTTCGTCCCGTGGAACCTAAACAAAACTTGAGAAATGAAAACCATCAGCACTGTGATTAAAAAGGGGGAAAGTTTATGATTTGGTCACTCTGAAGGAGCAGGGGAGTGTCATGTGCAGAAAAGAGCTTTCTGGGTACATAGCTCAGGTGGAGTCTTTAAAAGTGCACCTATCTGTTCTGGCTGCATACGAAGGGCTGGGTTTTGTTTTTAAGCAACAAGGAAGCCTTGCCACTGCTTCAGGCTGCAGCTCAGTGTCCCTGGCCATGCTCCTGGAACATGCGCCTCAGTGTGATGCTATGTGACGAGGTGGCTTCATTCTCAGGGGGATCTCCTGGCTACCCCCCCCTTTTGCGGGGCCATGCATGATAGTCCCTAGGGACATTCCTTTCCAGGGCCATAACCGGAGCTGCCAAGCCACTGTTTCTTAGGGGAGAAATTTGACTCAGCCCGCATTTAAAGATGAATCCACCCAATTTGTACTTTCCAAAACAATACACAAACTTAAAAACAGCCATCTTTCAAAATCTGCACATGCCTGAATTTTGAAAGGCAGTTCTCCAGCCAAATAATGCATACAAAAAAAAAGAAGAAGAAGAACATACAAGAGTAGAGGGTACATTGAAGTGCATATGTTAAAGTAACACTCAAAAAGGCATGTGCATATTAGGCAAAAATGCATACAAACATGGGTATATTGGGAGAAATTTGCACTAAAATGTTGATGTATTTTCAGGAGGACTTTTTTTAAAAAAAGTGAAACGATATGAATACCTGGAGAATTTAAGGTTGGGTAAATTAGAAACTGGGAGAAACCAAAAGTGTCAGATTCTTCTATCCTGACTGCTTCTTTTCCGTTGTGCAAAAGAAGAAAAAAGCCCTCAGCTTCCTTGTATTTAAGCTGGAGATGAGATGATCTTTAAAAGAAATTTGTCCACCTCCAAAAATAATTGAATACCTCCCTCCCTGCTACTTCCACAGATGGTGGGAATAATGTTCAGCTTCTGGCGGTGGGGGGGGGGGACATTTAGCCCAGCTCTGCTTTTGAGCTGGCTGCTTGCACACTCTGGTGTGCCGGAGGAAGCAGATCTGTATCTGGGACCACCAGATGCAACTGCACAGCCCGTTGCCCGTGACTTGAACTAGAGGGGAGGGAGCAGGATGCTACGTAGACCATCATATTACCATGCAGAAAGAAACATGTTTCTAACGGAAATTTTTTCAGAGGCTGAATTCCCTCTAATGAAAATGACGTGATTTCACAGAGCGTGTGGAAAGAGATCTTTTATTTCATAGTGCTCCTGTGCCATAGTGCTCCTCCCTCAGTTGTTTTGCACGGGGCGTGACCTTCCCACCCAGATTTCCCCTGTGGCCCTCCGTCTTCATAGGCAGGAATGGGCATAACTTAAGTGTCTCTTTAGTATGGAACGGAAGGGTGCTCTCTGCCAAGAATAGAGAGGTGAGGGTGGCATCCAGGCAGATTATCTTAAGGATAGCCTCGGCTCTTGCTTTCCGTTCATGTCACAGCACGGTTTCTGGACAACGAGAGAGAGAGAAAAGTGCATCCACTCTCCTCTCCCCCTTCCTCGGCTTGCCACCACATCACAGCTAATTATTTTACCCCACCATTATTCTGCCTCTCCCCTACCCCACCCCCCTGTGATTTGCACCTAGACCAGGTCCCAAAAGCCTATCAGCATTTGGGCAACATGTCTTGCTACAGCCCATAAGAAGGGGAGGGTTTCCCTCCCATTTTTGCCCATGAGACTGGCAAGATATGTGTTGGAGTAGCCTGCAATCCTCTTTGCTCTGGGTTTCTATCAGCTCCAGGCTAATAATAATAATAATAATTAAATAACTTCAGATGGGCTCACAGGCTATAAATGTTTACATTGCTGGATCATGTACTGAATTTAATATATTTTGATTCTTTTTGTTTGTTTGTAACCATTATTGCAATGGTGCTCTTTTTTTCTTTTTTTTTACTACTATAATTATTTTGGTCCAGCTCCTGAGATCATTTTAATAATTTCAGCCTCAGTTTCCCAAATGGATTGGACGAGAGCACTAATCATAATCGGAGTGGCAAGTCCAGTGCCAGCAGTCTGGCGTACACAGAAGTGGCAGGCTGTCAAGTATTTGTTGCTTGTGGAGCAAGGGTGTGTGTGTGTGTGAGTGAGTGAGTCTGTTCCCTGAGGATTAGGAACCCAACTGCCTCCATTTAATCTTCTGTGAATGCGCATGTGCACACCCCCACACCCTTGATCTTGAAGTGATGGAGAGAAAGGAAGGAGAACCTGGAAGGAGGATAGAAGTGGAGAAAATGCCTGCTCTCACTCTGAACAGACCAAAACCTGTACAGTACAAATCAAATCATGTCCCCCAGTGTTAATGCAAGGAGACTGAGAGACGAAAAAGGCCCCTCTCCCAGTGCACCCCAAGCTGTGACCCCAATTTTGTGGAGGGCAGGAGGAGAGGCTAGCCCCCCTCATATGCTACCTGGCCACACAGCAGGCTCAACCAGAGAGACCCCTCCCCCAGCAGCAGGAAGCGCCCCTCTTTGCTCAGCGATCTTTGTGGTGTGTTAACCGTGAGGTCATCGTGTGTGCAATGGAGTCATATTTGCTAAGCGTCGTGTTTTACCGTCTTTTTTTGTGGAAGTGCAGTGCAGCGCTGAGGGGCTGGGGAGTCGAGCGAGGGCTGGGCAGGGGCGGGCCGAGGAGCCGATCGCAGCCGCTTAGGAAGGCAGTGGCCTTGGAGGGATGGTGGCGATGAGCAGGGAGACGAAGGAGAGCAACTGAGGTGGCAGAAAACAAAACTGAAATCATGGGCGTGTGTGGTTGCCTTGGAAATTGAGATTTATTTATTTACTGCCACCCACCCACCTGGGCTTCTATGGGGATACTCAGCCTGTAGCCCTGACTTGAGGGTCAGCGGCCAAGCTAGCCAACAGAAGCAGCTTTGACCACCCCGATGGTCCATCAGTTGATCTGGCCTCTGCAGGCTTTCCTTGTCCCCTTCCCATTAAGTCACTGAAACCTGTGAATGCGGCTGACAATCCTGAGACCACCCACGTCTCACCTGCCTGCCTTGGAATAGCTTCATGAAGCAAGTGCCAAGCAGAGGAGACGTCTTGTGTGCTACATGGCCGAGAATGCACGTGGCATGGGCCATGTCCTTGTAGCTTCAGGCACTGTGGCACCCATCAGCTATAACAGGGAAGCAAGGCGTGCCCTCACTTTTCCATTAACACTTGGCGCTCCAGAGACTTAGGATTTCTGGTCATCCCCAGAGTGAACACACTGGCATTGATGCACGTGACTAAGTTAGGTCTGTTGACTTTGGTAGCTCTACTCGGAGCAGGGCTTGGTTGGACACAATCCTCAGCTAAAACTTCGAACAATTCTGCTGGAAACAATTCATTAAACATTTGGGGGTGCTCCTCCCTCTGTTTTCTTTTAATTCGCCTTCTTTTTGGGTGGGAGGAAGGACAAATTGTGCTCAAAACTGAAAGATGATTATGCTTTCCACTGTTGTACTTGTGTCACCAATCCGATGCTGATTCAGAAGGGCCAAAATGCCATTGGCCCGCATGGGTGGGATTCCATCTCCCCAGGGAAGACAAGCTCCTGCGCTGATGTGAGTAAGGAGCGTTCCGTGATGACTCTTACTCCCTTTCCAACTTCCTGAAAACTCTTTGCCCAACTCCTTGTGTAATACAGCCAGTGCTTAGCCAAGGTTCAACTGAGGAACTTATGAAGTAATTTTTTTTTTTTTTTAAAGAAAAGGGTGCTACAGGGCATGTGCAAAATCCTTCTCCCTCACATAACCCAGTATCATGGAATAGGAGCAGAACTTCCAAGCCAAGCAAGGCCAGCTGGATCCTCAGAAAACCCTCTGTTTTTTAGACTGAATGCAGAGCTGCTTTGTGTGAATGAACAAGAGTGGACCTTGCTATACGGTTGTGTAGTCACGGTGCTTTGTGGATCCTGAGATCAGGTTGTGTGACTCCAACATCCAAGTACAAAGCTGCCCTTGGGTCAGCCCACCATATCAGGGTCTGTGGGATGCTTGTATTTTAAAAAATAAACAATTACACTGTAAGGAGCAATTGGCTGCAGGCAGGGGGTTCCTTCCGGCGGCTCCCCAGTTTCAGCAATGCTGAGTCATGACAGTGCATACAGCAGGCAGGTGAGTCATGCAGACCTCTGAACCAAGCTCAGTTGTAGTGCATCAGCAATGCCCTGTGCTTTGCAACTGTGCCCTCATTTCCAGACCTGCACAGGAGAGCTGATTCACATGATGTGGCGGAAGGTCGCGCAGGGTGAGGCTGCACACCAGATCTGCGGTGTTCAGGTCTCATCGAAACACTAGCTCCCCAGAAAGGGCCGGTGCGGGGGGGTGGCACTATGCCAGGAAGTTCTGCATAAAAGTTGGGCCAAACCAAACATCTCAATGAAAAAGGAAAAAAGAAAAATGGTGTCTTTCCCCCCCTCCTCGTATTTATAACTGTACAGATTCAAGGGGGGCTTAGGGTTTTCAACAGGCTGTTTATCTCTCACCACACATATATTGTACGCAATGTAACCTTCTTGATTGTGCTATTCTAGTTTTTGTGTATGTGGCAATGTAAAGAACTGTGTATAGTGCATTGTACAGCATATTTTCATGAATAAAATTGTTTTAAATATGAGAAAATGGGGCGTGTGTTGTGTTAATGTGGGTCGCAGGAGCCATAAAAACCCAGACAAGACAGAAATGTGGGCATTTCTAAAAATAGAAAAATACAGCTGAGGTTTAGGGTTGGATCTAGATTGGGGGTGTGGAGCAGGGCTGGGAAGTTGTGACCTGGGGATGGGGGTGGTTTAGGAAGAATCATAAGGGCCACATAAAGAGGCTTGCAGACCCTCCAAATGTTCCTATTTTCCAGGGATGTCCTTGATTTAGAGAAGCCATCCCAGTTTCTGAATGTCCCACTTTTCCTTAGGATGTCCCTATTTTCACTGGAGAAATGTTGGAGTGTATGGAGTTAACTGGCCCCCGAGCCATCTGAAGGCAATCTTGTATAGGGAAGGTTTTTTTTTTTTTAAAAAAAACCCTTTAATGTTTTATTGTGTCGTACCTTGGCAGTCGTACCTTGGCTTTCGAACAGAATGCGTTCTGGAAGTCCGTTTGACTTCTGAAATGTTCAGAAACCAAGGTGTGGCTTCCGATTGGCTGCAGGCTTCCGGGTTTGTGGCATTTGAGTTCCAAGTTGTTCATGAACTAAGCTGTTCAAAAACTGAGGTATGACTGTATGTTGGAAGCCTCCCAGAGTGGCTGGGGCAACCCAGCAAGATGTGTAAAATTATGACTATGGAATGGGTCGTCTCTGTTTTCATCAGAGAAATGTTTGAGAGTATGGGCTTGGAGAACTGCATTTGGCCCCCGGGCAATGGTGGCTGGTCCCTACCAACCCATCTAAGGCCTAAAGTCCCCCACTTTTGTACATAATGAAGTTGCTGTTACTACATTTTGCGCCGATAAGTACATCTGCTCTCTCGTTGCAATGTTCTCTCAGCCCAATATATTTTTGCACAAGAGATGTTTGCAGTTAGCCTGCAGGGGCTTCCTGAATAGTGAGCTGGGATCCCTCCTCCTGCCCACTTCCCTGATCAGTTGGCAACTTTAGCAACCTCAGCTCCTCGCCTTCTGGTAGAAGAAAACCCAGGCGTTATCTAATAAGCAAATACTCTAGAAAACTAATTTCAAGGTGTGAGTACAGAATAGGCAACGACACAGTCTTATCCAGCCACAGTGCTGCGGCTCATTTTGAGCATTTAAATTAAAAAGAAAAAGAAGGAGGAAAAGTAAGAAACAGAAACAGAGCAAATGACTCATTGTAGATCTGGATGTCTGTACCTGAAAATTCAGTAGGAGAGTAGTAATGAAAACAGGGAAACAAAAATAGACAAAAAAGTTCTATATATAGGCAAATGAATGCTACAAAGGCAAAAGCTAACAGTGATCAGTTTACAGATTAAGGGAAATGAAAAATGAAAGCAAAGGGGGAACAGGCAAAAGTGCATATGCAAAGCACAGCAAGATTATTATTATTATTATTTAAAAAAACCCACACAAATGTTGCAAAAGGAACAAAGGTATTACAGACAAAGGGGGAAAACACACACACCATGAAAATAAACTCTAAATATATAGAGAACATCCTCCTCGACATTACCATTGATGGGATACAGGCTGAGGGGTTAGTGTGCATCAGTGCGCACATGCGCAGCTGGGGTGATGCTCTTTCTACTCTGAACCCTCTTTCAAGTTTCCATTTCCCCCTCTGCTTCCCCTAGGCAGTTTTTTAGGAGGGTATAATGTAAATGCTTCTTACACTGCTTCTTTTTGTAGGATGTCCCCTGAGGGGAAGAGAGCTTAGCCCAGAAGAGAAAACCCCTTCGGCTCTGCCTCGTACCCTAGAAGAGGCATGTTTGTGTGGACGTGTCTTTTTTGCTCCTAAGGCAGAGTCAAGAAGCTGAGTTCATGAGAATAAGAGGGGACACATCCGCACCGTACATTTAAAACACTCTTGTACCACTTTTAACAGCCAAGGAGAATCCTGGAAACTGTGGTGTGTTAAGGGTGCTGGGAAATGTAGGTATGTGATGTCAGCACCCCTAAACAACCACAGTTCTGAGGATTCTCCATGAATGTTTCAGTTGTGTGAGAGTATTTAAAACATAGGGAAGGACAATGGGTCCTGCTTTGAGCTTATTGGAGGAAGGACAGGAGAAGAAATATAACTCTCTCTCTCTCTCTCTCTCTCTCTCTCTCTCTCTCTCTCTCTCACACACACACACACACACACACACACACACACACACACACACACGAGTTCCAGGCCTGACTGAATGACAGAGGGGATGGATTTGACAGCGTTTCAAGCAACACCTTCCAGGAACCTCATGGGGAGGGAGTTCAGAAGGCTTGGAGGCCAACTTTTGCTGTGTCCTGAGCCTTGAAACTGCTCGAAAAAGCTCTTGGCCAAAGAGGAGGCGGAGGCCGAGTTGCAGGGCCTGTTGCGTTGACTCGGAAGACCTTAACGGGGCATGTTTCTGTCATAAAATCTTCCATTTGCAGGAATCTTGGAAGCCTTTGAAAGCGTTTTCCCTCAATGTTATTAATTAAGGCAAAAGAATCCCCATATGGAAAGAGAAACAGTCAAGTTATATTTTTGCTAAATACGCAGCACCATATGGTAACATACAGAAAATTGGCCACATTGGCCGCTCTGGCTATATTTTTTACCATATGGTCCTGTGCGCTTTATAATTTCTTTGTTGTTTTTTTCTTCTCCCCAAAGAGGGCATTGTCTTATGGGGTTGGAAATGAACAGCTTGCCCCAGGGGAGGAGAGGGAAGTGGCAGGGCCCGGCTCGTGCTTCAAAACGAGGCTGGGAAGGGATCCAATCTCTGCTTCTCTGAGGGATTGGCAGCGCTTGGGTGGAAACGCCAGGCGCGGGGGCCCTTTCTTTGTCAGCGCAGAGACACGAGTGCCATGGGGCACCCAGCTAGAGGGGTGTAGAATGGACTCCCTCTTTTAAACAGGAGGTGCCGGGCAAGACATTTTGCCGCCCGAGGCAAAGGACAAAACGGCGTGCGCGCGTGCACACACACACACACACACATACACACTTATTCCACATAGAGTGGCAAATCCCGCTTCAGTCCTACCAATGAGGCACTGCCTTGCTCCTGATGGTCAACAGGGTGGTTACAAAGGTGGAGGTCAAGGTGAGGGGCACGCAGCTCTCTTCTCCAACAGGGAAATCAGGAGAAATTGCTGAGGGCCCACCGCCTCTTAGCAAACGCCACCTGAGGCAGTCGCCTCACTCTGCCTAATGGTAGGACCGGCTCTCAACCCGGCAGGGAAAACGTGCTTTCTGGGAACATGCCCTACCCAGGGCTTGTCCCTACTTCAGCTTAATGTGGAATGTCAACCTCTTGTGCCCCATTTAATCCACCGTTGCCCATAGAACAACATCAACTGCATAGGGAGTCTCCAAATTTAGGGGGAATTAAAGGAGGCACAAGGAGTTGATAATCCAAATTTAGTCAAGGTATGAACAGGCTCACAGATACTTGCAGAGCAAAGAGGGCAAGCGTTTCCATGAGCCTCTCAGATCCCATACATTAAAAACAACAACTACCACACCACTTTAATCAGTCGTGGCTCCCTACCCTGAATCCTGGGAACTATAATTTGTTCAGGGTGCTGGGAATGGTTAGGGGATTCCCTTCACAGAGCAACAGTGGTTTAACAGTCAGTCCCTCTTCCCAGGGAACTCTGGGAATTGTAGCTCGGTGAGGTGAATAAGGGTCTCCTAACAACCCACAGCGACTCGGGTGGCACTGTGGGTTAAACCACAGAACCTAGGGCTTGCCGATCAGAAGGTCAGCGGTTCGAATCCCACGACAGGGTGAGCTCCCGTTGCTCGGTCCCTGCTCCTGCTAACCTAGCAGTTCGAAAGCACATCAAACTGCAAGTAGATAAATAGGTACCGCTCCGGGGGGAAGGTAAACAGTGTTTTCGTGCGCTACTCTGGTTTCGCTAGAAGTGGCTTAGTCATGCCACATGACCTGGAAGCTGTACGCCGGCTCCCTCGGCCAGTAAAGCAAGGTGAGTGCCGCAACCCCAGTGTCTTCCGCGACTGGACCTAATGGTTAGGGGTCCCTTTACCTTTACCACCCCAAGCAGTCTTAACAAATTACACTTCCTAGGATTATTAAATTTTTAATTTCAGGTAGCCCTGACTGCTTAAAGTGATATGATATTGAGAGACTGCGCCTGCTGGCTCCCAAGAAGAGCATCAGAGCAAGGGGTGACTCCCCTCAACCAGAAAACTCTATGACCTAAGAACTAGGCATGGGGTTGGACTAGATGTCCTTCATGGTCCCTTCCAACACTACCAGTCTATGTATTTTAGATGGCATGCCTGAGGCCAGAGACCTATTACTAGTTGTAGGAAGCTACTCTGGGAGTCTTTTTCATCTGAAGAGCAGGGTGCAAATTATGATGCTGGGCCCATTATAGGAGTGCAGGCCCTGGAACTTGTGTATCAGTAGTATTATTGTTGTTACTCTTGTTATTATTAATAAGAAATGTGAAGGCAGTTCACAAACAATTAAAAGCCAACAGCAAAAAAATAAAAATAAAAATAACAAGACCAATGATAAATAAATAGCTACCTGTAACCAACTAAAGTACATAGTAAAACAGCCACAGTAAAACATCCATCATTGAAATATAAAATAAACCAATTAAAACAATGTGGAGGAGACATCTCTAAAAATGCAAGAGCAGCCCTACCGCTGGATCAGAGCAACTATCCATTTATTTGTTCATAAATAATATTTATATACTTCTAGCTCATATAGAAAACATCTAAGTGTTGTGCAGAAATTAAGAAATCACGATAAATGTGAGAAAAATTGGTAAGCTGAAAATGTTGTAAGGGACAGGCCAGTGCTTCAGCAGATCTCAGTAATCAAGCTGAGATATATACGTTTCAGCTAGTGCTTAGGGTATTCAGGAGCCGAGTTGTTAAGATGAAATACAGAGACTTTGAACCAAGCCCAGTAGCCTGTGGGCAGCTGGTGTAGAGGCTTCTATAACTGTGTTCCATGCTGTCAGCCATTGGCCAGTGTGGTGTAGTGGTTAGAGTGTTGGACTAGAACCTGGGAGACCAGGGTTCAAATCCCCACTTGGCCAAGAAGCTCACTGGGTGACCTTGGGCGACTCACGACCCCTCAGCCTAGCCTACCTCGCGGGGTCGTAGTGGGGATTAATTGAGGAGGGGGAGAACCATGGATGCCAACCTTGAGTCCTTGGAGGAAAAGGTGAGATATAAATGCAATAAATAAGGGAATTTGCCTTCTGTCCACTGCATCTGGTCCAGTGTTCTGTCTTCACAGTGGCTCTCCAGATGCTCACAAACAGGACATGAGTGAAATGGCTTCTTCCTCTTCCTTCTCCTCCTCAGTAGATGAGTCAGGCAGCTTATGTCCCACCCTGTACTAATTGTCAGACTTTTTAGCAAATTCTAAAACCCTCCAGCAACTTCTCCTTCTGATTATTTTGCCAATGATCTCCTGTTCTGAAATGGTATCTCTCTCTCCCCCCCTTCGCCCCCACCTCAGTTTTCAGCAGCTGAAATCTCAATTCCAGATGGCGGAACATGTTAAAAATAACAAATCTCCAAGAGCCACAAAACCTGCTGAAATTAACGAACCTCTTTGTGTTAAGCACTGAACAGTTTCCAGATAAAGAAGGGCAAATTCTCAAGTCGCTTTCCCCACCCGCATTGCCTCTCTCCACCTTCGTGGAAAAGACACAGCAGAAGAACATATGAAAAGGCAGGCTGGATCAGGCCAATGGTCCATCTAGTCCGCCATCTTGTTTTCACAATGGCTGACCAGGTGCCTCTGGAAGGCCAGCAAGCAGGATTGAAGCAGAAGAACACTTTCCTGTGGTTTCCAGCAATTCAGAAGCACGACTGCCTCCGAGCATAGCCATCATGACTAGAAGCCATTGATGTTCCTCTCATCCATGAATCTGTCCAATCCAGTGTTAGAAATGGAGATATGAAAGCTAGGTTCTAAATGGCACCTTAAGCCTAGGTTATGGGCACAACAACAGAATGTCTAGGCGCGCTGTTTTATAACAAAAATGCAAAGCTGAAAATGAAGGAACTGCAGCTCAAATATTATGTTCATTTTTCACATGGTCTAATCCTTCCCCTGCCCCCCCCAATATTCTTAAGAGGGTCTCTTCTCCAGTCTTCAGTGAGTAGCTGGAAGTGGGGAGGCAGAAAAAGGTCCTCCTTTCCTTCCACTCTGCAGTTTTAATCTGAAATCTTAGGCGCAGTACTGCGCCCAGAGTTCAGAAACTGCTCGCACTAATGAAATTCCCCATCGCAAAATGCGCCTAGAACAATGGGAGTTTGAACACTGGTCCAATCCTCTTTTAAAACCATCCAAGTTGGCGTTCTAGTATTATGAGAGAGAGTGAACAACTCTTCTCTGCCCCCTTTCTCCATGGCAGGTATGATTTCACAAACTTGCATCCCATCACCTCTGACTCCCCCTTTCTCTCATCTCTGAAGTCACAAATGCTGCCACCTTTCCTCATAAAGTGAGTTGCTAGATCCCATCCGGGCTGTTTTTCAACATGGCATCTGGGTCCCGATCCATAAAATGGCTTTGGGTGTGCCCCCACTTGAGCCTTGTGCCTCTTGCTACTTTGATCAGCAGGTGCCCTTGGGGACCCCATGAATGGTATGGATGCATCTAAGGATGGTCAAATTTCCCCCCACTTTCTCCCCATTTTAAGTCCAGTTCTCCCCATTTCCACATCAGTTTGCTTCTTCTTTTTTTAAAGAGACCATAAGAAAGTTCATCCATGTTTACATTTGTCAGCAGGTTCAGAGGATGATGATCAGGATGGTGGCAGAGTGGTGCCTGGTGGAAGGCAGGAGGCCAACAGTAGAGGGAGCTAGAGCCAATGACAGGCAGAGCAAAATAATTCCCATTTTGTCACCATCCTCCTTGCTACAGAGTTCTACAAAGGCAAGCCTATGAATGCCACTTGCTGGGATCCACAGGTGGGAAAAGTGCTGAAGCATTCAGGTTCTGCTCAGTGGCTTCCTTCCAATGTGGATGGCCTCTGTGAGGTGGAATACTGGACTAGACAGCTATTGTGTTCTTAAGGGACAGTATCTTGTTGAAGATGGCCATCTGTCATGGATGCTTTCGTGGGAATGTTCAGGGAGGCAGGAGAAGCTATATTGTTTATTAATATCCTTCCTAACTTGCACTAGCAACTTCCTTTACTTAGCAGAGTTTCACATTCCCCTTTTAAACACATAGCGGATAGCTGGTTGCAGGCTTGTGTAAACCTTTTACTATTAAGTTCCTGGTAAGTTCCCTTATACCCCTCTTAAAAGAATAAACACACCACGATCTTGTATAAAGTATACAAAAGAAGTTTACTCACATTCAGTTCACAGTTGGATCCCTGAAGGCAGACTTAGTTACGAAGTATATACATGTGGAGCTATTCCATATGGGGATAATCTCAGTGTCCTCTGTTGACTGAGAGCCAACAGAGCATCTCTAGCTAGAAAGCTGCTCCAATGACAGAGGAAGTCAAAGAGAGTATGTGGGCAGCATGCCTTGTCCTTTGGTTACCTGGACAGGTAAGGTCACACCCACCTCTAGTCACATGCAAAGGAAGTATGTCCCAGCCTAGGAGGAAACAGGAAGTTCCAACTTGCTGGACCAAACATCCCCTTGCATGTTCTGTCTAGGAAAACAAGGAATGTTGTACTTGACTGCTACTTATGCATCACATCCCACAGCTTGAGTTGAGTTTCCTGCATTTCAGAGGCTTGGACTAGAGGACCCTCGGGGTCCCTTCCAACTCTAGGATTCCATGAAGCACATAGGAAGTTGCTTTATACTGAGTTGGACCCATTGGCCCATCTAGCTCCGTCTATGCTGTTTAAATAAAAACCATCAAAAAAAAAAAAAAAATCATAAAAAAAAAAAAAAAAAAAAAAAAAAAAAAAAAAAAAAAAAAAAAAAAAAAAAAAAAAAAAAAAAAAAAAAAAAAAAAAAAAAAAAAAAAAAAAAAAAAAAAAAAAAAAAAACAGGTCTTTGGCGCTGGGGTCCACTGTTCCCCTGGGACTGAGAGAACCCGCCTTGTCCCTGCCCAGGTAGCGGAGGCACTGCTGATCTTCCGCCTCCTCCTGCCCTTTGCTTCTTCCAGAGAGAGGCAAGGCACCCCTGAGCTGAAGAGCTGTCATTAAAGCTGGAGAGCCATGGAGGCAAGAGGCAGCACTTAGAAGTCGCTGGCAGCCTTGAGTTATGAGGCTTTGCTTTATTTGCGGGGCAGGGGGAAATGCTTATCTCCCTAACAGTCCATTATGTTTCATTTGGAGATTCGGTGCAATCAAGGCTTTGGCAATGGGGAATGCATCCTTCTCTCGCTCTCTCTCCCTACCCCACCCCTCCTCTCCTTATCCAAGTTTATCTCCCTATTTCATTACTGCAAGTTGAACTTGCCTGGGTACATCAGCCATGATGAAGTGGATTGCTCGAGTTCTCTGCTGTCCTAGCAGAAAAGAAAAAAGTGGCTGGGTGGGGGGGGGAGAGAGAAAGGAGAGAGAGGCAGCTGGAGGTTCCTGCTATTTTCAGAGACCTTGGCTGCATGATTTATTCATAAAAAGGCCATTATTTATGCCAAAGAAAGAAGACAGAATGGGTTAGCTTTTTAAGTGCTTATAATGCATTATATGGTACCGTCGTCTGCCAGACATCATTTATAATTGTAGAATCCCTTCACCTCCTTTTCTCTCCCCCCCCCAATAACCCGCCAACTCCTGATTTCTTTTTCTTTTTTTCTGGTGTGCTTCTCCTTCATATCAGCATGGAAGGTGATAGCAAACTCAGTTAATTAGCAGAAGTTGACAGATGTAGCAAGGAGAGGTAAGGTGAAATATCATTGAAGGAGCTGCTGCTCAAGCACCTAAGTGTGGAGAAAGGCTTCTTCCTGCCCGCCTTGATCTCTCCGGTGCACTGAACTGAAGAAGGAGGAGGAGGAGGAGGAGGAGGGGGTGACGGGGGAAGGCTCAGGAAGGCATTAGCATCATTTGACACATGTCTCCATCCAGAGCTGTGATGGAATTTCTGAATTCTAGCCTCTCCCTCCTCATCCGTCTCCAAGTGGTCTCCCAAGTTTTTCGGATAATGAGAGCCAGTGGGATGGGGTGGTTAAGAGAGTTGGAGTAGGACCTTGAAGGCAGGGGTTCAGCTTCCTACTTGACCATTGGGATCACGGGGTGACCTTGGGGAAGCCCACTGCATCTCAGCCTAGCAGGATTGTTATGAGGGTGAAAAGAGGAAGGGGAAACCTGCCTTCAGCTCATTGTACCTTATTGTCCCTTTCGCCCCTCTCTCTCTCTCTCTGTATATGTGTGTGTGTACATACATACATACATACATACATACATACACAGTGCTTTTTCTGGTGGTCCTCAGGGGTCTGCATACCCCTAAACATTTTGTGAATCTATCAATTCCGTTGCTACCCCGATGGTGGCCTCATTTCCTGTCAGTGCTCCTGTCAATGGTGATATTCTTGAGTCAAAATGAGAGTACCCCTAATTTTTTTTAAAGAAAAAACCACTACACAGACACAAACACTTTAAACTGATTTTAATATTTTTAAGTATTTGTATGTTACAGTGACCTGCCCTGGGACCGTATGATGACGGGTGGGCAAGAAATGCAATAACCAGCAATGCAATAAGAAATAAATATCTTGCTTTAACTCTAGTTTAATTGCTTTTAAACTCTTGTATTTTGTATGTTTTTAGCTGCTTGTATTTCAACTGTGCTTTAATTTATGGTAGCTGCCTTTGAGTCCCATTCTGGGACAAAGGTGAGATATAAATAAAAAGAAGAAGAAGAAGCAATAAGTAAGAACACAAGTGCTCTGCCTGATCAGATCATGGGGACTGTTTCCAACCAGATGTCCAAAAACTTCAATGATAGGACTTTTAAGGACCTGACTAACACATAAGTTCCTTCATTTTAATGGGTTGGTTGGTTGATCAATTTAATTTACATGCTGCTTTCCCACACTGAGCTGTGCCCAAAACAGCTTACAGCAAACATCCAAAACGTCAAAATAGAGAACATTGGATATACAAACATACAGAATTTACAGAGTGTGTCAGTAAATTCAAAATAGCAAAAATCGAAAATCTAATTTAGCAAACAGAGAGAAAATTCAAGATGGCAAAAAAGAATCTCAGTCTAGGCTTATGTACATAAATACCAAGGCAAAACCAAAAGTTAACCGACAAAACTGCTGCACTCCAAAGATCCTGGCTTAAATGCAGTTCAGAGCAGAGAGGTAGGTGACATGCAGCTGGCTCCCATATCCTTACTCCAGAGGAGGCTGACAACACCTAATGGTGACAGAGAGAGAGCAATGATGGTAAGTCTCTTCCCCAGCTTCCTGGAAGTACCAAAAGCTGCGGCATTTTTGCTCTGAGTAGCAGAACTTCACCGGAGACCAATCTGTAGAGTCAATTCAGCATGCTATTCTAACTGTGGGGAATCAGATATTCCTGGAGAATTGTGAATACATCGTGAGGTTAATTGATTCCTGGCATCAAATGCACTGGTCTGATCCCCTTTTAAAAATCACCTAAGCCATTGGCTGCCACCACATCACATGACAGAGAGCTCTGGAAGTTAATTCTGCATTGTGTGAGAAGGTAAGTTTCTTTGGCCTGAATCTATTGCCAATCAGTTTCATTGGGTGACACTAAGACTCTAAGACAGAAGAAAAAATCCCAGAACTTTCTCAGAACTATTCATCATTTTGAACATCTGTCGTGTTTCACCACTTAACCTTTTCTTAAATTTTTATTTTATTTTATTCATTTTCACGTCTAACATTTGTCACCATACACAAATCACAATCATTTTACAAACAGGATTCTCAGAATTCCCAAACTTCCCTCCACCCCTCCGTGGTTTCCCCAGATATTCTTTTCAAACTGCATTGTATCATAATCTCCATATTTTCTTAATTTTTATCACAATTTAATCTTAATTTTTATCACAATTCTCGCTTCATTGCAAGAGTTTTTAAAATCCTGCCAACGTTTTCAATTGTTTGCAGTGTTCTTTCAAGTGACTTAAATTTTCCCATTCTTTATTAAATTTATTGTCCTCTTGATCTCTGATCTTCCTGGTCATTTTTGCCAATTCTGCATAGTCCATCATCTTTATCAGCCATTCTCCTTGTGTAGGTAAATTGTCCTCCTTCCATCTTTGGGCAAGTAGCATCCGCGCAGCTGTTGTAGCCACTTTACTTATCCTTTACTCAGTTGACAAGCTCCAGATACTTTAGCCCAGAAACAGATCTACTGGTCAGGAGAAGGACCAAAGCTTGGGGGCAGAAAGCATGGTTTGCATGACAAAGGTCCCCAGGTGGATCCCCAGCCTCTCTGGGGAAGTCTGGGAAAGACTCCTGCCTGAAGCCCTGGAGAGCCACTGGTAGCCAGTGTAGATCAGGGAAGAGGAACCTAGAACAAATGAGAAATGGAGAGAAACTGAAATGGAGAGATTCGTTAACCCCTTTCCCAGAGCAGCAGTGCTTATTCACCTGTTGTTGTTTTTTAAGTGCACCAAAAATGCTCCTACTCTTAGCAGAAATGACCTGCCATTTTCATGAACATGTTGCTTTTTGCAATGTCTTCAACTGCCATCCTACGCTCATTTTCCTCAGAGTAAAAGGTTAAGGTAAAGCGACCTCTGACCATTAGGTCCAGTCACGACCGACTCTGGGGTTGCGGCACTCATCTCACTTTATTGGCCGAGGGAGCCTGCGTACAGCTTCCGGGTCATGTGGCCAGCATGACTAAGCCGCTTCTGGTGAACCAGAGCAGGGCATGGAAACGCCGTTTACCTTCCCACCAGAGTGGTACCTATTTATCTACTTGCACTTTGAGGTGCTTTCGAACTGCTAGGTTGGCAGGAGCAGGGACCGAGTAATGGGAGCTCACCCCGTCGCGGGGATTTGAATCGCTGACCTTGTGATCGGCAAGTCCTAGGCTCTGTGGTTTAACCCACAGCGCCACCCGCGTTCCTCGGAGTAAGCCCCATCAAAAAGAATGGAACTTGCTTCTGAATAGAGATGGGAAAACCTGTCAAATTCACTTTCTCTGAGCTGCTCATTTCCCAATCTTAAGTTCAGTCCTCCACATTTCCACATCCGTTTGCAATTTTTTAAAAATTAAGTCATTAAAATGCATTAGAACATTAGTGCAAATTTCTCCCAATATACACATCTTTGTATTTCTCCAATATACAGTGGTACCCCGCAAGACGAATGCCTCGCAAGACGGAAAACCCGCAAGACGAAAGGGTTTTCTGTTTCGGAGGCGCTTCGCAAGACGAATTTCCCTATGGGCTTGCTTCGCAAGATGAAAGCCCATAGGGAAATCTCCGGGGACCTGTTTTAAATTGCTGGCGGTCGGGAGCAAAGACTTTCGCCCACAGCCGGCCTTCAGAAGAGGTCCTAGACCTCTTCTGAAGGCCGGCGGGGGGCAAAAGTCTTTGCTCCCCCCGCCTGCCTTCCCGGGACAGCGGAGACTTCTCCGCTGCCCCGGGCGATCTTAAAATGCTGGCGGGCGGGAGCGAAGCGTTCGCTGCCGACCCCCAGCATTTTAAAATCTCCCCGGGACAGCAGAGAAGTCCCGCCCCGCTCGGGATGGCGGCGCAGAGCTGTATGCCGTGCCGGGATCAGCGCAGCTCTGCACGGCCATCGGGAGCCGGGGGCGAAGCCCGCCCCGCTCCACATGGCCGCGCAAAGCTGCCTGCAGTCCCGGGACTGCAGGCAGATCTGTGCCACCATCCCGAGCGGGGCGCTAAGTCCCGCCCCACTGGGGATGGCGGCGCAGAGCTGTCTGCCCTGCCGGGACTGCAGGCACATCTGCGCCACCATCCCGAGCGGGGCGCTAAGTCCCGCCCCGCTCGGGATGGCGGCGCAGAGCTGTCTGCCGTCCCGGGATCAGCGCAGCTCTGCGCGGCCATCGGGAGCCGGGGGCGAAGCCCACCCCACTCCAGATGGCCGCGCAAAGCTGCCTGCAGTCCCGGGACTGCAGGCAGATCTGCGCCACCATCCCGAGTGGGGCGCTAAGTCCTGCCCCGCTCTGGATGCCAGCGCAGAGCTGTCTGCCGTCCCGGGACTGCAGGCAGATGTGTGCCGCCATCCCGAGCGGGGCGCTAAGTCCCGCCCCGCTCTGGATGCCGGCGCAGAGCTGTCTGCCATCCCGGGACTGCCATACCGAGCGGGGCAGGAGCCTCCATAGGCGCACGTCACCTCTCCAGCTGCTGTCCCGGGGCGATTTTAAAATGCTGGCGGTCGGCAGCAAAGCCCTCCTGTCCCCGGAGCTTGCGGGGCGGGAGGTGGGAAGAAGGGCTTTTCTTCCCACCCCCAGCCTTCAGAACAGCTTTCTGAAGGCTGGGGGTGGGAAGAAAAGCCCTTGTTCCCCCCCCCAGCCTTCAGAAGAGGTCGGGGGACAGACTGTCCCCGGACCTGCTCTGAAGGCGGTTTCCCTAGGAACGCATTAATTGATTTTCAATGCATTCCTATGGGAAACCGTGCATCGCAAGACGAAAAACTCGCAAGAAGAAAAAACTTGCAGAATGAATTAATTTCGTCTTGCGAGGCACCACTGTACACAGTTTTGCAAAGCAAGTTTCCCAAATATAATGCATTTTTGTACACATGCCTTTTTAGCCACACTTTAGCGTTTTTGTACACGACTTTGCTGGAGAACCTAAATGCAAAATTCAGAGAAGTATGAATTTTGAACGATGGCTATATTTCAGTCTTCTTCTTCTTCGTGCAAATTTGGTAGGTTTGCCTTTAAATGTGAACAGAATCAAATTCCTCTCATACCTACTTCTGAGTAAGCATACAAAGGACTGCACAGTTATTTCATTTGGTGAATACTGAGTGCGTGCAGAAATGTATTATACCCCGAATTAGGGATGCTATCTCTTTAATGGCCTTTCGCTGTATTGTCAAGGCCTTCCTTTTCAGGATGGCTTTTGGTTAAGTGTTTGAATTCCACTGGAAGCTGTTTTAATTGCTTTACTGGGCGCCTTCTGATTATTATTTTAACCTCTTGCGCACTGAATTTTGATAGTTTATTTATTTATTTAAACGTTTCTAAACAGCCCTTCATTTAATGGGTTCCCAGTTGGCGTGGAAATATATACTCCCCATACGAAATGCAAATGCAACCAAAACAACGTACTTCACAACCGAGAAGGCAACAAAAGCTAGAGAAACTAGAATCAGATGTGAGCAGCAATCCCATAAGCATTTACCTGTGAGTAGGTCTTATGGAACTCAGTGAGGCTTACTTCTGAGTAGATGGGATTAGGATTGCACTGAGACGAAACATAGCCCTTTAAAATGTTTTCTCCCCCTCAAAAAATCTTCACTTGGGGCCCAAAAGACTGTGGACGGGATCCAGACTTAGACATAGCAATTGAAATCAGCAGGACTACAAAGCACTTCTTTGCACTTGAGCGCTCACAAATGGACACAGTGTTCATGACACACACCCCTAGCAAAATACAACTGTTTCAGAACTCCGCATATGCTTCTAGTATTGTTGGATTTTGCTCCCCAATAAAGCAGTAGACAATATTGTGTCATCCAAAGTAAGCAGAGTTGGCAAGTACCATGCCAATACAGTGGTACCTCGGAAGTCGAACGGAATCCATTCTGGCAGTCCGTTCGACTTCCAAAATGTTCAGAAACCAAGGCGCGGCTTCTGATTGGCTGCAGGAAGCTCCTACAGCCAATCAGAAGTCGTGGAAGACCCGTCAGATGTTCAGGTTCCAAAGAACGTTTGCAAACCGGAACGCTCACTTCCGGATTTGCGGTGTTTGGGAGCCAAAACGTCCCAGTACCAAGGCATTCGGGATCCAAGGCATGACTGTAATCAATATGGAATTAAGTTGTATTTTCTCTCTCTTTTTTTGAGTTATTATGTGCTTGGCCAAACATTAAGAGGGGACATTGGGGCACGCCTGTGAATACAACCACAGGCAGAGTGATGTATGGACAGGACAGAACTGGTGATGAGAAAGGGGGAATGTCAGATGGTTGGAAACTGATCTCACATCTGGTCTCTTCTTGTCATCCAAGAAGGTTCCAGTTGCCCTGTCAAGAAGGAGAGAGAGACGGTCACTGGAGCAGCAGCGTAGTTAACTCTGTGCTTTTTGGACATGGGTGGGTGTGTGCGTCTCCTACCCCCCAAATACAGGGGAACCAAAAGGGTTTTGCCTCCCAGATCTGGTGCCCCTGACAGAGTTGCTTTGTGTGTGTGTGAACAGATTGAAGGAACTGAAAACTGCCGCATACTGGGCATGCAGCTTCTGTATAAAACTGTGTACAAAGCGTGCAGTGATGCGAACAAAATTTGGAAATACTAATAATAAATAAGCCTGAGCAATGAAGGATTTGTTGGAAAGGAAATGTTTAACCCCAAACATCTGGGGAGAAATTCAGGTGAGGAAAAATTATTCATATATATATATATATATATATATATATATATATATATATATATATGATATTTATTAAGTTTTCAAAGGAAAAAAGAAAAATTTACATAAGTAAAAAGAATAGAAAAAAAGACAAAAAGAAAAAGAAAAAAAAGAAATACAAAATACAGAAAAAAGATAAAAAACATTTAAAAAGAAAACACATCAATCTTTCCATGTCATATATTCATATCCTTGCTTCCCTGACCTCCTCACACCTCCCTTTTTTGTATTCCAATTTAGTTAGTTGATTCAGCAATTTCTTTCCCTCTTTGTTTTTATCTTAATCATTTAACTTAATATAATATAACTTTAGGTTCTCACCTGTTAATAATCCATTTTTCATACACCTTTAAAACATTGCTGCTTAAACCACTTAACTTCATTCTGACATCATTCTAAAATTCATTAATTTTACAATATTTCTGTAAATAGTCTTTAAATTTCTTCCAATCTTCTTCCACCGACTCTTCTCCCTGGTCTCGGATTCTGCCAGTCATTTCTGCCAGTTCCATGTAGTCCATCACCTTCATCTGCCATTCTTCCAGGGTGGGTAGATCTTGCATCTTCCAATACTTTGCAATAAGTATTCTTGCTGCGGAAAAATTATTCCTAACCATGCAAGTGTCCCTAGAGTTTGGAGACTGCCCAGGAGAGATGTGCTCTGACACTAAGCCACCTCTCTTCCCTTTTAGTATGGCCTCTCTTCTCCCCTCTGTTCCACGAGTGCTTGTTCTTCTAAGGCATAGTGGGCATGCAAGAGACGCCATGTGGAATCCTTTGTGAGGAAATGTGGTTCCCAGGAGGTCTCCCATCTGAAAAATTGACCAGACCCAGATCTCCATGGCTTCAGCAAGGTGGTGGGCATGTTAGGGGATGCTAATATGGTGCCCTCTTCCTAGTGTGGTGTAGTGGTTAAGAGCAGTGGACTCGTAATCTGGGGAACCGGGTTCGCGTCTCCGCTCCTCCACATGCAGCTGCTGGGTGACCTTGGGCTAGTCACACTTCTCTGAAGTCTCTCAGCCTCACTCACCTCACAGGGTGTTTGTTGTGGGGGAGGAAGGGAAAGGAGATTGTTAGCCACTTTGAGACTCCTTAGGGTCGTGATAAAGCGGGATATCAAGTACAAACTCTTCTTCTTGTTGTTGTTGTTGTTGAAATCCAGCTCCCATCAGCCCTACCCTGCATGCCCAATGGTCAGGAGTGATGGGCATTGTTGTCCATCAATATCTGGAGGGCACCACATCAGCTACCCCTGCTTCAGGTCACACCCTGGTGATGCTGGCATTGACTAGAGGAACGTCAGAATAAGCCATCACTGTACTTGATGCATAAGAGGCAACAGCAAATTGTAGGTGAGATTTTACAGAATCTTAGAGTTGGGAGGGACCCAATGGTCATCTAGCCCAACGCCCTGCAATGTGCGAATCTCAGCCAAAGCATCCATGACAGGTGTACACTGGCCAGCTGCTGTGTAAATCCCATCTCATATCAGCAACCCCCAAACCCCTGGGGCAAAACCAGGGCTGTCTCTAAGATCTTCCCCCATTCAACAGCTAAAGAGACACCATCGAGGTGATCAGCTGATTCTTTGATCCTAAGATAAAGAAATAGCAGTGTTGAACATGGAAAGTGGTGTAATGCAATCAGCCAGGAGAAGAGAAATCAAAGGCACAACTTGCACGCACGCACACACACACACACGCACACACACACAAATATAAACACACGCATGCACGTGCGCACACAGAGTGCAAACACATTTTCAAGCCAATTAAATTCCCTCTGTAGAAAGCTCTTTCACCCACACTCCCCAGGATCCTAGGGTATCTGTTTCGTTGGCACTTGGTGTATGAATAATTAAAAACTCAACATATGTTAAAAATGCAAACAGTATATGATACTGGTGGGGGGATTGCATGATTACAGAGTTTTCTTGCAAAAAAAGGAAGGAAGGAAAGGGAAACGGGGGGGGGGGAGAATAATAATTTTCCAAAAACCCCCCACAAAAAGCTGTTCAGCTGAGAAATCCGTGAGCCGATGCTAACCTCAAAAGGCTGGCGTTGTGCAGCAGCTTCCCAAACCGGCCACACAGGAGTTAAAGCCATTTGGCAGAGACTAACCCATTAGGCCTAATAATTATGAAATTATAGAGGTACTCAGGTGACTGTTAATTTCACACATACTGTTCGGCTCGGTGGCTAATGAGGGCCTGAAGAACTCAAGTGCCTCATCTTTCTTGTTGAATGGTGACCTGCAATTAATGAGCTTCTGCAAGAAAAGGCAGTATTTTGCACTTGGGGCTAATAAGATGGCTTTTGTGAGGCAGCATTGTGATACCGGGAGCTTTAGAATGAAGATTAAGAACTTTCTCCCCTTTATTTATTTATGAGCGGCACAGAGTCCCAGGGACCGCACATGGAGAGAAGCAGCCCCGGTGTGTGTGAGTCTTGGAGCAAACTCGAGAGCTCGCTTGCTCCAAGGCAGAGGCAAGAAAGAACCTCTGTCTCCTAGGCTGAGGAGGGAGCCAGCAGGAAATCACAGGGAAACAATCTCTCTCTCTCTCTCTCTCTCTCTCTCTCTCTCCCTCCCTCCCCGTCAGGCAGGGATCTGGGGTGAGGTGGGGAGGGAAAGAGAAAAGGTTGAGGAGAAAAAGCAAGAGAATTGTTCATCTGTGGCTAATCAACTTCTCGTGCCCATAATGCCAGGTCTGTGCTGATGGCAATGGTGTGCATGTTGACATGTGGAGTGGACGAGCAGGATCGTGCCCGCAGGATCCCTCAAACTTTCCTTTCCATGCTTTAGGCACAGTGTGCACGATCTATACCCTCAACATGCACTACAGCACCTCCATCTGCTCCTTATAAATATTTGGGGGTACGGATCACACCAGCAGAGCAGTTGCATGTCCAAATTGTGCCCACATTGGCTCTGGGCTGAGAAGTCAGGGCTGGCATCGGCACCCAGCATCCATGGGCAGTTGCCGAGGCCTAAGGCTCTTGCCAGGCACCATAGGGAGGTAGGGAGTTGCCTTACAATGAACCAAAACATCCCATCTTGTGGTCAGTGTTGCCTACCCTGGATGGCAGTGGCTCTCCAGGGTTTCAGGCAGGGAACATTCTGAGATCTACCAGGAGACGCCAGGGACTGAACCTGAGAATTATGGGAATTTGAATTTTCCACAGCATCCCAGAGCATCGGCCTGAGATAGCATCACTTGGGGGGTGTGATGGGAAACCTAAAACAGCACCCATCTGGTGTCGATTGGAAAAATGCTGCCACCACAAAATGGAAGGGGGCATGTCCACAGGAGAATGGTCAAGGCCAACAGAAGCCCTGAGAATTGTTGAGATTTCCATTCCACCTTAAGGAGCAGACATGGAACTGTTGCGTGTCACATGTCTGTTCACATTCCAGCACAGTCTGCTGGGAACTTCCGTTGTGTGTATAGCTTTTGTTTCTCTCTGTCTCTCTGAGAAGACAGAGAGAGAGACGACATGTTTCTTTGTCCTGATATATGATTAATAAATCCGTAGTTGTAGTATGCTTCCACAAGCCTCACGCCTATTCTGTGTGCACAGTTCGCTCTGCTGAAATAGTGTGCCCTGGCTTTGAGGCCCGGGTCGCTGATTTACATCAGACCAGAGGCTGATGGGTCTTCGCAGTGGGACAGCTGGCAGGAGACGGCCCAGCTGGAGGTCAGGCACCAGAGGCAATCTTCTTCCACCATCCATGGTTTTTGGTTTTTTTTAAAAAATCTCCCAACAATTCTTGTCTGCACACATAATCTGGGTTGATGTTAGCTCTTTGCATCCAGTGTGTAGGCGTAGGTTGACTATTCTAATCCAGAATTTCATAATTCTGTAGGACTTAATGTGTGTCTCTTGTTTGCACCCGTTAGTCAGGGGTGCTGTGATCTGCCTACCCACCACCCTGGGGCAGCGGTAGAGAGAGGGGTGGGGGTAGGCAGGGGGAGAGAAAAGGAGAGCTCTGTTTGCTAACAGAAAAGGAGAAGTGTCATATCAGAACGTCTCGGTGAGTTAATGTGCAGTGAGGGGCACTCGCAGCCTGTCACAAGCTGGCATGCAGCCTCCCATGCGCATCCTTCTGTTGCTCGGCCTTTTTATATTTAAAGTCAATCATGCGGCATTACAGGAGGCTTCCTTCAGAAATGATGGGAAGGAGGAGAAGGCGGTGCAATATACCTGACAGAGCCGCTGAGGCTCTCTACACACTGCAAATTGGTGATGGCCTTGGACATCCAGAAGGCAGGGAACCATAGAAACGTAGATTTGGAAGGGATCCCAAGGGTCATCTGGTCCAACCCCCTGCAATGCAGGGATCTCAGCTAAAGCATCCATGACAGATGGCCATCCAAGCTCTGCTTAAAAAACCTCCAAGGAAGGAGAGTCCACCACCGCCTGAGGGAGACCGTTTGACTTGCCCTAATGGACCTGCCTCCACTGCCTCTAGTGGGACGTGAGTGGCGCTGTGGTCTAAACCACAGAGCCTAGGGCTTGCTGATCGGAAGGTTGGCAGTTTGAATCCCCAGGACGGGGTGAGCTCCCATTGTTCAGTCCCAGCTCCTGCCAACCTAGCAGTTCTAAAGCACGTCAAGGTGCAAGTAGATAACTAGGTACCACTCTGGCGGGAAGGTAAATGGCATTTCCGTGCACTGCTCTGGTTTGCCAGAAGCGGCTTAGTCATGCTGGCCACATGACTTGGAAGCTGTCTGCAGACAAATGCTGGAGCCCTTGGCCAGCAAAGCAAGATGAGCTCCGCAATGCTAGAGTCGTCTGCAACTGGACTTAATGGTCAGGGGTCCCTTTACCTTTTACCACTGCCTCTGCCTCCTGGTTGTTTGCCCCTAGACTTACTGATCACCAAGAGCATGCATTTCCTGAATTTGACTTAAATTCCTGACACCAGTTACATCTGGGGACTCAGAGGTCCCCCACTTCTGCCTATCCCAAAGGGAATATGCCTACCAAGATTTGGGCTGGGAGTTTAGAGAGGAAGACTGGGGGAGAAGCCCTACTGCCCATCAACGCTATGCTTGTAAGCCTTCCTGGAAGTACCAAGAACCCATGTCCACTACGGCTACTGGCTCCACTGTCTGGGACTGTTCATCACTTTTGCCGGGGGTCCCAAGAAAATCCACCATAGCTGAAGAAACACATCAATTTCCCCATTACCACAGACATGTATAGAGACGCACAAGATTCCTTTGGAATTGCAGCGGAACTTTGCATATACATATCTCAAGGCAGAAAGAGATGATTTAGCAGAGTCAGGAGACTCCAAGATGTTTTAACTTTTTTTCTTCTTCTAGAGAAGGAAAGATTGACTTGTCTGGCAGCCAGGAATGAGCGAAGGAAGCAGCAGGAACCAAACAAAAGGCTGAGCAGTGAAAAAGGCATGCTAGCAGCTACCAATTCACACCTGTTAACTGCTGAGTGCTACACCGGGAGTGCCATTTAAATGAACTTTCCCCCAAGCAGGTGTGCCGTTTATCCATTGTTTAGAGCCACCGAAATGCAGCCTTCACATCTCTCCTTGGCAACTTTCCCGAGGAAGTGGACGTGTCGAGTTTCAACAGCTATAGAACTGGGAAAAGGCTTTTTCCTAGAAACATTTGCAGGCACAGATGTGTGAGGCAGGTAAGCCACATAGTAGTCTTCTACAACCTTGGGTCCGCAGATGTTGTTGGACTACAACCACCATCATCCACAGCCAGCTGATCCAATGGTCAAGGATGATAGGAGTTGTAGTCCAACAACATCCTGGCACCCAGGTTTGATTAACGCTGCTATATAGCACAGCAAGAAAGCAGCCAAAGAAACAACTAGGCAGGACCAGCCCACGTTTCAGAGGTCCCTGGCAAAGGGACCTCTCGTGGACTCACCTCCCCATCTGTGGGCTTCCTCTTTCCTTGGCTTCACCTGGTGGCAACTGCAGGGGTCAAAACTGCTTTGATCAGTGCAAGTGGCTTCATCTGGGAGCATGTGCTTTGCTCTGGCTATACTTTAGGTCACTGTAGGAAATTCCAATAGTGGCTTCCTGGTCAGAGTTTGGTGCTGGTCAGAGTCTAGGATTGGCATTAAGGCCTGGCCCTCCCAGAATTTCAGGACCCAGGCAGCTGTCCAAGCATACCTTGTGCTAACTCTTGTTCTTTGTGGTTCCTCGCTAAAAGTGCCACTTTCAATGAGGGATCAGCGCTCAACATGACTTTAGAAATTACTTGAGATCATCACAGGTCAGGAATGTGGCATGACAGCAATGAAAAATAGGGCAAGGTAAGAAGGGGGTATCATTCTGGAAAAGAACACACCAGAGAATACTGCTTTAGTGAGAGTGTCCTGAACATGTCAGTACCAAGCAAATGTGCTTATAAGTAAATAGCATGTGTTTTATGACTCTGGCTATAGAATACAATTTCTTAAGTTCCCACAGGGGTTTCCTGTCTACTCCCAGATGCGGTATAAACTCCTTGTCCTTAGGGATGTGGGAAAAATTCAATCCACTTTGCATTTGAAAGTGAATTTACCAAATCTGTACTCTCCAAAACAGCATGCAAACTGAAAAACAGCCATCCTTTGAAAGCCCCACTTCTCTGAATTTTTCACTGCAGCTCTAAAGCCAAGTAAGGGTGTACCTCTGGTTTTGAACGCTTCAGGTTAAGAGCTCCGCTCACCCGGAAGTAGCTGCTCCTGGTTGCAAACTTTGACCCAGGATGCGAACGGAAACTGTGCGCCAGAGACACGCATGCAGCAGGAGGCCTCATTAGTGAAAGCGCGCCTCAGGGTAAGAACAGTTTCAGCGTAAGAACGGACCTCTGGAATGAATAAAGTTCGTAACCAGAGGTACTACTGTACAAGAATGCATGTATTAGTGAAAATAGCTTTTAAAAAGTGATATTTATTTATTTAATACAACTGACACACGGCTTGATTGTAAAAAACCTCAAAGCAGTTTGCAAGCTGTATATAGGGGAAATTGTTTCGCAAAATTGTGTATCTTGCGGGGGGGGGGGGGGTGTGTACCTGCCAGGAGAAAATTGCAATTAAATGCTGCTAAATGTTCACAAGGCTTTTTAAAAACAACAACAACACTCAAAAAGATTTTGGAAAGAGGGAGAATGGAGCTTAAACCCAGAAAACTGAAACCGAAATTGACAGATCTTCCCATCCCTCCATTGTCTTGCCCACTCCAACCTATTTTTTAAAGAAAGCATTTTACGGTATTGGTTCTATTTTGCAAAACACCTGGTTACTTCATGCTGGAAAGACAGTCTATCAGTGGTTTAGTAATAAGAGTAAATAAATATACAACGGTTTCATGTACAACTCTCTGTGCTGGGGTCTATTTTTCATTCAGTAGTAACTGCCCGCCCCCCCCCCCCCAGCTCCAGTGTTTCATTTTCGTCAGGCAAACCCTAGACAATGGGTAGACTGGAGTTTGCCTCGATCCACATTCATCACTCTGGACAATCCCTTGGCCCTCCCACACTTATCTGCAGCCTTTAACATTTATAACCACTTCCCATTCATTTCCAAATTGCCACACACGTCGCAGGCTTCTGCCTTGCCAACTATTCCCAGATATCCTAGGCCTAGGGAATGTGGGCAGCATGGGGGGAAGGGAGGGGAATGGCTGCTCTTGGATCGGGGCCCCTTTGCAGCTGGGAGGCACACGTGGGAAGGAATAGGGAATTGAAAAGAGCCAGGGGGCCCTCTGCTTGCCCCCCCCCCCCCCGTGTCCTATAGCAGAACACATGGTGCCTATTAGGAAGCTTTCAGGAGAAGCTTGATCGATGGGGAAAGGCAGCCTAACTGACTATCAAAGCATGCATACTATGTGTGAACCAGACACCAATTAGTGATGCCTTTTTAAAGGCTGCCTTGTTAAGGAGGGGGGGGGGGCGAGAGAAAGAATGAAATTGGCCAGGAAACACGGAGCTATTTAACCTTAATTAGAAGGAAGGTGTGGGTTTTGTGAAAAAGCCATATCTGAAAAGGATTTCTCTCTCTCTCTCTGCCTCCCCCTTTCCCCCTTTCTTCCCTGGGTATAAAGAGATCCTGCCTGCTTGTTATAGACTTGTTATACTTTATAAGAATGGGCAAGAGGCTAACTCGTCGAAAATGCCTTTTATGCCCCTTGAATGTGTGGCTTCCTTATTACAGCCCGCCACTCTGCCAGGGATGGCGGCTGGAGAGGAGAGGAGCGAGTTGCGCTGCCAACTGGCTATAAATTTCATGAACATCATAAATGTAAGTGCTTTCTGGAGAGCTATACAGATTGCACATAAAAGTCCCCCTTCTGTCCCTGTAAAACGGAAAAGAGGGCTTTCTTGGCAAATTAAAAATTGTGGATGGTATTCAACGCCAGGCAAAGGGAAGTTGGGGGGGGGGGGAGAAGCAGCGCCCCCTCCCAACAGATTTTGTGCCGCAAGGGGAGGGGGCTCCTAGTGGCCTTGCCATTCCCACACCATAGTCCCTGACGCAGGAGAATCCAACTGTGCCACATGCCAGGCTCCAGGATGGTGGCAAAGTGTCCAGATTACTGTGGCTGCTCCCACATTACCTCCCCAGAGAGATTAGACTGGATCCCTGTTCGTTATCCTTCCACTGGCAGGCTAAGACTTATCCTGTTCAGACAGGTCTTTGGAAACCAAGAAACAGATGGTGCTGGTCACTGGGCTGCTGTCAGGGCAAAATGTATTTCAACTGCTAGTTCTAAATGTGTTTTGATGCGTTTCCACTATACTTTTAACTTGTCTATTTGTATTTTGGAAGGCTGCTGCCTTCAATCCCAGTTTGGGAGAAAGGTGGGGTGTAGACACATTGGATGATGATCATGATGCTTTGCATGGAGAAGGTCCCTGGTTCATTCTCAGACGGCTTGCTAAGTTCTTCTTTTATGTGAGGGGCCATAGCTTCATGGTACAGCACATACTTTCCATGCACAAGGTAGTCCTCAGCATCTCCAGTCAGGGTTAGGAAAAAAGATTCCTGCCTGAAACCCCGGAGAACCACCACCTACCAATGTAGAGTGGAGGTGTGGAACCAATGGCCTTTCAGATGTCATTGAGACCCCAGTTTCCATCAGTCCCAGCCAACATGGCCAATGGTGGCTATTGTGGTTCAACAGTCTTAGAAGTGCTGCAGATTCCTAAGTTCCACTCAGCTAGATGGACAAGTGCTTTAACTTTGTATGAGCCAGTTTCATATATTCATGTTTGGGCATCTGATTCCACAAATGCTAAATGCCTTTACTCCTGCATATCAGTAATCCTAGCTAGCTAGCTAGATAGAGATAGATGATAGATAGATAGATAGATAGATAGATAGATAGATAGATAGATAGATGATAGATAGATAGATGATAGATAGATGATAGATAGATAGATGATAGATAAATGATAGATCGATAGATGATAGATAAATAAATGATAGATGATAGATAGATAGATGATAGATGATAGATGATAGATGATAGATGATAGATGATAGATGATAGATGATAGATGATAGATGATAGATGATAGATGATAGATGATAGATGATAGATGATAGATGATAGATATAGATAGACAGACAGACAGACAGACAGATAGATAGATAGATAGATAGATAGATAGATAGATAGATAGGAAGGGGAAGCCATCCCATGGGTGACATGGTTGGAAATTTTAGGAATTTAGTGCTTTGGAAAAACTGGCCTTCAGTCTGACCATTTGCAGAGCAGAGTTCTGAGGAATCCTGCAAAGGAAGGGATTTCAGGGTAGCAGAACATGCATGCTTCAGGAGCTGATTAGCCCTTCTCTGACTGCACACCATCAGGGCAGCCTCATGGGCTCCTTTTGGCCTTTAAGCCTTAAGAAAAGATTCCAAAAGAAACACACATGAGTTATCATTGTTATGAATACCTTTTTCTTCCATAATGGAGTTCAAGGCAGTGTACCTGGTGTCTGCAGAAGAGAGAGGAGCCAATCAGCTTGTTTCCATTCTGCGTCACTTTCACATTTTAATTCCTATTCTTTACTTGCATTTATAGCTCGTCTTTCCTCCAAGAAGCTCAAGCAGAGTGCATAGCTCTTCTCCCACCCATTTTGTCGCCAAAGGTAGCTTAGGAGGAGAGTGTGTGAGTGGACTGAGATCAGATGAACAGATACAGTGAAGGAAATGAAGGTCCTGTGTGAGTGCCCGGAGGAGGTTGGAGGATGCATGGCAGCTAATGGATTGAAGTTGAATCCTGACAAGACAGAAGTACTGTTTTGGGGGGACAGGGGGCGGGCACTCCCTGGTGTGTGGGACTCCCTGGTCCTGAATGGGGTAACTGTGCCTCTGAAGGACCAGGTGCACAGCTTGGGAATCATTTTGGACTCACAGTTGTCCATGGAGATGCAGGTTAATTCTATATTCAGGGCAGCTGTCTACCAGCTCCATCTAGTACGCAGGCTGAGACCCTACCTGCCCGCAGACTGTCTCACCAGAGTGGTGCATGCTCTAGTTATCTCCAGCTTGGACTACTGCAATGCGCTCTACGTGGGGCTACCTTTGAAGGTGACTCAGAAACTGCAATTAATCCAGAATGCGGCAGCTAGACTGGTGACTGGGAGTGGCCACCGAGACCACATAACACCAGTCTTGAAAGACTACATTGGCTCCCAGTACACTTCTGAGCACAATTCAAAGTGTTGGTGCTGACCTTTAAAGCCCTAAACGGCCTCGGCCCAGTATACCTGAAGGAGCGTCTTTACCCCCATCGTTAAGCCTGGACATTGAGATCCAGCGCCGCGGGCCTTCTGGCGGTTCCCTCATTGTGAGAAGCAAAGCTACAGGGAACCAGGCAGAGGGCCTTCTCGGTAGTGGCACCCGCCCTGTGGAATGCCCTCCCATCAGATGTCAAGGTGATGGACAACTACCTGACATTCAGAAGACATCTGAAGGCAGTCCTGTTTAGGGAAGTTTTTAATGTCTTTTTAATCTTTTGTTGGAAGCTGCCCAGAGTGGCTGAGGAAACCCAGCCAGATGGGCGGGGTAGAAATAATAAATTATTATAATATTATTATGCAAGAATAAAGAACAACAACAACCTGGAACTTTCTCCATGTACAAGATGTGATCTGCTGCCTGCCTAACCCCTTGGCTCGCCAATAAGGTTCACACCATAAAATAAGGCACACCATACATTTAAAGTGCATGGTTTGCCCCAAAGAATCTGGAAGCTGTAGTTAACCCTCTCACAGAACTACAACCCCTAGAATCCTTAACAAACTATAGTTTGCCCTGTAATATCTTGATGAAGTGAGTTACTTATTTATGTTGAAGATTGTGATAAATGAGTGGTTCAACATGCCGTCTCCCGCACCTTCCAGGCTAGTAATGCACACCACTGCTAGAAAGCACTCATAGAAACCACACAGGCCTCCCTAGCAGAATGTGACACATCAGCAGCAAAGCAGCATTAGCGAGAATGTCAGGGCACATCCATTGTAGGAGACTGAAACCACCACGGTCCGCTCATGCCGGTAGCCCCTGGGCAGCTTGCTAAGAACAATTGATGCCGGATGCTGGAGACCCAATAGATCTGCGTCTCTGACAAGTGGCCTGACACGCTGACCCCTCTCTCACAAAGGCTGACAGCCCTGGGATCTCGCTCTCCATCTCCGCTCGCCTTGACAGCTCAGGATGGATGTAATTGCCCTTGCCATGCTTGTTAGGATCTCTGCCTCCACCTGTTAGTACTCATTCAAGCCCATTCACTCAAACCACTTGTGGCTGGGCTTTGTTGATACAAGCACATTTGGCTGCCGCGAGAGCTTGAAAGAGACAAGGCCTTGGGAAAGCCTCTCCGGGGACGGTGATGCAAACCAGGTTCCCCTGCCCAGTGCTGATTGACTGCAATAGAACAACAACGGTAGCAACAAAAGAACCGTTTTCCCGGAACTTGCTCCACATTCAGAAAGAAACCAGCTGGGTCAGGCCAAAGGTTTATGTTGTCTGGCTTCCTGCCTTCCACAGTGGCCAGCCACAGATGCTCCCACGAGCAAGGCAGGAGGACAAGAGCTGGTGCCCCATTGAACCGATAGTATATGCCTTGCTACAAGCCACAGGAGGGGAGAATGCCCCAGGGACGCGGACTTAGAAAAAATATTGGGGGGGCCCGGGAAAGCTCATGAATAATAAATAAGCTCATGAATATGCAAATAAAGTGGCTCCGGCCCTAAATAGGGCAAGCCACGCCCCCCCAGCCAGCCGATTGGCTGGCTGGGAGGTGTGGCCAGTCGGGATTCCCCTGTTCTCGCGGGATTTCCGGCAGTGTCTCCGATTAGGGCGCGCGGCTGGCTGGCTGGCGAAGGAGCAGGTGAGGAGGAGGCGGGGGACGGCGGCGGCGCTCTGCTGGAAGGGCGCCCGCCCGAGATTATTGGGGGGGCTGAGCCCCCCCAAAAATTTTTTTGAGGGGGCTCGAGCCCCCTCAAGCCCCATGGAGTCGGCGCCTATGGAATGCCCTTGTGTTTGGATCCTGTTTGTGGGTTATACATCTGGGCGGCCACTGTGAGAAAAGGATGCTCAAGGGACTATGTTAACTTTCTGTTTCATCATCCCAGCCATGTTGGAACCCCTTGCAGATGACTGCAGCACCAGGAGACAGTCAGGTCTTGTGTCCTCAGCAGTGACCAGAGGAGGAATGACCACTGGGAGTAGTGCAGAGAGAAGAAATGCTATGGTGCATCTGCAGCAGCACAACCGGACGCCTTCATCTGCCCCAGCTGCAGCAAAACATGTCTCTCCCATATCGGTCTCCACAGCCACAGCAGGTGCTGCAACCTTCCAACAGTTTGATTTCACCCCCCAAAAGGTGCACCTCTCCATTGTCTCCCAAGATAGAATGATGCCAACAATTTAGTTCCATTCATAAGAAAGGACGTAGCTCATTGGCAGAGCATCTGTTTCGCATACAGAACCCCCCCAGGTTCAATCCTTGACATCTCTGACAACGTGTCCAGAGGAGGGCAACCAAAATGGTCAAAGGCCTGGAAACGATGCCTTATGAGGAACGGCTAAGGGAGCTGGGCATGTTTAGCCTGGAGAAGAGGAGGTTAAGGGGTGATATGATAGCCATGTTCAAATATATAAAAGGATGTCACATAGAGGAGGGAGAAAGGTTGTTTTCTGCTGCTCCAGAGAAGCGGACACGGAGCAATGGATCCAAACTACAAGAAAGAAGATTCCACCTAAACATTAGGAAGAACTTCCCGACAGTAAGAGCTGTTTGACAGTGGAATTTGCTGCCAAGGAGTGTGGTGGAGTCTCCTTCTTTGGAGGTCTTTAAGCAGAGGCTTGACAACCATATGTCAGGAGTGCTCTGATGGTGTTTCCTGCTTGGCAGGGGGTTGGACTCGATGGCCCTTTGTGGGCTCTTCCAACTCTATGATTCTATGATTCTATTCTATGATTCTATGATCTCTAGGTAGCACTGGAAATAGCGCCATTCTGAAATCCCAGAGTGCTCCTGCCAGTCAGTGCAGACCATATGTGCTAGATGGACCAATGGTTTGACATGGTATAAGACAGATCCCTATGTTCATCAGATGACCCTGGATCCCAGTATTATGAATGGAAAACTTATCCTCATCCACTTTCTACAGACCATGCATAATTCTAGCAAACGTGTATCCTGACTCCCCTTAGACCTTCAAGAAATCACTACCAGTAGGCGTTCTTCTGTTCTTTTCTTTGAGGTGGTCTGTCACGTCCTAAGGCATCAGCAGTGTCAGGAAGCCTGGACTAACACTGTGTGTCGAGACTGATTTTTATCATTTTCTCGTATTCTGGACCAGGATGCTCCTTCCGAGCCATTTACAACCTGACAGGTAGATATTATGCATTTCCTGAATTAGGTATTTGCCCAACAGACCATAACCACAGTGACAGGGCTCCTAGAGCTACTCAGGCAGATGGAAAGAGTCCAAACAAGCTCAATCTGCATGCAGAGGGCCACAGGGTTGGTTTTTTTAAAAAAAATCTGGGATATTTTATAGTTTGGGAAAGGAAGAAGGTGAAGGAAAGCAAGAATACTGATGCTGCTAATTGGGAAGACGAGTGCTTTTCCCATGGGAAGAGATCCCCTTATTAGCGATTTACCTATAGGGTAAATGATAGCCATAAGCCATTACATAACCTCTTGGCTAGGAGGGTCTCATTAAACAGGCAAGTTGAGGATTTTTACTGCCAAGTAAATGCTGCGCATTCAAAAGCCTTGCATTCTTTTCCCACACACATTATCCTGACCCACTTTCAATTTAGGGAATCATATTCTGACAGCTGCAATTCCTTCTGCCATTCCAGCCAGTTCTATAAACCATTAGCAAGTGAGGCTCCACATGACATCCTGGATGCCTCATTGCAGTTACTGCTCTGACCCACTGTGCAGGGTTTGGGGGATTGCCGTCTCCAGGATCCTGAACCTTAACACATCAGCTCCAGCAACAATGGCACATACACCTATTTCCCATGACTGGTCCAATACATTATAGCGTCTGGCTGTCATGGGGTGGTTGGACACAGGGGAATGGTGGGAGGAAACAGCTGGGGAACTGCCAGTGGAAGAAGGCTCAGAGCCCAGGGATTGGTGGTGGGACAATGATGAGTGGTCAGAGGGAGAAGACTGGGAGGAACAAGTGTCAGAAGCTGACAGGGCTTGGTGAGCTGGAGGAGTCTGGGGCAGACCAGAATCAGAGGCAGTAGCTGAAGCAGGAGAGGCCAAGAGGCAGAGATGAGTCAGGTTGGTGAAGAGGCATGGGTGTCTCCTCTTCCTGCTGTGACAAGCCCCTCTCACCCCGGTCTCCCAGAACCATGAGAGGCATGAAAAGAGCAGAGGAGAAGTTAGCTTCACACAAGCACAGTCTCTGATTGTTTGGGGAAATCCCCGGAGAGGAGGGGAATTAGGCAGCTGTGAGGAAGTGGGGACCTTCAGTCTCAGCAACTGCTTCATGGAGGCAACACCTATCGGAGAGATGAGTTGCTGTACTCATTAGGTCTGGCACTCCAGTGCAGATCCTGTTTTTGTAGTAAGGAGTTAGCAACAACTTGCTCAGTGGGATTTACTGCTGGCTCGCTCCTGTCACTGACATGAAGAAGCCAATGGGACTGGCAGTTAAATCTTTATTGCTGATTTATTTATTTCATATGTACTGCTTGAAGATAATGAGCCCCAAAAAGAGAGAGCAGGAGGAGAGTTGAAACTATGCGTTGACGTTGAGCATGTTCTGGACAGCAGACTGAGCAGGTACACAGGCTATCTGGTCACAGTCTCCCCCACTGTGGTGAGATGTATGGTGTTTTTATCTGAATCAGATATGTGCAACCTTCCATGAGGTTGCATTCAAGACCCAAGAGCTGCATTCCACTCTGGACACTCTCTGGGGGCCACACAACAGTGGTGGGTGTGAGCAGGAGGAGAGCAATGAATGCACATGTTACCTTTGTGCCACAGAACCAGTTTCTACTGCATACACCCCTCCCTTTCCTCCAAGCAAGCAAGAGATGTGATCAAAGTTACGTAACTGCCAGAGAAAGCACAAGGAAGATGTGAAGCAAGGCCACTGAGGGGCGTGGCCTGGTCAGAGGGGTGTGGCCAGAGGTGACTGCTGCTCATTGCTGGTGTGGAAGGCAGAGAGGCTAATGGCAGGTGGAGCCAGAGCCAATGAGCTCCATCCTCCTCCCTGTTGAGTTCTGTGAGGGCAACATCGAGGCCAATGAGGAGGAAGCAGACAGTTGGTTCCACCCCCTTAACTGGATAGAAGTAAGAAGGTAGGCAGATGGGGGCTAGTCCAAGTGTGTCCCGTTTGCCCTTCTAGGGCAGCCACCACTGGGTAAGCTTGGGGAGAGTGTGTGGCCTGAGGAACACCCCACAGCCCAGACAGAGAAGCCTGGATGGAGTGGGGTTGCCAGGTCAGGAGCATCCCAGACCCCAAGATTTCAGGGCCCAAACCTGAAACCTGGGGGAGGGGCAGTACCTGTTGATGTCACAGTGTGGGTCTTGGAGACGGAGGTTAATTGGGAGAGGGGGGCGTAGGATGGCAGACCTCCCAACCACAGCGTCTATGCAGCCTGTTCCTGCTGGCCTGAAGCTTGCATGCGCGTTGTTATTATTGTTCAAGCCCTTCACCTGCTACCTGGAAGGGGCCATAGTCACTGTTTCTAAATTTGTATCTTGACATATGAAGTAGTGCATGCATATTTTATGAAAGTCTGTGTCCACTTGTGTGTGTGTGTCTGTGATGCAATTCCGTCTCTAGCCTCGCGGGCTCTGAGCACCGCGCACCACTCCTGTAACATTATCTGCCGACAGTTCCTGCGCATGGATGATTTCCCCCCTTCCCTCTTGGGTTGCTGAGTAGCCAGCAGAGACTCCGGTACCTGCAGTGGCGGAAGCTGAGCAAGCCTCCTCTCTCTTTCCCTCTTTCCTCCCTCCCTCCCTCCTCTCCTTCCCCTCTTGCAAAGAGCTCAACTCTTTCTTTGTGCCTTAAACAGCAATTAAGAATAAAAGGGGAGCTGCCTTCACTCCGTCTGAGGCCTGTCTCCTCCGAGCCGAGCCGCTCTGATTTCCATCTCATGCATATCTTATTTAACATTCTGGATACTGTTTTGAGTGCCCCAATATTTTAAAATAAATTGCTGCATGTAAAAGGCTTAATGTCACATTCTGTTATTGTGACTGTTAAAAGAAAAGTGAAATCTTCAATGGGGCTAGTGGAGCAGAAGCGATCAAACAGTGGGAGGTCCTATTAATGTGTATTGCGTTTCATTATTCTGGCGCAGCGTGTCAAGTCTCGCCTCATCAGAACGCACGCAACAGATCAGAGCGTTAACTCCTTGCAAGCAAATGGAGGCTGGGGGGCGGGCGGGGGAGAGAAGCTTCCCAAACTTCTGAGTTTTCTCCCCCCCCCCCCACAAAAAAGAAAATGTTATTGGCTTCCTGAGCCCCTTCCTTTCTCTCGTCGTTGTTACATTCCTGCTGTTAAAGAGAAAGCACATAGCGAGAAGCACCTGACTAAATCACTGCACGCAGGGAACAACTTTTGTGAGTGCAAAGGAGGCTTCACCTACCTCTCGTCTCTCCTCCATGCACCCAACTGCCGCCCCAAATCTGCTCTGGAGGATTGGGGGAGATTCCAGAGCAGATGGGGGGGGGAGAAGAGCGGGGGGGGGAGCAGGAGAGGGAGGGGAGTCGTTTTCCGCTCAGAGAAGTCATTCCACAGGCATCGTTATTTAGTTGTATACAACACACAGTTTTATGTGTCTCTGTGTGCGCACATCACCCCAACCTCTGAGCAGTGAGAGGCACCAGTCTCCCAGTGGAGATTGTGGTGTCTTTAGGATGTATGGTTTTCTTGCCACATTTATACAACCGGAGCCTAGGCTAGGGTGGAGGGGCTCAGAGCGTTCATACCTTGCTTCCCCATAAGGTTTCCGAAGAAACCTCAATTTCCAGTTTAGGCTTAGCAAAGAGCAATACATGTCTCTGTCTCCAGCTTTTTATGTGAAAACATGGATTCAATATTCTTTTGCTCTGTTTCTATGCTCACAACCAAGACAGTGGCAGGACTGGGTAATACCATTGCCCAATCTTACTGATGGGCTCCGAAAGTATGCCATTTCTTCCTACTCACCCTGTGTGTGTCCCCCACATCAAATGTCCCCAGTGCAATGTTCAAATACAGCCTATACATGTATGTGCATAGGTACATAGTATATGGCTGGGAAATAAACAAGAACTGGCAGCAGGATCCTATTTATGCATGTTGGATATTATGTTCATGGGCTGTACTTGTAAGTTGCATTGTGCCTTGTGTTCATGGTATTACAGATGGGGCAAGCATGGTGTATGGGTGAAGTTTAAAGATGGATCAATTTTTGGTCAGTGCCCATGTGAAAATATACATTTAAATTTCTATTTCGTACATAATCTGGGGAAAAAACTTTATCTACAAAAAAAAATCATATACCACTGTATCATAAAAATATATTGTAGTAGTTTGTTGCCTTAAAAACATAAAACCATACAATAAAACCATAAAAAGTTTTTTTAAAAATGACTTTAATTAACCATTGTGGAAAGATGTATTCTTAACTGCCTGGTGGAACAGAAAAATTTCCAGCTGACACTAAACTTCTAATAGATTCTGCTAGGTTTTCAGAAGTGATTTTGTTGTGTGAAAGAGCAGACAAAATGTGAAAATTATCAGGTAAGGAATTGTCAGGAAAATTGAATAAAGTGCTGTCTGAAGGCAAGGTACAGCTCCCCCATCCAGTTTCTGGAAACCACAGGAGGGAGGGGAGAGGCCTCTTGAGCTCAGGTCCTGTTTGGGGGCTTCCCACAGGCATTTGGGTGGGAACGGGATGCTGGACGGATGGGCCATTGGCCTGATCCAACAGGCTACTGCGGTAGTCTGTAGAGCATGAGACTCTTAACCTCAGGGTCCTGGGTTCAAGCCCCATGTCGGGCAAACAGATTCCTGCATTGCAGGTGGTTGGGCTAGATGACCCCCAACTCTACAAGTCTATGATTCTATTCTTACATTCCTATGGAATTTGCTCCCGACGGAGGTAAGAATCACCACCAATGTGAGGTGCTGAAATCCCAAGGGAGCAGAAAAGGGGTGTTATTGGCCCAGAGATGGATAGAGGGCAAAGTCCCAACCAGAGAAGAATGGCAGATTAAGTTGATGGATTATGCCGAAATGGCAAAAATGACCAGAAGAATCAGAAATCAGGGAGATCAAAATTTTAATAAGGAATGGGGAACATTTTTAGTTTACCTTAAAAACCATTACAGTTAAAATCGTTAGTAGCATTTGACTAACACTTGCAGTTTAATGGTGAATTTTGGATATAATGGAGATGTAAAAGATTTGGATTGTTACAGAAGATGCAGGAGGAAATGATTAACAATAGGACCCACAAAGGACAGGAGGACAGTCCAGGAGATTCTTTGGAATCTTGTTTTATGTTGTATGTTTTATGTTATATGTATGTTTGTAACTGAAAAAAATTAATTTGAAAAAACAAATATATATCTACAGTGGTACCTTGGGTTATAGATGCTTCAGGTTACAGACGCTTCAGGTTACAGACTCCGCTAACCCAGAAATAGTACCTCAGGTTAAGAACTTTGCTTCAGGATGAGAACAGAAATTGTGCGGCGGTGGCGCTGGAGGCCCTATTAGCTAAAGTGGTACCCCAGGTTAAGAACAGTTTCAGGTTAAGAACGGACCTCCAGAATGAATTAAGTTCTTAACCCGAGGTACGACTGTATATCTATATCTATATCTATATCTATATCTATATCTATATCTATATCTATATCTATATCTATATCTATATCTAGGGAAGGGTTTGTACCAACACCTGACCAATGTGTGTGTGTGTGTGTTGACCACCAATGTGCATAGTTTTAAATGAGAACTAGGCAACTATCACTATTTTCTACCTCCACAGTTGGAGCCAATATGCCTTTGAATACCAGCTATTGGGAATTGCAAATGGAGTGAGTTTCTGTAGCATTAGGTCCTGCTTCCTGGCTTTCCATCAGCGTCTGGTTGGCCACTGTGAAAACAGGATAATGAACTAGATTAGCCATTGGCCTGATCCAGCAGGCTGTTCTTACGTTATGTTCTAATGCAGGCAAGCAAGAGGCATGGTCACTGTTCAGCGACACGTCCCAGTCAGTCCAAAGCATTTGAGGAGGGCATGGATTAGGACTGATGAAGATATGGACTCTAGAGAGGGGATGTGGTCCAGGGAGCCCCGAGAGCTGGATGGAGAGAGGCCATATTTGGCTCACAGCCAGCAGTTCCCCACTACTGTGACTCCATTTAGGTTCTTTATTTTCACCATTCCTCCTTCAACCCAGCTGCTTCTCAGTTATGCAGCCACTCCTTGCAAAATCCTGATCATTTGGACTCCTTAGGCAGCAATGAGGGAGAGGGAGAGAGAACATATGTCCAGATTTCCCCGTGTTGCAGAAATCGCGAATGAAGGCAACATGGGATGACATGCGGGGATGAATAATTTTGTACTCTGAATATTCTGAGCATGCTTGCTAGAGGCAGCTGCTAATACTGGCAACAGCAGCGCTAAGTTGTGCACAAAGTCCAGTTAGTTTATCTGGAAGGGAGGAACCATAGCAAGACTGGGTGGGAAAAGTAAGAATGCCACATTTATTGGGCACAGTTGAGAAAATCAAAGAGCTCTCGGGAAAACGCTGTAATGCACTTGCCTGCACCTCAACACACCCATCCATTAAAGCCTACATCAACACCCTCAGAGATGAATGTACACTCTGCAGGATATAGCTGCTAGGGATAGCTGCTCTGACTGCTAGGGGGGCAATCCAAAAGTCCAGAGTGATGATAGAGAGGAGGAAGGGCTGGGGATGAGCATCAGACACCTTACACTTGCTCCCAATCTTGCCCCAAAGGCTCTTGTGTGCCCCACAAGCTAACAGGGAACCAGTTTTCTCTCTCACTTGAGGATATCTCAAGGCTTTCCAAAGAAGATGCAGGTGGAAGACAAATAGCAAAGGAAAGTCCTTCACGCAGCACATAGTTAAACCATGAAATCTGTTACCACGAGAGGTAGTGATGGTCACCAGCTTGGAAGGTTTTAAAAGAGGATTAGACAACCTGGCCATATTTTTTTGCATGTGGAATGAGGAGAGGCCCCATCTTTACCTCAAACAGTGCTGTTTGCACAGAGTTGAGAGGGAAAACAGGCAGGTGGACTATCCAGTGCCAACACAACATCTCCCTTGGTCTGAGACTGATGCCACGATCATTTTCGAAGTAAAAGAGATTGTAGAATCCCACCCGCCTCCCCATAAATGGGAAAAGAGGAAGCTGTTAGTTGACACTAGGAGCAAAGAAAGCTTTCATACACAGTGGTACCTTGGGTTAAGTACTTCATTCCGGAGGTCCGTTCCTAAGCTGAAACTGTTCTTAACCTGAAGCACCACTTTAGCTAATGGGGCTGCTATGCTGCCGGAGCACGATTTCTGTTCTCATCCTCAAGCAAAGTTCTTAACCTGAAGCACTATTTATGGGTTAGCAGAGTCTGTAACCTGAATCATATGTAACCTGAAGAGTATGTAACCTGAGGTACCACTGTATTGAGTCAGACCATTGGCCACATCTAGGCCAGTATTGTCTGCACTGACTGGCAGTGCCGGTCTAGGATTTCAGATAGTGGACATTCACAGATTCACTTGGAGATCCTGGGGGTTCAACCCAGGACCTTGTGTAAGCAAAGCAGATGCTCTACAGCCCTTCCCCAAATAACCTTCCCCACTGGAGGATGCTATTTTTTTGAGTGCATAATTTAAAGCTTAGGAAGAGGAGAGCTATTTTGCAATCTTTTCAAATTCCTGATGGGCAGCGCTGTCATTGCCAGTCAAGTAAAGTGGCATGGCTAAGCTGGAGTCGGTTTATGCTGAAACCTGTAGTCATCTCTCTGTGTGTTCTGTGATTGAAATTAACATGCAATCCTATATATGTCTACTGAGAAGAAAGCCCCAATGCTGTCAATGGGGCTTACTCTCAGGAAAGCGTGTATAGGATTTCAGCCCTAGAGAGCAAATATCAATAGAAATGGGAACAAGCAATTGGCAGACGGAGACTGGAGATATATTAAGTAATTATATCAATGTCAAAATGTTCAATAGCAGCAATCTGTTTAAAGGGAGGAAATGTTTCTTTAGATTACAGTACAGGTAATATTATACACAGAGCAGAGTTCAACAATATGTTTAAATTACAAATAAGCAGTGCTTTTCTTCTGGGGGGACGCAGGGGTATGCACACCCTAAACATTTTGTGAATCTATGTTTGGTCTCATTGAGGGGCAGTATTTCAATATGAGTGAGAAAATAAGAGTACCCCTGAACATTTTTTAAAGAAAAAAAGCACTGCAACTAAGTGATGGAGATGTGGAAATGCTGTGGTTGATTGTTCTGGTTTTTCCATTCCAGGTTTGTTATACACCCAATATAGTCATTTCAAAAGTAATTAGGAGTGTGCAGGTGTTTTCGGATGGGATATTTTTGTTGTTCTTTAGTCATTTAGTCGTGTCTGACTGATTGCCGAAGAATTGATGCTTTTGAATTATGGTGCTGGAGGAGACTCTTGAGAATCCCAAGATCAAACCTATCCATTCTGAAAGAAATCAGCTCTGAGGGCTCACTGGAAGGACAGATCCTGAAGCTGAGGCTCCAATACTTTGGCCACCTCATGAGAAGAGAAGACTCCCTAGAAAAGACCCTGATGTTGGGAGAGATTGAGGGCACAAGGAGGAGGGGACGACAGAGGACGAGATGGTTGGACAGTGTTCTCAAAGCTACCAGCATGAGTTTGACCAAACTGCGGGAGGCAGTAGAAGACAGGAGTGCCGGGCATGCTCTGGTCCATGGGGTCACGAAGAGTTGGACACGACTGAATGACTAAAAACAACAAAAATCTCCCATCCAAAAAGCTGAGACATCACCTTGCTGACAAAGGTCCGTATAGTTAAAGCTATGGTTTTCCCAGTAGTGATGTATGGAAGTGAGAGCTGGACCATTAAGGATGGGTGATTACTTTCTTCCAGAGGCTAGTGCAGTTCTTTTGTCTGTGGATGATTTCTCCTTCGGCAGCGTAGCTCATGTCCATTAGGAATAGTAGGGTAGAAGTCTGAGATGCTAACAGTAAGTGGAACCATAAATGAAGCTGAGACAATTAATTCTGGTTTTGTCCCCATCCTCCTCCTTGCTGAGTTCTACAGAGTCAACACTGAGATGATGGAGAAGTCCGTTCACCTTTGATCTGATGTACGGCATTGTAGCCAGTCAGCTGAGCTTCAACAGTTTTTCAGTGTATGGGGAGGTACTCTGTCTCTCCCCACCCCCCACGTCACAGCCGGCCATGTCGTCTGTGCTGGGGACAGCCCCAGCCAATCTGTAGCCAGAGTGGGTGTGGCTGTGAGCCATTTAATTTTGGAGCAGCCAGCCAGCTCCCTCTTCCTTGCAGGAAGGCATGCAGGTAGGGGCCGGCATAGGGTAAATGCTCCATTTACCCTAAAGGACCAGATGGTGGTCCACTGGCTCTGTCCCTTGCTGCCATCCCTTGCACCTCTTGCAATGGGCAGAGGCAGATTTAAGGGAGCACCACCGGTTTGGTCACCCTGGGCACAGAGCCTTAGGGATGTTGCTGGAGATGTCGTGACTATGATTAAGAATGGAGCGTGAAAGGCATAGCTGTCAACCGTCCCTTATTTGGCGGGAAAGTCCCTTATCACAGCGCTGTGTCCCACAGCTGTCCCTTATTGATGATGTCCCTTAAATTTCCTGGGTTTCAAAGGAAGCAGCTCCTCTCCCTCCCTCCCTGCCGGCCAGGGAGGAGGGAGGGTCCAGCTGTGTTGCTTGGCTGCATTGCTCACCCAATAACTGTGTTGCTTGGCTGTGTTGCTCACTCCACTGGGGGGTGGAGTTTGCATGCCTTGTGCCAATCAAATCGGCTGCATTGCATTTGCTTCCCAGCGGAGAGGTGACGGTGGTTTTCCTTGCTGCATCCCCTTTGCCGGGTTGCTGCACTGTGGGAACCACCACTTGAGGCTTCGTTTGGCTGCTGGCTGGGCTTTCTGCCTTTGGCTCAGAGGGGCTCAGAGGTCGAACATACCTGTGCTCTGAAAATCCCTTATTTTGGCTGATGATCCCTTATTTTTGAGGCTGCTGGTCCCTTATTTTCAAATCTGTAAGTTGACAGCTATGGTGAGAGGTGGAGAGGCGCCGAATTCTGGCATCACATAGGTGCCACTGAAATTTGAGACCCCAAGATCTGCCACTGCAATGATGGTTAGATTGCAGTCTAAGTGGGGCTAAATTAGACTCATTAGTTTTGCCTCCCAGGTCCATTATTCTGAACCTTTGGTAAGGAAGAGTGCCTGTAATGGATGGCAACTGTCCAGCGAAATGCCTCCCAAGCTGCTACTGGTGGTGTTAGCAAGAAACCACTGTCTGCCGTGCCACAATCCAGGGAGGAATGTTGGATTTTTATTTTTGCAAAAAGTCACAGGCAGAACTTTTCAAGAGACAGAGTGGCAACTAAATAATGCAACACGCTCTGTGCTGTCCATGTTGATTCATCCTCTTTTATTTTTCAGTGTGCTTGTCAAGCCTGCACGCTGACAAGGCAGACTCATTATTAATTTTTTTAAAAGATTCATATATATTTTTTTTGCCTAAGGTGCCCCAATGTCTAAGATGGGTCCTGCTGGCACCTTGATCCTATGCATATTCATAGATGTGAAGCAGCAGGTGTTAAGTGCAGCATCACGCTGTGCTAGGCCAGTGGAATGAGTCTATCTTCCTAAACTGTGTGCCGTATGCAACCCCACAGAAACACAGGAGGCAATTTTATACTGAGTCAGACCATTGGCCCATCTAGGGCAGCATTCTTAATGGGTCCTGCATCACTTCCCCCAAGCAGGACGCAGGATTCCATAACAATACGCTACTATATATGTACAGGTGCAAGTTTGAGGAGGAGGGAGGGAGGTGATAATTTAAATAGAAATACATATCATCAAGGCGTGGGAGACTGTGTCCAGGTAACCTGCCTGCTTGCCTAGAACTACAGCCTTTGATCTCTATGTCTGTTGCGTAGGTTCTAATGTCTTTGATCTCCTTTCTTACGGTTCGTTGTCTTTCAATAGAACAACCATTCAGAGAGACCGTCCTCTGTAAAGTGGGACACATGACCCCTTTACCTCAAGCATTGTCTAAAGCAGGAATAAGGAATCCGTGACCCTGCTGGCGTTGTTGGGACTACAAATCCCAACAGTCCCAGCTAGCATGATCAATGGTCAAGGTTGATGGGAGTTGTGGTCCAATGACAGATTGTGGTTTTGCTGTTGTTGCTTTGCTCACACCTTTATCTTAAGGGCATTTGGCTTTTGAATCAGTAGAGGGCAGGCCTATTTCAGGGTCTATGAAAATGGCAAACTGAGTTCAGACTTCAACTATTGTATATGCACTAGGGAAGGGAGAGGGAGGCTCCATCATCTTTGTTATGAGAATCGGGCACCACGAGTTTGTCCCTGTTTTCATCTATGAAATGGGATTATCATTTAGGGCACAATTGGTTTGGTGCTGGGGAAACAGGGCTGGTCAAAACTGTCTCCAGTGACAGCCAGATCACTGCTGGGATCCCCTAATGAGTTTAGAGAGTGCCTGTTCTCCAACTCCCAGCCCTGGCAGCTCAAAGTACACCAAACAGGCAGCAGAACGAAGCAGATATTGAAAAAGCTTCTGTAATAATATGGTATAATGGAGAGTAAGAGGGCGGGGGGAAAGCACACACCCAAGTGCACAGGCAAAAAGAGAGAGAGAGAAAGCTATCATCATCTGTACATCAAAGGCAATAACTGCTCTGCTGCATCTTTAATTTATTTGGTGCTGCTATATGTTGATAACTCGATGGTCTTAGTGCAGAATAAATTCCCTGCCTTGTGCTCTTTTCCCACTCTGAGCAGTGTATATTCAAAAGGGGCTTTCAGGACAAGACAGAACTGCATTGTGTGTGCTGGATGTTTGAATAACCGATCGCAGAATGTTTGCGAGTTTCTTGACTCCAAAAAATCTGCAGTGCAGGGTCTATGGGTAGGGGGTGACAGTGTCAAGGCCGGCAGCACTGGATGGTGGTGGTGGGACTCGAAAGATGGATGAGATAAAAGACAAGACTCCGTCAACTATTGATGTTGATCGGTGCAAGTTTTCAAGTACACCAGGACTGGCCCCAGGCTTTGAGGCAGCTGGTGGTTGTGTTAGGACCCAACTTGGGACCTGACTAAGGCCCCTTCTCCCAAACAACCACCAGACAAGTTGGTGGTAGCAGAGGATGTGGCAGCACCCAGGATGGGCAGGCAGATAGGAGGGTTGCAATAGCATCCCTTCTTTTAAAAAGGCCTTGCATGGGTGGTTGTGTTGTAGAGCAAGGTACCATCTGAGCTTCCAGCTCTGCCCAATATTTTCATTTTCATCAAATTGCCTCTGGGTGCCATGGAGCACGCTAGGGAAATGAAGAGGGAGGATGGGGCTAGAGCTGCAGAAGTGAACACTTCCCTGTGCAGCTCATCAACGCAGCAAAATGTTTTGAAGAAAGGGTGTTGCAGCAATATTCCACTAGCTGGGTCACAACACTCCGTCTCTCAACTTAGTGAGCAGTACTGGGAAGTGGTCCTTTTTATGGTCTTCTCTTTTAGTCAAGCAACTGCACTCCATTGCGAATCTCCTACAGAAGCTCCGGTCACACAAGCAACCTTCATTTCCCCAGATGGAACCTGGAGAAAAGAAAAAAAATGTGGGAATGTATAGGCTGGCAGAGGAGGATATATTGTTTATTAATATCCTTCCTAACTTGCACTAACAAGTTCCTTTACTTAGCAGAATTTACATCCCCCCTTTACATGCACAGCAGATAGCTGGTTGCAGGCTTGTGTAAGCCTCTCACTATTATACAATTCAGTCTGTCTTCAGATTAAATTATATGTTCCTGGTAAGTTCCCCTGAATCCCTCTTAAAAGAATAAAGATGCCACAATCTTATCCAAAGTCAATAAAATAAGTTTACTTACATCAGTTCACAGTTGGATCCCTGAAGGGAAGGAGGTGAAAAAGAGAGAAGTGTGCTGCATGACTCATCCTTTTGTTACCTGGACAGGTTAGGTCACGCCCACCTTCTATCACATGCAAAAGGAAGGATGCTCCAGCCCAGGAGGAACAGGGAGTTTCGACTGGCTGGACCAAACATCCCCTTGCATGCCCATTCTAGCGAAACAAGGAACATTGTATTTGACTGCTCCCAGTGGATTACATCCACATAAAAAGTGGGCACAGCTGGAGCATCATAGGAACACAGGAAGCTGCCATATTCTGACTCAGACTGTTGGTCCGTTTAGCTCAGTACTTCCTCAGTGAGTTTGCCTCATTGCAGAAAGCCTTGGAGGATCTTCTCAATGGGCCATTAGCAGAAGCCCAGCTAGGCTGATCTTTGATGCCAGCCCTGAACCCAATCTCATCAGGCAGCAAGCAGAGCCCAAGCCCCTGTGCTACTCACCTCTAAAAGTTTTGGATTCCTCTTCGAAGTTGACACACTCAAGATGTGCAGCTTCACCATGGCCCCAACACACCTTAAAGCCCCTGATGCTCAAGGTCTCATTTATAGCCAAATGAGAAAGGCAGGGGTGCCGGAAGCAGCCTTATGCTGAGTCCAGCCATTGGTCCATCTAGCTCTGCATTGTCCACACTGACTGGCAGCAGCTTCCCATGTTCTTATGTTCTTCGTCACAACTCATGCCACAGAGGTCTTCCGTCAGACTGCTGGCCTGGTAGTAGTGAGATTCCTCACCGAAAGGGAGTCACCATCCTCCCTTGCCAATGCCGATGGTGACTGAGACCTCACTTTCTCATCCTTGTGATGTGCCCCCCCCTCCATACCTAACACTGATCATTCTCCTCCATTTTTTTTGTTATGAGATTTGCATTAAAATTAAAGGCTTGAGTTCTGGGCCAACTTTTTGTCATTCTTTTGGCTCTCTCTTGGAAGTCTCCCCCACACAGACGCTTCCTGTCTCTTTAACTCAAATTAATCTATCGCCCCAGTTTGTTTTTTCCCCCTCTCTCCCCTCCACTTTCCCCTCTAATCTATTAAAAATTGTTTATTCCCTCCCCCCCCTCCTTCCTCTCCCTTCCCACGTGCTGCAGCTGTTTCTCCTGCTGGCCCTGTGATACTGCAAAACAGCTTGGCTTCGCCTCCCTGATTGCATAATAGACGTGGCCTCTCTGCTGCTGCTCATCACATGGTCCTTACAAAACCCCTCTAGCCAAAGGGGTTAAAGAAGGGTATTTTTATTTTATTTTTTTAAAAAGCCAGTTTTGAAGCAGGAGGCTGCTTAGAGCAATAGACTTCAGATATGGGTCCCCAAAAGCACATCAAGCATTGCACCAGAGCACGGGGGCAAGATAAGAAGAGCCTGCAGGATCAGGCCAATGGCCCATCTAGTCCAGCATCCTGTTCTCACTGTGGTTGACCAGATGCCTGTGGAAAAACCCACAAACAGGATCCAAGCGGAAAAGCAATCTCCCCTCCTGCAGTTTTCAACAACTGGCATTCATGAGCATTGCCGCTTCCAACTGTGGAGGCAGGACATGGCTAGCTTCATGACCAAGACGAGTGCTTTAAATGGCAAATTTAACTTTCAAATTCCCAATTGGAATTGGTTGGTTCAAGGAATCAAAACAATCTATCATTTTTCTCAGGGAACACTTAAGACCCTGATTTTGGAATCTGTCAAAAGAAGAAGAATTCATTTATTTAGAAACATTTTTTCTACTGCTTTATTTTCAACATATCCAAAGTAGTGTATAATCATATAAAAACAGGACAAAAGGAAATAAAACTAGTAAGATCATGTTAATTAGCAATTCCACTTTTTAAATAATGGTTAGAAACCCTTTTGTCTCTCTGCAGAAATCAACACAGCGGTTACCTTTTTGCAGTTAGGTTGTTAGGGCACACTATACAATGGAAATGCTAAAGTTTTCAAACAGTGTCAGGTAAGAAAAGGTAGAGATTAGTTCACAACAGCCATTACAGCAGAGTTGGAGAGCCTGTTGTGGTCCTCTAGCTCAGGCATCCCCAAACTTGGCCCTCCAGATGTTTTGGGACTACAATTCCCATCATCCCTGACCACTGGTCCTGTTAACTAGGGATGATGGGAGTGTAGTCCCAAAAACATCTGGAGGGCCGAGTTAGGGGATGCCTCCTCTAGCTGCTGGACTCCAAATCCCATTAGCCCCAGCCAGCATGGCCAATGGTCAAGCAACATCTGGAGGTCCACAGGTTGCTCCTCTGTGCATGAGAGACTGCCCATGAATGCAGCTGTCATCTTTAATTCAGTTTTGAACAACAACTGTGATTTGTTGATTGAATGAGGTGCATCACTGGTAAGATGAAATCAAGGCTGTGTTGGGGGGGGGGGGAGAGAGTGGTCTGGAGAGAGTTCCAGGAACTGAATAGACAAGCCAGGTGGGCTGCCTTTGGCTTATAGGCTACAGCTTCTTCACCACCTCACTAAAGTACAATTTAGCATCATGTCTGGACATAGCCATTGATACATGTTGTAATGAAACCCGAGATGGCGTTCTGACTGCTACCGTTAGTTATCAGAAGATGTTAATCTGCCATTTATCCAGATTGCAACAGTTGCATATAACAAATTACCTAGTCCGCGTTTGAAAGCAAAGTCGCTTCTCTGTGTCACAGCTGTCAGGACTCAGCATTTATATGTATGGAAACATGAATCAGCAGACAAAGGAGGGACGGAGCCTCGATAGAAAAGTCTGCTTCCTTATTAAGGAGAGATGTCCTTAGGGCAAGCTAGCTTTTCTTTTTGAAGTTTCTGAGTTAACAATGAACTAATTAATATGCAGCCATGACCAGCTGAAATCTTATTAACACAATTAGTCAATTCTCCGGGGATATTGGCACAGATGTCTGGCAGGGAGGCGGATAGTTCAAAAAGGACTTCTCTAAAACAGGTGTGAAGTTTTTCAATATTCATTTCAGGAACAAAAGGCAACCGAGAGTGTTGAGCTGAATCTTTGACCTTAAATATGTCCCGCTTTAAGAGGGTAACAGCATTAACATACAGACAGGTTCCCTATATAATAATGATTCCTATGAATGGTTTGCATGCAAATGACAGTCCTACTTACCTAAGTTCTGCTCAGAGGAAATGCACTGAAATTAATGGCCCCAAGTTAGTCATGCCCATTAGTTCCAATGAGTTTGCTCTGAGTAGAATTTAGTTGGATGCAACCCACTCATCATCATCATCATCATCATCATCATCATCATCATCATCATCATATTATGAGAGTCTGGGTCCTTACATAGCCAGAACAACCCTTTCCATGCACAGGAAGAAAGAGAGTCGGTGTGGTGTAGTGGTTGGAGAGAGTGGGACCTGGTAGACCAGGAATCTAGTCCCCAATTGATCATGAAGTTCACAGGATAGCCTTGGGCCAGTCACTGCCTCTCAGCCTAACTTACTTCACAAGGTTGTTGTGAGGATACAATGGAGTGGGGAAAAGAACCTTGAAATCCTTGGAGGAAAGGTGGGAGAACAGTGTAATAATACAAAACCACTAGAGAGGAGGTGGGGTTGCAGGCCTCAAGCCCCTCCCCACACACGCGGGGGCTGGCGCACAGCCCCTGTGATACTAGGGGAATCCTTGGCTGCGTCATTCCCCCAGCCAGCCAATCGGCTGGTCTAGGGGGCGTGGCCCGCCCTATATAGGGCCGGCGCGGCCAAGGACCGCCCTCTTTGCAGTGCCATGCTCCACCTGGGCATTGGCAGTTAGGCATTGGGAGGGGTATTGTTGTGCAGATTAAAAGGGGGGGGGGAAGAAGCGCCATACCTTCCCCCCAAATTGAAGGGTAGTCTGGTAAAGTATTCTGGGGTGTGTGGCCTCATCCTAAGCCTATGGAGGTATGGGCCAACGGCACGCCCTCAAGTGGTGACCTCGGGGGAGCTCCTAGTTGACGTGCATCAGCAGGACTCCCCTACTGGTGGTTAACCCTTGCCAGTCTTCATCCAAGTGGGCTGAAGCCAGTTAGCTGATAGAACCAATGCCTAAGCCAATACCCCTCAATTCCTGTAATCAATAAAGTTGTGGCCTAATTTGACCCATTAACCTTAAACTCTGGTGTCTTGTGTCTTTATTTCCCTGGGGGGGGGGGCGGAACTCACCACACAAATAATAATTGTTAAAGGTATCAGCAGGCTGGGGGGAGTCCCAAAATTTGCAGAAGACCGGGATGACTCCAGGTTTGATGGAGCCTGGAGAAGAATGTCCTTCTGTGGGCTCTCTCCCACATTAATGGCCCCTGGGCTTAAAAAAATAGAAGAACACGAGGAAAGCCCTGCTGGATCAAGCCAATGCCTACTAGTACAACATCCTCTTCTCACAGTGACCTATAGGAAGCCAGCAAACGGGACCTAAGGGCAACAGCAACTCTCTCCGCTTGTGATTCCCAGTCTCTCTGTCTCAGGCCTACATAGGCAGAGCCATCCATCACCCCCTGAATGGGTCTCCTACATTAGAACTCTTACCCGAATCCTTATTGTAGATCAGGGATAAGGAACACTTTTAAGCTCAGAGGCAGCGTTTCCTTCTGGGTAACATTCCAAGGACCACACACTAATGGTGGGTGGTGCCAGAGGCAAAAGTGGGTGGAGCAATGAATGCAAATGTCACAGTAGGCTAGTTTCTACATACACTCACACATGCCCCTCTCTATCCTCCCTCCAGACAAGCAAGAGGCATTATCAGAGTTCAAAGTCACATTCTAGCCAGGCAAAAACACTCAAGGAGGGGCTGTTGCCTGGGGAGAGTCTCAAGGGCCAGTTAGAGAGGATCAGGGGGCCACATTTGGCCTCTGGTCTGGACATCTCCCATCTCTGCTATAAATGATTCTCTGGAGATTTTCTTTCTGGAAGCTTTCTTATCTCCGTCAGCTGTGAAGAAGCAACAAGACTTGCCCTAGATTTGCAGATTTCCCCTCTCCTCTTCCTGGAGCTCTCTGGACCCTGCCATTGTCACCAGAGGCCTCCATTTCCACCCCGCTGAATGGAGGTGAGGCTTTTCAGGTGACCCCTGACATTCACCTAATTGCTCCCTCTCTTTGATTAGATGCACCACAAAGCTAGCAGAGGGATCAAATTAAATTTGAGTGGCGGCGGAGCAGCTTTAGTACATTGATTAGACTCGAAAATACCACATTTAAATATCTTAGCATTTATGGGGATTAGCAGAGAGGCAAAGAGTGTGGCTGGGGGAGAGGCAGGAGCAGGGAAAGAAAGCGATCCCTCACCAGTCTCCCAGGGTGCACCCCAACCTTGCTAGAGGGGACTAGCCTTTCGCCCATCTCCTTGTGGCAGAGCTTTCCAAACTTTTCACACTGATGACACGCATTTTAAACATGCATCATTTTGCGACACAGTAATTCAGTTTTACTAGCGAACCAGAAGTTAAACTAACTCCTTTCCAGCCCTGGAAGGAGTACGGGGAGCATTCGCGCGACACACCTACACACTGCAGCCAACACACTAATGTGTCGCAACACACAGTTTGGAAAGCTCTGCCTTATGGCGTATACAGTCGTACCTCAGAAGACAAACGTCTTGTGACTGAACATTTTGGCTCCCAAATGCTGCAAACCTGGAAGTGAGCGATCCAGTTTGCAAACATTCTTTGGAGCCCGAACATGCAACGTGGGTTCCGCGCCTTCCTATTGGCTGCAAGAGCTTACTGCAGCCAATCGGAAGCCATGCCTTGCTGGGGCATTCCGAGGTGGTGTGTGACAAAACGCTGACCCCCGATTGGTGGCACCCCCTGGGATGCAAGCCACTCCCCCGGGATGTGCGTCCCGCCCCCTGGGATGAGCACCAATCTGGTTACCGGAGCAAAGTTGCTTCACCTCTGGTGCCTTGGTTTCCAAATGTTTGGAAGTCAAACGGACTTCCGGAATGGATTCTGTTCTACTTCCAAGGAATGACTGTACTAGCTAGGTGCTTCAGAGGGAAACTGAGAACCACCTCCTTATGAGCTGGCAGAGATTTATTTGGCATCAAGTGGCATCCAGGGTGATGCTGTTACTTATGCCCATAAGCACTAACAGTGTTCTCTTGCCCCCCCCCCCAAAGAGCACAATGTCTCCTCCTCCTCACCCAGAACTACTTTAATCAATGGCCATCTGGTTGCACTCAAGGGAGAGGTGAGAGAGCAAGCACCCCTTCATTGGCACCCCTTATTTTAGTGTATTTTTGGTTTCTATGGAAGCCGCCCAGAGTGGCTGGGGAAACCCAGCCAGATGGGCGGGGTACAAATAAAAATTATTATTATTATTATTATTATTATTATTATTATTATTATTATTGGCTGAGCTGCCTCTTTATTCCTCCCTTCCCGTAACTTTATCTGAGAGCAGCCATTTCAGCTGGCTGCTTCGGAGGGAGAGGTGAACCATGTTGGTTGAGCCAGCTGTGATGTGGCTCTTCTCTTCCTAGAACTGTCTCTACTGGCAGATATACCTGCTGGCTGCTTCAGGCAGAGAGGTGAGGCAGCAAGCCCCTTGTCATTGGCTGAGCTGAAATCAGCTGCCGTGCGGCTGCTCCCCTCCCAAGGGAAGCGGGTGGCGCTGTGGTCTAAACCACTGAGCCTCTTGGGTTTGCCAATTGGAAGGTCAGCGGTTTGAATCCACTCGATGGTGGTGAGCTCCCATTGCTCTGTCCCAGCTCCTGCCAACCTAGCAGTTCAAAAGCACACCAGTGCAAGTATATAAATAGATACTGCTGCGGCAGGAAGGTAAACAGCGTTTCCATCACGGTGTCCCATTGCGCCAGAAGCACTTTAGTCATGCTGACCACATGACCCGGAAAGCTGCCTGTGGACAAACACCAGCTCCCTCAGCCTGAAAACGAGATGAGCGCCGCAACCCCAGAGTCGCTTTTGACTGGATTTAGCTGTCCAGGGGTCCTCCCGGAACCTGCAATGTCTAATCCGCCTGATCATTATATAACCTGATTATTTAACAATATGAAAGTGCTGGTGCCTGCAATATCTGAAACGCCTCTCTTCTCCCATTTCTCTTTTCCATTTGTATCAGGGCCCTTAGATCCTAATCCGTTCCAACTCTAAGGCAATTTGAGTGCTTTGGCAGAAAAAAAGCAGATTATTCAGTGGTGCAGCTAGGCAACTTTACACTCAGGACTTAATGGTCTTATGCAGGGCTTAGATGGCAATGTGCATTACTTATTTCAACGTTGTAATAAGCCAGCTCTGCTGCATTTGTCTCTCCCACTGCTCATTCTGCTGTGAGGGGCCCACGGCTTCTGCCCTGATGGTGCTTCTGAGCCAATCAATGTGACCCAGAAGTAAGTTAAAAAAAACCCAGAATATAGGAAGCTGCCTCATCCTCATACTGAGTCAGGCCATTGGTCCACCTAAGTCAATACTGTCTGCACTGATCAGCAGTAGTTCCCTGGGATTGAACCTGGAATCTTTTGCATGCAAAGCATTACCACGAAGTTACAGTCCTGCCTCAACCAGCACCCTTTCTACTGATAGTACAAATGAACATAGAATGGAAAGCTTAGCATGAGGCTGTTTAGCCTATCAGGAAGAAGAGGATAATGCTTGATAAAGACCTGAGTGTTGTCAGATTCTTGCCAGGCAAAAGGAGGTACAACTTTGTTCAGTGCATAGGAGGAAACTTCTAGGAACCGAGGTCCCTTCGCCACCCCCCAAGAAAATATTTGCGGGGGCTGCCCTCCCCCAAGCTGATGGGCATTGCCATTCAAACGGTGTGCATGTGACATGTGACATGTGTCATGTGCTCGATTATGCGGGGTGAGGCTTACCTGGGCCCCCAATATCTTATTCAAGTTGGCACCCCTGACTCAGAGAACAGTTACTGTGGAATTTGCTCCCACCAAATGAAGTGATGATTCCCAACTTGGACAGCTTTGAAAGAGGATTAGACAAATGCAAGGAGGATAAAGCTATCGGTGGTCACTTGCCAAGATGACTGTGCTCTACCTCCACTGTTGGAATCAGTATGGTTCTGAATACCAGTTCCTGGGACTTGCAAGTGCTCTTGAACACAAATTCTACTCTTGGGTTTCTTATAGACATCTATTTGGCTACTCTGAGAACTGGGTGTTTGGCCTAATCCAGCAGGGCCCTTCATGCTTATTTATGAAAAGGGGAGAGGAAGAGGAGCTCGCCCGATACATTTTTCTGCATCAGGAAAAGGACCCCCAATCCATGTTCAGAAGCTCACTGAATGGGCAGTTGCAACTTGCTTCATCACTGTGGACAGGATAGCATCTTCCATTATTCCTGAAGGCAGCAGGCTGAGGTATGGATGCATGACAGGCCATGCAGAGTACAGAGCTTTGTCTTCCAACAAAGCAGATAGGAGAAACAACCAGGGAGCTGCTGGTACCCCCCTACTCCATATCTCCTGCCTGAGGTGGTTGCGTCACCCAGCCTAATAATAGGGCTGGCCCTGAAGAGGAGAAGTAGCAGAAGATTCATTTGTATCTAGTGTGGGCTCGTTGTTTGTATCCATGGAAAGAGAGTAAGGATCAGATTGTTCTTTGAAGATTTCTAAGAAAGAGGAATATTCAAGTTTCTTGACAGAGCCCATCAGTGGAAAATGAGAAGCAGAAAATACGTTGGGACATCACAATAATTACAAATAGGCCAGCAATCCATAATTGACTTGATATGGTGATTATGGAAAAAGATAGACAGAAACACAATTATGGGTTGTGTGACACTTTTGTTGGTCATTTGGAAAATGAATGCTCTTTTTGCACAGAAAGGGAAGCCAGATGTGTGTGCCATAATAATAATAATAATAATAATAATAATAATAATAATAATAATAATAATAATTTTATTATTTATACCCCACCCATCTGGTTAGGTTTCTGAAATTCCTCAGGTCCCATTTTCTGCCTGAGATTTTGGAGTTCCAAATTCTTGTTTCCAAAATGAAGCCAGTGAATGGGGAATTCCCCATGGCTCTGGTCTTATTTCCAAATTATTATACAGAGCACAGTGAATGTGGAATTCACTGCAGCTTTTAGTTCCTACCTGAAGAAGCCAAGAATTAATCTTTGGACCTTTTACATGTAAAGCAGGTGTCTGCCATTGAGCTAGGGCCTTAGCAAGCTCTCTTCTACCCGGTCACACTCTTTGATCGTCTAGCAAACTATCATCTACTCAGCTGCTGTTGGTACCAATTGGACTGGTGGGTCAGAAAGCCGAGAGTCCATCAATAGGTGGAACGAGAGCCAATGACAAGCAGAGCCAAGTAATGTTAGTTTGTCCCCTATCCTACGATGCCAGCAGTGAGGCAAAGGAGAAGGAAGCTGACAGCCTGGACTGGATATATTGGTTGTATTCATATATTTCAACAATTTATGTGGCACTTAATTGAGATCGTCTCTAAGCAGTGCACAAGCAACTCAATACAATGAAAATAAAGATCAGTTAAAATTATAATAGGTCAGCCTCCACTGCATCTATTTTAACTAATGGTGGCTTTTGGGGGGGAGAGCTCTTCCCCGTATGTCATCTGCTCCTTGATCCTGCATTGAAATGCCAGGGATTGAACCTGGAATGACCGCATGCTCTGGATCATGGTGTTATAGTCCCATCATAAGAACATAAGAAAAGTCTTCTGGATCAGGTCAGTGGCCCATTTAGTCCAGCATCTTGTTTTCACAGTGGCCAGCCAGATGCCTGTGGGAGACCCACAAACAGGATCTGAGGACAAAAGCCCTCTTTCCCCCCCACGTGGCTTCCAGTAACTGGTATTCAGAATTGTGACTGTGGAGGCAGAGCAGCAATGTGGTTTGGAGAAAGAGAGGGAGGAAAGAGACACCCATCTTGTTTATGCAGAGATGAAATAGTAAGGATGCTGTTGTAAACGAGTGCTTTCGTGTTGTTCTTAGACCATGCCAGCAGGAGAAGATGAGATCACGTCTTGAGCTTCGCCTCCGAGGGCAGGAGTTCCAACTGTAGGACCTGCCATCTCTGCGAAAGAACAAAATGGACCCATGGGAGAATTCCTTTTCTGCTTCTTTTCCGACGAACCTCTCCAGGGGGACCCCCAAAAGACTTTGACGTGCTTTGATGAAGCTCCTGGCACATTCCCCCTAGACTAACTTTCTCAGCCCATTCCTGACACCATAACCTTTTCAGTCTGCTAAGCAAGGGCACTTTGCTTCAGCATCTCACTGTGATTTGAAGACATGCAAATAGTGGGGAAAGCTAACTGTGGCTCAGCTCTGGAGAGGAAATCGGAATGTGAATGAGGGTCTATAAATGGAACTGAAGGGCACCAGCGTGGTGGACCCTGGGGTCTTCAAAGTGTTCTTACCCCTCTGTTGCCTCCCCAAGGGCTTGCTATGTAAGCCAGTTCAAATGGCCTTTGGGTTGCTTTACTGCTCAAACTAAAATTCTACCCTAAAATATCTGTATAAAATGCTGTCACATTTAAATCCCACCTTTCCTTCCATGGAGCTCAAGGTGGCATACATGACTCTCTCCCTCTCCATTTTTATCTACACAACAACCCTGCAAGGCAGCTTAGGCTGAAAGACCCAAGATCACCCAGAAAGCTTCATGACTGAGTGGGGATTTGAACCCTGGTCTGCCAGGTCATATTTCAATAATTTAACCACTACACCACACTGGTTCTCACTACACCACATCTCACATCCCCACAAAATTTGTAGCTGCCACTACCTACTGCAGAGGTGAGGAACATTTGACCCTGTGGGTATTGCCGAACAAAATCTCCCATTACCCTTGACCATTGGCCATGATAGTTGGAGCTGATGGGAGTGGGAGTCTAACAACGTCCAGAGGGGCATGTGTTCCTTCATCCCCTACTGAAATAACAGAGCAGTGGGGCCCTATAGTGTTGTGTGTGTGTGTGTGTGTGTGTGTGTGTGTGTGTGTGTGAAGAGATCTGACTGGAGTACAGAGTCACCACTGTCAGCTCTCAGTCTCTGCCCAGTCAATGCCCTAAAAGCAGGGATGTGGAATATTTTTCAACCTAAGGGCCACATTTCTCCAGAGGGAACTTTCCAAGGGGCCACAGGCAAAGGTGGTCAGAACAATGGATGCCAGTTTGATCTTTGCTCCAGTAGGATACATTCCAACCTCATAGAAGTCATCTTTAAAACCAAACAAGAAGTGTGATCACAGTTCAGTGAAACACTCCTCCAGGGGAAAACACTCATGAAAGGTATAGAGTGAGATTGTTGAGGGGTGTGGCCTGGGGAGAGTTTTGAAGGCTAGGCAGAGGTAAAGGTAAAGGAACCCCTGAACATTAGGTCCAGTCGTGACCGACTCTGGGGTTGTGGTGCTCATCTCGCTTTATTGGCCGAAGGAGCTGGCGTACAGCTTCCGGGTCATGTGGCCAGCATGCCTAAGCCGCTTCTGACGAACCAAAGCAGCACACGGAAATGCCGTTTACCTTCCCGCTGGAGCAGTACCTATTTATCTACTTGCACTTTGACGTGCTTTCGAACTGCTAGGTTGGCAGGAGCAGGGACCGAGCAACAGGAGCTCATCCCATCGTGGGGATTCGAACAGCTGACCTGATTGGCAAGTCCTAGGCTCCGTGGTTTAACCCACAGTGCCACCCGCGTCCCAAGCGGGCCTTAAATGACATCTAAACTCAGAAACATTCCCTGGCCAGCAGAAAAAGAATGTACCCATTTATATTTTTCTTCTTAAAACCTGCGCAAGATCTGGGGGTGGGAGCAATTTGCCAAGGACTCAAGTTGACACCTTTCTCATCAGTTGCTACTATGGTTAGGGAAGAAATTTGATTCCGTTTGCATGTGAAGGTGGATCAACCTAATTCATGCTTCATGAAACCAAAACACAATCCTCTGAAATTTTCACTGCTCTGGATTTTGTAATGCAGTTCTCCAACCAGGTCATGTGCACAAACATACACATCCTGGGATAAGTATAAAAATGCACATATTAATGAAAACAGCGTGCAAAAAATACATTATGTTGGGGGAAATCGCTTGCAAAAATGTGTCCTTTAGGCAAAACGGTACACAAAATTGTGTATGTTAGGAGGAATTCATCCTGAAATGCTGATGAATTTTCATGAAAACTTATTTCATTAAAAAAAGAAGAATTTGCAAACTGATGTGGAAAAGCTTCAGCGCTGGGGGGAAAGGAAAAAGAAACTGAAATTGACAGATCTGCCCATCCCTGATCCTTTTAACTGGAGATGCCAGGGACTGAATCTGGGGTGGTTTCGTATGGTATTCATGCACTCTGCCCCTACCTACGGTCTCTCACATTCAGCCATTGCCATGGTCAGAGTTCAGGAGTTTAATGTACTGCCATAATATCTTTCCCCCACCAAAAAGCTTCCGATCTTTCATGCATGACAAAGACTTCATACTCTCTGTGTGTTTGCTGGATGGTTGCTGGCAGGGCCAGCCCACCCAAGAGGCAAGGCGAGGCGACTGCCTCAGGTATAGGATCCACAGAGCAGCAGATGTGAATGAATCAGTCACTGCTGTTGCTACTGATGCGGTGGCAGCAATGTCTGTGGCGCCTTCTTTGGAGGCTGGATCTGCCTCCTCCTTGGCATCCATACCCCCCCACTGCCTCTACAACAACCTTTTGGCAAATAAGAGGTGCTGCTGCTGCTCTCCTCCCACCCTTGTTCTCAATGTAGAACTTTATTCCCCCTTCCTCTGAAGGGGGAGCCAATGTGGTGTAGTGGTTAAGAGTGGTGGACTCGTAATCTGGTGAACGGAGTTCGCTTCCCTGCTCCTCCACATGCAGCTGCTGGGAGACCTTGGGCTAGTCACACTTCTCTGAAGTCTCTCAGCCTCACTCTCCTCACAGAGTGTTTGTTGTGGGGGAGGAAGGGAAAGGAGAATGTTAGCCACTTTGAGACTCCTTAGAGTAGTGATAATGTGGGATATCAAATCCAAACTCCTCCCTCTCCCCCTCCTCCTCCTCTTCCTCCTCCTCCTCCTAATCTTCTTCTTGATGTAGATTTTCACTCACTCCTTTTTCCCTGGCATGAGGGCCGCCATTTTCAGGTACAAAAATATCTGGAGCTGGCCCTGGTTACTGGGCACAACATACTCAGGGCTTTGAGTTCTCTGCCACTCACCCTGTGGATATGTGAAGAGGAGAGTCAGAGGGGGAGGGTAGATGAAAAACACGCACCAGTGCCAATGGGAAACTGGATTCTACATAGCACAAGGATGAGCGAGGGCCAACTCACGCAACCATCTGGTAGCTGCCGGAAAAGCTTGCCCATGCTGGATCCCGGCCCAAGAGGAGCCAATCAACCATACACAGGATTCAGCTTCCTCCCCCAGCCCAACTCTTTTTATTTTGGCAAGCCACTGCAAATGCTCAGAGAGAAACATTTTGGGTGGCATGTTCGACGTTTGGCATTTACACAGTGTTTTTGGAGCGTTCAAAGTGCTTCAGATATAGTCTTCTCCCTGCTTTAAATATTTCCAAAGGGGGAGGCTGTGTTAGTCTCTTGCAGTGAGGAAAAACAACAATCAAAGGTGCCTTTGAAGTCTAACAAGTGTATTGTGGCAGGAGCAGGGAGCTTTAAACCTTCCAGGTGTTGCTGAACTACAACCCCCATCATCCCTGGCCATTGGCCATGCTTGCTGGGGCTGATGGGAGTCGTGGTTCAGCAACACCCAGAAGGCCAAACCATCCCCACACCTGTAATATGACGCCACTTACTGTAGGCTGCTTACACACTATACCTTTAAAGCATTTTTCCCTAAAGTGGTCAGTACTGCCCCCTGGAGGGCAGTGGGATTACCAAGAGGGTGCTAAGAGGCCAGGGGGCAGCTGCGGGACAGTGAAATTGTAAAGATATCACCGGATCATCAAGTTCAATTTCGTTGAATTAATTAAACTAGTTTTAATTGGATTTTTTTTGGGGGGGGGTGCAATTGCTACTGTTTTGACTTTTGTTGTGCTATTATCTTCCTTAGTCGATCATGCAAACTGCTATTCTGAATGATGCTTTCTATAGGATAGGGTCTGGAGGACTGGGGATGAGTTTATGCAATCAAGTGGGTAGGGGCCCAAAAAAGTTTGACATCTTAGATGATGCTGGGTAGGTTCTGGTAATCAGGGGCCTTAACGGAAAACAGGAGGCATGAACTCAGAGTAGATCCAGTGATCCAGCAGTTTCTTCTTATGATCTTGTGGATCATAAGTGCCTACTGAAGGAAGGCTCAATAAACACACAAAACGTAACCGGCTGTACTTTTGAATAAATAAGGTATACTATTCATTGTATCGATTTGTAGATTTCAACAGAAGTCTCATAAAGTTCAATGAAGAAAGCAGAAGACCCAGTGGAGCAGTTCATTCTCTAGTCAGTTCATGAATAAGGTCCATACATGTATAAGTATCTATTCCACCTGTCTGTTCAAAGAGTCCAATAATCCACATGAAGGGTTGTTACAGTTCCACAGAATCCTTTCACAGAGTCTCAGACAAGGATTTCCGGAATATTAGCCTTGTTTTGCCCTCCTAGGCTTCATCAGTAGAACAGGCTCATATCTAATATTACAGGATAGTGGATCTTATAGCATAGTAGTGGTTGCAGTAAGCAGCGACCGTTACAAAGCAGGATTATATGGACAAGCACAATATTGGTTTGAGTAACAGGAAGGCAGCATTTAAGAACAGAAGAACGGAAGAAGATACCTGTGTCTCCAACAGGCCAATAGTGCCTCTAGAGCAGCAGCCTGTTCTCTCAGTGGCCAACCAGATGCCTGTGGGAAACTCACAAGCAGGATTCAAGCACAGTAGCACCTCCCCCTTGTCTGGTTTCCAGCAAATTCGGAAGCATTACTGTCTCTGATCATGGAGGCAGAACATTGCTATCATGGCTGGCAGCCATCTATAGCCCTCTCCTACATCCATTGCTCCACCCACTTTTCCCTTTAGACCCACCCACCACTGGTATGTGGCCCTCACAAGGTTTCCCGGAAGGGAATGTGGCCCTTGGGCTGGAAAACCCCCTCAACCTATATCTCCATAGGAAAATGCAGCGAGAGGCAAACGTCTGTTTCAGAGCATTCAAAAAACACTTTATGGTTCCCCCCATTGCAAGCTGTCAATGGAAGCAGCATGTGCACTTATCGAGAGTCTGGAAGAGAGCATTGCTGGAGGAAAGCATGCAGAAGGCAGAGGGGTGAGGCTGCATGCCTTTCTCGGGAGCACAGTCCCGGTAGGAATTCCCAAACTTGCTTTGCGTCCCCCCCCCCCCTTTCTTTCCCCCAGGGAAGAGGTCTGGGACCTGCGTTGGGAAAGCCTGCAGGAGAGATCGGCAGAGATTTCAGGGAGTGAGCGGAGAGCTGTCTGGGCGGGAGTGGGGACGGGGCGGGGAAGGAGTGGATGGGCAGACAGCAGAGTGGATTTCTGCTTGAGTGGTTATTATACCGTCGATTTGAAGAGACAGATGACGGCAGTGGCAGAGGAGGCAATAATTGAAAGCACCATGAAACATTAATGAATGCCCAGGGACTGGATCAGGAGTTGTTAAAGCTCACTTCTCTCAAGCCGTCTCTCTCCCGCTCTCTCTCTTTTTAAAGTCAAAATTGCTCCACTGCCCTCTAGGCAAGGAAAGTCTCTCTCTCCTCCCCCACCCGCTTTTTAAAGGCACAGGAGACTTGGGAAAGAGCCCTAGTTCAGCAGGTGATGACTATCTTAGTCATGGACCATTTCCAACACAGGTACCTAGCCATCACCTGGTCATACAGGAAGATGTAGATCAAACCCCAGCTATGCTGCCTGGAAAATGCTTCATGCAGGTTTTCCTTAGTTCCATCCTTTTGCATCATCATCATCAACAACAACACACATCAAAGAGAGAAATTAAATGATACCAAATGATCTGTCATCCAAGGATGGAGAACTCGTGGAGAACTCCAGATGTTGTTGGACTCCATCAGCCATCCTGGCCAATGGTAAGAGATGATAGGAATCGGGAGTCTAACAACTTCTTAGAGGCCCACAGGTTTGGTGTAGTGGTTAGAGCATCAGACTAGGATGTGGGAGACCAGGGTTCTAATCTCCACTTACCATGAAGATCACTGGGTAACCTCGGCCCAGTCACAGTCTCTCAGACAATTCTACCCCACAGGATTGCTGTGGGAATTAAATGAAGAGGGGAGAGGACCATGCGAGCCACATTGAACTCCTTGGAGAAAAAGGTGGGATATAAATGTAAGAAATAAAAATAAGGGAATAAAATAGCTTGTTCTGCTCTGCAAGAGCCATCTTTAGGTGTTTTCACACCTGAAATAGAAAAGGGGTAAAATGGTATCTCCTCTCCTTTTTCAGATTTACAAAAGCAGAGAAAATGAGGGTTTAGAGTCTCCTATCTGGAATCTTCTGACTCAGAGAAAGAATTGCTTCCTCTCACTTCAGAATAGGGGTGGGGAGGAATTAGTTCAGTTATGTGGCCAGATCTCATTCTCACTTCCTAGAACCAATATGCAAATTGACACATCGCTGTTCTTCAAGATTCACATTTCTCTCTATGAAATTCTTCAGCCAAAATAAAAAAGGCATCTACTAGGGGAAAAGGTCAGAAAAATGCATGATTTTAGTGAGTATTTGCATCCTAAGAGGATCCAGACCAACCTTGTCCAAAGTGTTGCTTGATGCTTTCATTAATATCAGTCTATATATTCCTGTGCTTGTAATTTGTTTTAATTGTCTTTCATGCTGAATTTCAAATAGTTGTAACACACCCTGGGATATGCTGGTGAAGGGCAGGCAATACATTTGCTGTTATTTAGGCAAAAAAAATGCACACAGAAATGCATATATTGGGAAACATGCATACTAAATGCAGATGGAATCTTATGATGACTTGAAAAAAACCAGTTGATGCAAAAAGGGAAGTTGACTGAACTGAAAACTGGAAGAATGAGAAAGTGAAATGGACAGACTCACCCATCCTTGTGGCTGGCTCTGTTGGATCATAAGAAGAGCCCTGATGGGTGAGAGTATTAGCGTCCAGCCCAGAATCCCTGCTTCCTTGGGGGCAGGGCCAGATTTAGGTTTGATGAGGCCCTAAACTATTGAAGGTAATGGGGCCCTTTATATGTCCAGCTGTCCTTTGTCAACAACAAATGGTCACTGTTTTTTGTGTTGAATATATGCTATATGGCAATTTATGGACCTAATAGGTATCTACAGCCATTTTCATGTGCTGCCATGCAACCAGTTCATGCAGAATGTAGGCATCCTATATATAGAAATGAGCAAACCAGTGATATTTTAGGGAGCAGGCTAGCAGGCGGGGCCCATTACTTATATCATTGGAGCCTAAAGGTAAAGGGTAGAGGGACCCCTTTACCATTAGGTCCAGTCGTGACTGACTCTGAGGTTGCGACGCTCATCTCACCTTATTGGCCAAGGGAGGCGGCGTACAGCTTCCGGGTCATGTGGTCGGCATGACTAAGCCGCTTCAGGTGAACCAGAGCAGCGCATGGAAACACCGTTTACCTTCCTGCTGGAGCGGTACCTATTTATCTACTTGCACTTTTATGTGCTTTCGAACTCAACACAAAACACTGTTGCTGTATAGGCTTTATTTTAATTGTTTTTTATCTTATATTTTGGAAATGTACATCTAGTGTTTTTTTCTTTGAATTTTTTTAGGCCCTCCGAGAGAGTGAGGCCCTAAGCTATAGCTTCGTTAACTTATATGTAAATATGGCACTGCTTGGGGGGGGGGACTCACATACTGCTTCTGTGAAGCCTACAAGTTGGTGATAGGAGCAAAGCTCTTTTCTACCACTGCTCCCCAGAAAGTGCTATTCATTGACACATGTCTCTAAGCACGGAGGTCCTAGTAAGTCATTGTGGTAGGGTTGCCATATTTTAAGAGGTAAAAATCTCATCAAAAGTTGCTGCATTCACCCCAAAAAGGCAATGAGTAATACTCAAAGATGCTCAAATTCCCTCCAAGACGCTAATTCTGTCATTAGAATCCCGGACATGTCCAGGAAATTCTGGATGCATGGCAACCCTACATTGTGGCTAATGATAGCCTTATCCTCAATGCATTTGTCTAGTCTCAGCTAGGGACTATCAGCACATCTTCAGACATCATTAGCAGCCTTCTCCTGAGCGCCTTGGCTTTTTTTTTTAAATTTATTTTTCTTAATGTTGGAGGATAGAGCTGTGTGTGTCAGCAGCTTGTCCTGCATTCCCTAAGCCATGTGGTAAAGGTAAAGGGACCCCTGACCATTAGGTCCAGTTGTGACCGACTCTGGGGTTGCAGCGCTCAGTTCACTTTACTGGCCGAGGGAGCCGGCGTACAGCTTCTGGGTCATGTGGCCAGCATGACTAAGCCGCAAACCAGAGCAGCGCACGGAAACACCATTTACCTTCCCTCTGGACCGGTTCCTATTTATCTACTTGCACTTTGACGTGGTTTCAAACTGCTAGGTTGGCAGGAGCAGGGAGCGAGCAACAGGAGCTCACCACGTCGTGGGGATTTGAACTGCCGACCTTCTGATCAGCAAGCCCTAGGCTCTGTGGTTTAGAGCACAGCGCCACCTGCGAAGCCATGTGGTAAAGGGCAGATAAATGAAGGCAGAAACTGATGTGTCAGTGGTGCAGCACGAGGTGTACGCTTTTTAATTGTTGGCTGTGGCAATGGGTTTGCACACACATGTATGCAGGCATGTCCCTTTCCTCAAAACACAGGTACAAAGGAAGTGGCCTCATGCTGAGACATTTCATTGGTCTATCTAGCATGGTAGGGTCTACTCTGACTGCAATGGCTTTCCAGGGTTTCAGACAGGGGGCATTCTCAGCCTTACCTGGCTTGAACCTGGGACCTTCTGCATGAAAAACATACATGCCACAGCCCTTGCCCAAGTTTCATGTGAAATTAAATAACATGAGGTCAAAACCTAGAAATTAAGGCCTCTTTCCCTCACCACCCTCCATCAGAGCTGGGCTGTGGACAGCAGGTTGACATGAGCCAAGAATCAGGAAATTTAATAATTAATAAGAAGAATAATAAGAATTGCTATTTTTTTAAAAAAACAACAGCAAAGAAATCCTCTGAGCATGAGCAGTTTTGCATTTTAAAACTCATTTAAAAGCACAGTACCCTCCCAGTGACAGCAGCAAAATGGAATGTGTCAGTTGCCCTGATGCTAAATGCATCTATTTGGAAATAGGTGTCCTTTTGTCATAGAAAAGGGATAATTTTTTAAAAAGGAATAAAGAATAAAATAAGCACCTGTAAGCATCATGTTGTCACAGAAAAGGAATTATATATATATTCTGAAGTAAAAATAAAAAATGAGCATCTGTTACCAAGGGAATGCCCAGCTGGTTGCCCCTTGTGATGACAAATGTCCGCCCTGGTGGACTTCCTGGCATGCCCATGCTAGCTACTGCTTCCATCACTGGAGGAGATTCTGGGCTGCAGACCTCCAGGCAGAAATGTAAGATACACTAGAGTTCAGGTATACTTTGTTGTTCAAGCAAGGCTCAGCTGGAAAAGGAAGCCTTTCAGACTTCTCCTTCCAGCCCAGAAAGATCCAGCTCCACACCCCCATTTGAGATTAAGCTCTTGCAAGAACGTGGCTATTGGTGGACATTCTTGGAGACCTCTTTCAGGTTGTGCTTTGGAGTGTAAGGCTCTGGGTTGTTGACAATCAATTTGATCCACTCTCCAAGGACACTCAGTTCTCCAAGTGTATCTCTCCATTCCAGAGTATGTTCCGCTTAGCGGCGCTGTTATCTCCTTACAAGGTTGAAAGGTGCATGATTGGGGGGAAGTTGCTACCATTTCATTCCTATGTCAGCCCCCGGATCTACAACAGCAGCAGAACATGGGCTTACCGGCCGTCAAATATTTACCTAGAGCAATTTAGGCTGCAAAGCAGTAAATCTTCCAAAAGGATTTCATCCCTCTCAGTGATGACAGGCCTCGAGTGTACTCGAGCCCGATGCACAGAGCAGGTCTTTGCATTAAAATAGTCTTCACTCCTCTATAATTCATCAGAATGGCTGTCCGGTTACATTTCTTGCCATTGCTGCTTGCAGACTAAGCTGGAGCGAGTCTCTTAGCCGTCTCCCAAGTGTGCAATTTGATTGCTCAGCAAGATTTTGTTGGCGAGAGGTGAAGATGGTGGACAGTGGTTGAGACTAAGTTCTAAGGTGGTTCGCAGTAGTGGTCTATGGGGCAGCATAGTCTATGGGACACCCCTACTCTCCTGGCTCCTGAACACAGCGTATTGTTGGTGTTTACCAGAGGGAGAAGGATTGGGGGCGGGGTGTGTGGAGAGAAGAGCTCAGCATTATGCAGCAATGTGATGGCAAGAGCTTTCAATTGGCTCTGCTACACCACAAAGCACTGAGTTTGCTGCATATCCCTTTCCCCTCCAAGAAGCTCTACAAATCTGTTGTGTTAGGAAGATGTCCCATCTGCCCCACAACATCTACATCCTTCCATTCCACCTACTCAGTGCAAGTAATTTGTAACTAAGTACAGTCATACCTTGGATCCCAAACACCTTGGTACTTGTACTTTTTGGCTCCCGAATGCCACAAACCTGGAAGTAAGTGTTCTGGTTTTCGAACATTCTTTGGAACCCGAACGTCCAATGTGACTTCCACAGTTTCTGAGGCTTCCAAGGCTTCCGATTGAGTGAAGGAAACTCCTGCAGCCAATTGGAAGCCGTGCCTTTGTTTTCGAACATTTTCAGAAGTCGAACGGACTTCTGGAACAGATTATGTTTGAGAACCAAGGCCCGAATATAATACTGCCTGAGTTTCCTTCCACCCCTCCCCTTATCCCTCCCCATCTCTTTTCCAGTGTGGTGTAGTGGTTAAGAGTGGTAGACTCGTAATCTGGGGAACTGGGTTCAATTCCCCGCTCCTCCACATGCAGCTGGTGGGTGACCTTGGGCTAGTCACACTTCCCTGAAGTCTCTCAGCCCCACTCACCTCACAGAGTGTTTGTTGTGGGGGAGGAAGGAAAAGGAGAATGTTAGCTGCTTTGAGAGTCCTTTGGGTAGTGAAAAAGCGGGATATCAAATCCAAACTCTTCTTCTTCTTCCTTTTGTGTTGTGTCTTTCAGATTGCACACCTGGCTGCCTTATCATTGGCACTGATTTATTTATTTTTTTAGCATAAAAATGGAATGAAAATACGTGGCCTAATAAATGAATAAATAACACTGGAGCACCTGCCATTTGCCCAGGAGGTAGGGAGAAGCTATCTGATGCATCCCAACAATGGGCTATGATTTGGAATTCAGATGCGGAAAAGCTTTTCTGCTGGGCTCTTGGGCCCAAATTAAAACTAGCATCAAGTAGAAATGGAGAGGAAATTTGATTCAGTTTGCATTTGAAGGCAAACCTACCTAAATCACACCTAGTAAAACAAGATGCAAACTGCAACACAGCCATCTTTTGAAATTTACACTGGCCTGAATTTTGCAATAGTTTTCAGCCAAGTAATGTGTACATGAATGCATGTACTAAGGGGTAAAGTGCACATAAACATGTAACTATTAGTGAAAATAGGGGATTTTGCTCTGCAAAAACATATATATTAGGCAAAAGGGCACACAGAGATATGTATATTTGCACTAAAATGCTGATGAATTTTCATGAGGATTTTTTTTTAAAAAAAACCACAAAAATCTCAAATTGATGTGGAAATGTGAACTGAATTTAACATTGAAAATGGGAGAACTAGAAAAATGGAAATTGACAGATTCCCCCTAGAGATGAAAGGACCTGTCAATTTCACTCCTCTCATTTTCTCATTTCCCCAGTTTTAAATTCAGTTTGCCACATTTTGCAGCAATTTGCAATCAATCTTCTTTTAGAAATGAAAAGTCATCAACAATTTGATGTGGGTTTCTCCAGATATGTGCATTTTATAGGCAGCTTTGACTTATGTACACATTTTGCGAGCACTTTTTATGTTACTTTCTCTAATATCTTTGTCTTCATGTAGTTTTCCCTAACACATGCCTTTTTGAAAAGTGTGTTCAGTTGGAGAACTACATCACAAAATTCGGATAAGTTAATTGAATGAGTACCAAACTGAATTCATCCTTCATCCTTACCCATCCTTACTCGTAAAAATGACTCAAAATGACTTACAAACACAATAGAAATGCAAAAACCAATGGCAGTAATCACTATAAATAAAAACCTTTAAAAAGTGCATCTATACAAATAAAACAAGGTCCAGCAGATCCTGCCCCACTTGTTGTTGTTGTGATTTGCTCATATTGTGAAGAAGAAAGACATCAGAGAACACTAGCTTCCCCCCCCACCCAAGCACCTCTTGTGCTGCCAGATTCCTGGATTCTCAAGCCCCCTCCTCGCTCTCCTTTTTTTGTTTCCCCAGCAAAATAACCCCATGTTGTTCCCTTCAGTTAAGGAGACATTGCTTTGGCTCCTCTCCCTTCCCTTTTGCACTGTAATCCCGGCACAACAGCCATTAAGCCCCTTTTAACTCCCCTTTACCCTTCCTCTAGAGCCATTAACACATCGCCAGCAGTCCCCAAGACCATAAATGAAGACACTATAAGCACCCTGTAAGCTTCGTTAAAAATGCATTAGAGTTAACCCTGTTTGGGAAACAGCATTAGAGTCCCTAAAACAGCCTGGAAAGTGCATTCCATGTGTGTCCTTCTCTTAACCACTCTTAAGAGGAGTTCTTTTCTTCTTTTAAAAAAACCCCTCTGCATTAAAACGCTGGGGTTAAAGCAGTGTGCATCAGCCTTACTTTCTGAGAGTAGCCTAGTATGATGTGTGATTCGAAGCCCGACTGATCACTTGTGGAGTGATATAGGGTGAGCGTGGAAGTTTCTTTCAAATCTAGACGGCTCTTACCCTCTGGGATGTTGTTGTACAGGAAAGAGCAAGGCCGTCTTACCCATAGGCGCTAGGGGTGTGGAGCACCTGAGTGCCAGGCTCTCAGGGGCGCCAGACCAAGAGTCCAGGGCCCGAGAGTTGAGTCCAGGGAAGAGCCCGCCTACCTGTCAGTGGGAGTGCCACAGCAGGTTTTTCTGCTGCTGGCGGCTCTGCAGCGCAAGTTCAGGGGTGTCTGAGCCAGCAAGAGGCTGAGGTGGCCGTCCGGCTCCGCCCTCCTGCATACCTGGGACTGGGCAACTTGGGGGGGGGGGCGCCGGGCGGATCTTCGCACCCCTGCACCGCATATGCTTAAGACAGCCCTGGGAATGAGAATGTGTTCTCTGTCCCATGGGGCATGCTGCTGGTGGGCGGGGCCCGATCTGAAAGTGGGATTGGCCACCCCATTTACCTCCCTCTTTTTGCCACTAACTCGCCCCCTCTCTTTCTCCATCTTTCTACCCATCCAGCAAACAGCAGAGAGAAGGACAACTCATACTCGCCAGAGGTCAGAACTGGTTGAAAACCCTCCACATCTGGAGGACCCAGTGTTTGTCACACTTAGGTCCCCAGCCACTGATGGACTACAACTCCCATCATCCCTAGCTAACAGGACCGGTGATCAAGGATGATGGGAGTTGTAGTCCAACAACAGCCGGGGACTCAAGGTTTAGAAATACTTAATCTGTTTCAGTTCCCCCCTTCAACTTTCCTCTTCCTCAAGGCTGTCCTCTCACATGAAATCAGTCTGAGGGTTGCATGGAGCACCTGAGTCACAGGCTCCCTTTACCTGTCCAGGTGTCTGAAACAGTAAGATGGTGCTGGTCTATTTTCCTAAGTTGCAAGAAAGAAGTGACATGATAGAGGTTTATCAAATTATACATAGCATGGAGAAAGTAGATAGAAGTCCACTCAACCTTGACCCACCCTTTTTTCATGCTTTGCTCTGATATGACCTTTCTATGGACAATTGTTGGTCGCTATATTGTTGGGGCCAGGTAGAATTTTTTTCTCCTTGGCAAATTGGCACCGTTCATTTGGTTTTCACCTACCTAGTAGCAATCATCACAACTTTTTTGAGGTTGGGCATTGGACAAGCCTTTGTTTGGTTGGAGGGGAGGTTGTTGCCTTCGCCTGCCCCTCCTCAGTAAAGGTGTCCTGTTACAGGGATCCTGTCCTAAGCCTGGACGTGGGCTAGGGCCATGTCACAACCCCTACGGGGACCACTCGGGGTTCCTCTATTTCATGTAAGTCACCCCCTATCAGAGGTTTACCCTGAAGTGGACTCCCTGCAGATGGGCCGGAGTCAAGATATAGCCTGGCTTCACCCCAATGCCTAAGCCAAACCACTCACATCTGTAACCAATAAATTTGTGGTCTATTTGAACCCATAAACCGAAATACTTTGTGTCAGTGTGTTTTATTGTTCTTCTTTTAAGGTGCCTTGACACGCAAGGAAGCTTTTGCACATAATACTAGAACTCGTGGACATCCAGCACCTGAAGGAGTGTCTCCATCCCCATCATTCTGCCCGGACACTGAGGTCTAGCACCAAGGGCCTTCTGGCGGTTCCCTCACTGTGAGAAGTGAAGTTACAGGGAACCAGGCAGAGGGCCTTCTCGGTAGTGGTACCCGCCCTGTGGAACCAGATGTCAAAGGAAAAAACAACTACAGACTTTTAGAAGACATCTGAAGGCAGCCCTGTTTAGGGAAACTTTTAATATCTGAAGGACTATTGTATTTTAATCTTTTGTTCGAAGCCTCCCAATGTGAGAACAGGATGGTGGAGTAGATGGGCTAGAGACTTTTCCAGCAAGCTCTTCTTCTGCTCTTCTCCTTGTTTGCAATTTTCACTGACTTATGCATTCTGGTGCACATACTTTCCTGCAATATGCATCTTTGTACACATTTTTTTTTTCTTTTTCTGAGATGTGTGAATTTTGAAGGATAGCTATGTTTTGATGTGTGCATTGTTTCAGAAAGTGTAAATCGGGTAGGTTCACCTTTACATGTGAATTTCAGTTGAATTTCTCCTCCAAACCTCCTGCCCACGCATCTGCCACCCAAGGCAGCCACCTTGCTTGTCTAATGGTAGGGCTGGCCCCTCACAGGCATGATTTGCTTGGGACCTGAAGTCAATTGGGTAAATTTGGCACCTGAGCAATTAGGTAGAAAAATCCAGCATTGGCAAGCTGAGGCTGTGCTGCAATTTGGAGTGATCCGGTGACATGCCCTCATCAGCAGAACATAGATGAAAGCTTTGAGAGCTGGTGAAAATCTGCCAGGAATGGGAGAAGCAGAGGCAGATGAAAGACAGATGATAAAATAAGCTGATATGCAAGTTGGGGGGAGGGGGCTGGATGGGGTGGGTGAGAAAGGATGATGCTCAAAGGGAAATGCCTGGCAGAGGGCAAGAAGACAGGTGTAGTATGAATGTATGTATTGGAGCCATATATATGTATGGGAGTGTGTGGCGCTGTGCTCTAAACCACTGAGCCTCTTGGGCTTGCTGATCAGAAGGTTGGCATTTCAAATCCCTGTGAGCTCCCATTGCTCTGTCCCAGCTCCTGCAAACCTAGCAGTTTGAAAGCACGCCAGTGCAAGTAGATAAATAGGCACCACTGTGGCAGGAAGGTAAATGGTGTTTCTGTGCACTCTGGCTTCCGTCACGGTGTCCTGTTGCGCCAGAAGCGGTTTAGTCATGTTGGCCACATGACCCAGAAAACTGTCTGTGGACAAACGCTGGCTCCCTTGGCCTGAAAGCGAGATGAGTGCCGCAACCCCATAGTTGCCTTTGACTGGACTTAACTGTCCAGGGGTCCTTTACCTTTACATTTTACCTATTTTGCACACAAAGGCACACATTTGTGAACACGAGCTTTTGAATCCTATCACAGCCCCCGTTGGTGTCAACCAGGCACTTTAAATTGCTGCCAGTTAGACAGGGCCAATCTGCCTGCACAAGAAAAACGAAGGTCAAATCCAAGTCATATGTTTAAATCACTCTTGTGCCGCTTTAGGAGTCATGGTTTTCCCTTGCAAAGAATCCTGGGAACCAAAGTTTTAACAGAGAGTTGTTGGGAGGCCCTTAACAAACTACATTTCCCAGGATTCTTTGGGGGACGCCATTAATCTTAAAGTGGTATAAAAGTGTTTTAAATATCTGGTGTGGGTGTTAGCTATGAACAGAGGAGGACCTTCATGGGTTCAAACAAAGTCCTGCCTAGTACAGAATCCTGTTTCTCACAGGGGCCAGAGAAGTGTGAGGGAAGGGAAAGTTTAAGGGCACTCCTTCTACCTCTTCCATACTCCTGGCCACCATTTTAGGAAGAATGGAAGGCAGGACTAGCCCTACCATTAGGCCAGGGGTGGGGAGCCTTAGGGCTAGGGCCTAAATGTAGCCCACTAGGCCTTTTTGTTTTCAGTGGTGACTGGTCCATTAGGGTGAATGGGATGCTCCCCCACAACCTCAGACTGCCTTCAAGCAGCCCCACCCTGCCTGCCCCACCCAGTATCTAGAATATAATTTGCAGCCATTTCCTGCTGGGCTGTACTTTGCATACTGAATGCACAATTTTCTTTCTTTCTTTCTTTCTTTCTTTCTTTCTTTCTTTCTTTCTTTCTTTCTTTCTTTCTTTCTTTCTTTCTTTCTTTCTTCGTACCTTAGAAGTTGAATGGAATCTGTTCTGGAAGTCTGTTTGACTTTCAAAGCATTTGAAAACCAAATTGTGGCTTCTGATTGGCTGCAGCAAGTGCCTGCACCCAATCAGAAGCCCTGTCAGATGTTCGGGTTCCAAAAGAACATTCGCAAACTGAAACAATCATTTCCTGGTTTGCAGCGTTCTGGAACCAAAACGGCCAAGTTCCAACGTTCCATATCTAGCTATCATCTATCCATCCATCTATCTATCTATCTATCTATCTATCTATCTATCTATCTATCTATCTATCTATCTATTTATTTTTAAAAGCACTCTTGCCCGCCTGAAGAGTCACCTGCCACCTGGAGGGGGCCAGACCTGGAGGTCTGGCAACCCTACCTAAGGGAATGCAGCCCTTTGTTTAAAAGAAGCTACTCCTATGAGAGACACACTAATACTGGCAGTTGGCACCTCTTGGAGGGACCTGCAACAAAACGTTGCAGTGTATAGCACTCCTCACCTGGGGTTCCTGGAAGATTGCCCTTAGATTCCTCCCTTTTGTGTGTGGGAGCTTATGTTACCCCCCCCCCCAAGGATATTGAAACATCCCTCTCATTTCCCAATGGCCCCATTATGGCTACAGTCTTGTCAGCACTCAGCAGCCAAGTTCGCTATTAGAGGGAATGGTAAGGACCCAGAACAAAAGGGTTCATGGCTCAGGCCAGGAGCAGCATCAGCTTCCCCTGCCAGGGCAGTCCCCTTTGTCCTGACCCCTTCACTGAGCCCACACGCTGTCTGATCGGCTGAGCTTTTAGGGAAGGCAGAGGAGGCAGCATGGCAGAGTCGCTAATATTTATTATGAGTCTTATTGCTGACTCACGGCTGGTGGGTGTCACGCAGTCCCACGAAGCTGCCTGATGTTGCTGTATCTTGGGATGTGTCGTGAGGAGGAAGGGAGACGTTCTGTCACCTGCTTCCCTGTACGATGCAAAAATCTCTCAGCTGGTATGAAGGGGGGCACCACTCCAAGGAAATAAACAGAGCCTTGCCAGCAGAGGAGAGCCAAGTTGCATTCCAAATGAGGATGCGAGAGAGGGCCTTTTCTTTCTTCCACCTGAATGATAACACACGTTTCCAGATAGTGACTCTAGGAATTGTGACTTAAAAGGAGCAGGGGAGGCAGTGTGGTTTTGGCAACCTATTTGGGTAGAAGAGGGGTTTTTTTGGTGGGGGTGGGTATGTTCTGAATTCCAGGGTAGTGGCGACTGATTTTATTTATCAAATTTCATACCCACCCTCCTCCAAAAGTACTGGGGCAGGTCACAGCAGCATTACCAGGCCCAATGAGAACTGGGGACAGGAGAAGGTTGCCAGGTCAGGAGCAGCCCAGACCCTGAGATTCAGGGCTCAAGTCTGAGACTTAGGAGTGGGCCTGATGATCCTTACTCTGTGCTCCCTCCCACCACTGAGTCCTGGAGACGGAGGTTAATTGGAGTCTATGGAAGAGTCTTTGCAATTATGAGTAGTTGACTCCTGTAAGGATGAAACTTCCCAGCTGCACATATATTTTTCATATCTATATCTATATCTATATCTATATCTATATCTATATCTATATCTATATCTATATCTATATCTATATCTATATCTATATCTATATCTATATCTATATCTATATCTATATCTATATCACTACAGTGTTACCTCGGGTTAAGTACTTAATTCGTTCTGGAGGTCTGTTCTTAAACTGAAACTGTTCTTAACCTGAAGCACCACTTTAACTAATGGGGCCTCCCACTGCCGCCGTGCCGCCGGAGCACAATTTCTGTTCTCATCCTGAAGCAAAGTTCTTAACCTGAGGTACTATTTCTGGGTTAGCCGAGTCTGTAACATGAATCGTATATAACCTGAAGCGTATGTAACCCGAGGTACCACTGTATATATCTATATCTATATCTATATCTATATCTATATCTATATCTATATCTATATCTATATCTATATCTATATCTATATCTATATCTATATCTATATCTATATCATCTATAACTATATCTATATCTCTGTCTATCTGTCTATCTACCGTATTTTTCACTCTATAAGACGCACCAGACCACAAGACGCACCTAGTTTTTGGAGGAAGAAAAATCCTTCCCAGTGCTTTCAAATCACTTTCCAAACCAGGAAAAGCCTGTAGTTGTTGCACCAATTGGTTTGTGACAGAGTAAATCTTTAATCTACACATTGATGTTTTGATTTTCATTATTAATTGTCCGGTGCCAGGTCTGGGGATGGGGTGGAGCGATTGTGGTAGATTGGACGTGAGCATGGGTGCACGTACCTGAAAGCTCATCTCCATCCCTGCCAACCTTCTTGGGTGCCTGCTTATAATCAAACAGTCTTCAATGGCAGCCCCACTTGACACATAGAAAACTGATGATACACAACAAAACAAGGCATCAAAACAAGGGCGAGAGGTTTGTTTATATAATCAACAGATCCAAGAGGCCACGTTCAACACGGTCTGATCTTGTGCCATCATAACTGATATCTTTTAATTAAGATTTATGAACATATTAAACTCATTAATATGAGAAAAATTTATCAGTTAACAAACAAATTAAGTCTATTACCAGACCATATCTCTTACTTGCTTAAATTTGCAGCGTTAAACTGAGATGGTGCATCGCCTTTTGGTCTGAAGCAGATAAAAAACATTTCTGGAACTTATCAAATCCCCCTCTGAAATAACACCCAATACAAGTGTCTAAATTCGAGGTCCCCTTTCAGCCTGAGACAAAGGCCAGCAGCCCTCTTGGCTAGGGTTGTCAGACCTCCAGTGCTAACCTGAAGTCTCCAGATTTGCCTGGCTCCCTCCAGGTGGCAGTGGAAGAGTTCGAATTTCCAAGGGAGTGGGAGTACCTTTAAAGATGATAGATAGATACCGTATTTTTTGCTCTATAAGACTCACTTTTTGCCTCCTAAAAAGTAAGGGGGAATGTGTGTGCGTCTTATGGAGCGAATGCAGGCTGCACAGCTATCCCAGAAGCCAGAACAGCAAGAGAGATTGCTGCTTTCACTACACAGTGATCCCTCTTGCTGTTCTGGCTTCTGAGATTCAGAATATTTTTTTTCTTGGATTATTTGTGTGTGTATGTATAAGATGTATTGTCCACCTTCTGTCTGAGGCGCTCAAGGCAGCTTACATGTTTTCTCCCTGCCCCCCAAATTTTATCCTCACAGCAACCCAGTGAAGTAGATTTGACTGAGAAAGTGTGACTGGCCCAAGGTCACCCAGTGTGTTTTAGGATCAAGCGGGAATTTAAACCTAGGTCTCCCAACGCCTAGATAGATACAGAAACCGAGGAGTGGAGATGTTTCTGGGCATTTTCTTGCTCCTTGAGGAGTTTTATGTGTGCTCTTAAAATTGAGAGAGGGGATGGCGTGTTGTTTCATATATACAGGAAGAATAGGTTTGTGATATCCATGACTACAGAAGGGCCACGCTCTCAGGCTTCAGCTGGGAACATGAACAACTTATGTTTACCTGGTCTTGGGTCATGGTGGCTGGAGTTTGATGATCTCTGGTGCCCACTTATATAACAGCCAACATTCAGTTCCTTAGTGAGCGTCTCAGCTTTCCCTCCCTCTCAGCATCAGACACATTCTACCTCATGACTCCATGTGAACTTTGCTTTCTTATCCCCTCTGATTTCATAAAATATTATCTTTGGATCCCTGGAAAAAATGAGAAAGGAAACGGACCCAGATGACAAGCGAAGGGGGGTGGGACAAAGGAATTCGCTGTGTTTTACTTATTTCCTTTAAAAAACTGAGATGCATCCATGAATTCTTGCCTTTAGTGCAAAAACTTCCATTTCAAATAAAAAAGCCCCCTCCCCCATTTGATTGTAGGATGGTTGGACACATAGGATAGTAGAGTGCTGGCGAGACCAACCACCTTAATTTGCATATATACATATCAGGGGGCATATGCAAATTTGTGTCATGGGACTGTATCCCAAAATTCCAAAAACCTGTTCCCAGGGCTGACTAGAACCCTGAGCTTGAATGAAGTCCTGCAGATGCAAATTCACCCACCCCCTGGAATTAGCAGGCAAGGAAGATTCAGTATTGGGGAAGTCATTTTCCTTTTCTTTGCAACTCCCTCTCCTCCAAAAAATAAAAAGAGGGGGTGGTGCAGAATAATTAGAAAGGTAATTTATATTGCTCAGACTCAGCTAATTGTCAGTGTCTGATATGATTGTAACAATGTCCACTGATGCAGGATAACACCTTATTTCCAGTTGATTTCTCCCAGAGCAACAGGTACAATAGGACATGTCTTGTTGTTCTGTCACCTGTCTGGGGCTCAATTGGGTCTGGATCTCACCTGTCTCACCCTGGCAGGGAGAGTCCTATCCTAGCTCTTTGGGACATCCTTCCTGTCAAGCTCCTTTCCAGAAATCTTTAGCAGCTAGTTTTGCCCTGGCAGAGCCTCTGGCCAAACGAGACATGTCAAACTCTCCCAAGTCACTGTGAAGTTCACTACCTGAAGAGCCCAGGTAGGGAAGATGTGTGAAATTAACCCTTCTGCACGCACACCATGCCTGCCTCTGAGATGCTTAATGGCTCGGCTCCCTGCCTGGCACAGCCCCTGGGGTGCTGTAGACAAGCAGGCATGCTGGGACAGGAGGAAAAATCTGCTCAATTCACTGAAGGCTCTTTCTTGGGACTGCAGCAATCTGCTTATTAACTCGAGGTTGGGGCTCAGCCCAGCAAGGCTCTTGGGAGAATTGTGGGTTTATGTGTTTTGTTAGTTTGCATTGGGAGCTGGCCCATAAACAGCAGCGAACACCAGCTGCCGCACTGGAAGTGGTGGTGTGGTTAGGTAGATATAGGATTAATGTGCGATGGTTTCAGCAGAAACTCTCGCCGGACTTCTCCTCCTTCTCCCATGCTTCTTTGAAAGCTACTGGCAACTTCTTCTTCAAACTGATTCTACAGTATCTTCTTCTGCCTGGGGTTCATGGGAGATGAACTACAGCACCCATCATTCCCAAGAGAAAATGTTAGCTTTCTCCCCGCTACCTTGGCGACCTGTGGCCCTCCAGATGTTGTTGGACTCCAGTTCGCATCATCCCTTACCATTTGGCCGTATTGACTGGGGCTGATGAGATTTGGAGTCCATCAACATCTGGAGGGCCACCAGTTCCTTATCCCTAGGCTAGAGGTGATGCACGTGGGAAAAACTGGACCTTTTCTTCCTTTAAAAAGACTGACCCAAAACATTTTGCTGCTTTGAGGCAGAGCAGCTAATGCTACACAAGTCAAGGTATGTTGTATCCAAGACTGGAACCCAAGACATAAAATGCAATATATACCTATCTGCCTTCCTGGTAGTAAAAATACAATGATGATACCTAATCTTTTTGCTACCTTTTCATTGCACCAAACTAAACTACCAAAGGCAGCTGCCTCATTCTGCTTAATTCATGAGAGAGGATATTGTGGCTGCCAGATGTGGTAGGACAGCCCCCATCATCCCTGGCCATTGGTCATGCTGGCTGGGGCTGATGGGCATTGTAGTCCAATAACATCTGGAGGACCACAGGTTCCTCACCCCTGGCCTAATAGTAGGGTCGGTCCTGCTCATCGCTGCAAAGCCCTGTAGACTGGTCTACACATGCCATAGAACTAAGGCAGGCTTCCTCAAACTCGGCCCTCCAGATGTTTTGAGACTACAGTTCCCATCATCCTTGACCCCTGGTCCTGCTAGCTAGGGATCATGGGAGTTGTAGGCCCAAAAACATGTGGAGGGCCGAGTTTGAGGAAGCCTGAACTAAGGGGTGGACTGCAGAGAGGGTAGGATAGCTTGCAGCATTTCAGACCACAGAGGGGGGAAATCACATTGTATAATGTCCCATACATTAAAATGTCTCTGTTCCCAACACAAGCAAAGTACAGTGTGATAATTTTCCTCTTTCTGGTGGTAGGCTAGGTTTCTATGTGCAGAGAGTTTATTTAAATAATGTGGGGCACATTCAATGAAGGTACCCCCCACTGCTGTTTCATGTGGTGCAGTCCACTCAGGCTTTTGCCACTGTGACCTAACACCAGTCAAAGCATGACAGGAAATGCAAACAATAAGCCTGTGGTAAGAGAGGTTTTTTTAGAAATGTGTACATTTTTTAAAAAAATAAAATAAAATCCTGGGAACTTCCAACAAATTCATGGTGGCTTACAATAAATCAACTAATAGTATCAGAGAACAACCACAGCAACAACTTTCTAGCATTAAAAAAGCCAGTCTAAAAGATCAAACAGTGTAAGACAAATTGAACGCCAATATAAATAAAAATGATTTAAGAGTGCCTGGGGAAAGACTGCAAGGTTGGGTTTGGGCACATCTCCGTGGTTAACTTGAGGATGAAAATGGTACATTATGCATGCTGAATTGCCTTTATAATACTCCCTCAAGGGAAAACTAACACTGACTCCCCATCGTCCTTCTCTTCACTTAATATAGTAAAACCCCATTGCAGGCTTGTGGTAGGAGCTCCTGCCAGGGAGCTGTACACAAGCCTGCAGACAGCTAAGATGTAATGCAAAAAAAGAACTTGTTCCTTAGCTGTGTTCCTTAGCCCAGTTTCTTCCTGGCTTAGCAACTGAAATGACTCCATTTATTAAAGCCTATCCAGTTATCCCTACACCTATACTGAGAACAGGAACTGACAAACCAATAGACAATACAGAAATGTTGTGTTTCCACTTAACAGGAAGCAATTATAGGGGCAGAAGCCCCTGGAAAGAAACTGCTAATTAAAGGCACTATAGCCTTGAATAGATTTGGTAGTAGCTCTTTGTAAGTCCACACTGCACATATTGGTGTTCCATTTTTAAACAAACAAACAAACAAAAGCACTAAAAATGGATGAGCATTTTATGTATTTTGTATTGTTTGTTTTCAAACACTTTTCTGGTTTTAAATTGCTTTGATTGTTGTATTTTAACTTGTTAAGTCTCTCTGAAACTTGTTCATTTCTATTAAGCGACTGTCAAATGCAATTAATACTACCACTATTATTAAATCTGAATGAACAGCAATAATAAGTGGACAGCACAGAAAACACCGGAACGCAAGGGGTTAGCAATGAGATCATCTGAATTCTACATAAAAGTGACTGAACAAACTCACCTTCTTTAAACATCCCACTTCGCCTCACTTAATCATAACTAATCTCAGCGGACCATTGTGGATCTGGAGGAGCAGATGACAGGGTTGTCAAGCTGTAATTATGCCAAATTTTAATAGCTGAGAGATTAGGTGGCTAAGAGCAGGTGGTTTATTTTAGCAGAGTGCTTGCACCATCCACCTCTTCCACTCTGGATCCACCATCTGAGAATATGGAGGAGCATTTTTACTCAGCCACAAGGAGTCTGCCCTGACCCCTGGAAATATTAGCGACTCTCTGGGGGCACAGAAGGTTGGGTTTCAAAGCCTTGATGGCTCCGGCCGTGAAGTGCATTCTAGACCGGCAAGATGCAGACGTAGATTACAGGTTGTGCAAATAATGTCACTCATGTTAGATTCTGCTCCATACAGGAGCTCCACTGCCAGCATTAGAGCACACTTTCTTGACCCCAGTGGTACAATTAGGTAATTTTAGACTCTGAACCTAATGGCCTTATTGGTAGGTGAGGTGCGGGGTGTGTGGGGAGAGACTCTTTCCATGGTAATGCACACTTTCTTTAAAATGTGGCAACCAGGCACGCCAACTCTATGGGGCTGAGGTGTCTTTGGCCCCCTCAATATTTGTTGAGAGGGGGTCAGGCCCCATCATTGTTGAGGGGGTGGTGGAGGCCAAACATGGAGCAGTGTGTGGCATGGCTTCAGTGGCCAGCTCCTCCTGAGCCTTTGGTGGTGCTGGCTGGGTCTAATGGGAGTTGGAGTCCAGTGTATAGATGGCGGACATGACTCCAGGACTCTCCAGGGCCCATCTTGCATTCCAGCCATTAGACCAGACTGTCTCAACTCCTTCATTATGAGAGCTTGTGTGCTGTAGAGGTCTTACTCAGTGGCCTTGGGCCAGTCACTGCCTCTCAGCCTAACCTTCCTCACTGGGTTGTTGTGGGGGTTAATGGAGAAGGAGGAGGAGAACCATGTATGTCACCCTGAGCTCCTTGGAGAAGAAGATGGAATGATGATGATGATGATGATGATGATAATAATAATAATAATAATAATAATAATAATAATAATAATAATAATAATAAAAATAAAAAAACAGTTATGCGAAAATAAAGCAGGACATTCCAGAACAAAAGGATCATATTCCAGCATCCTAACTGATGATGGAGCAAATCAATAAAGCAAATGAGATAAAAAACTGAGCTAACTTTGGGAGCATTTACTGGAGGTAAAGAAAAGCCAGAAAATGAAAATGACAGCTATGGGCATTATTGTCTATTTATCAGAGACAAAGGCATCACTTTCAGGGGCTGTTAGCTTCTACTTTATATGCCTGTCATTTATCCAAGACAACAAGGAGTTGCTATCTCAACTCAGCACTTAAATATGTGTGTGTGTGTGTGTGTGCGCGTGTGTGTGCACGCGCGCACACACACACACACACACACACACACACACACACACACACACACATATTGAAAGAGCTCCTTTGTGACTGTTCTCACTGGTATGTTGTACCACTGGTATGGGCACCTCTTTTTTTGCTGCCCCTAGCAGCCATTTGTGCTTGTACCCATGGAACCTTGATCAAGACACCAGTCCAAGCACCACATTCCTTTTACCCCAAAGCATTGTATATAACCAGGGGGAAATTCCAAGGCTAAAGTAAATGAAATGATACACAGCCATACCTCCATCTAAGAACAGTCCTGTTAACAAACGATTTGGGCAACGCACTCTGCAAAACTGGAAGTAGGTGTTCCAGCTAGCGAACTTTGCCCCGGAAAATGAACAGAAGCCAACTGGTGAAAGGGCACCAGCGGCAGGAAGCCTTCTTGGGGAAAGTGTGCCTCGGTTTAAGAACATTTTCGGTGTAAGAATGGACTTCTGGAATGAATTAAGTGCCTTAGTAGCCAAGAGGATTTTGTTTTGCTTTGTATTATTTATTCAAAATAGTAACAAATTTTCAAGCATGTATATATAACCTGTGGCCCTTAAATAAGCAACAGGGGCCATCTGGTCCTTCAGATGTTTGAACTGCAAGAGTCACAGTCTGCATTGACTTTCAGGCAGCTGCTGAAGACTACTCTCTTTTGAGAGGCCATCCAAATGGAGATCTTTTATTACATTGGCCATGAAATTGTGTCTCTATATGCCTTTGAAAACATGTACCGGTATCTATAAATATTTTTATTACACTTGGTAACTGAAGGTATGTGAAGTTGTCATCCTATGTGCAATCGTTTTAATGGCTTTTCTGTATGCAGTTGCTTTGTATACAGTTCTTATTGTGAATTCACAGAGTCTTAGAATTGGAAGTGATATCAAAGGGTCATCTAATACAACTCCTTGCAATGCAGGTATCACATTCTCTTTGAGATGCTTCACAGCAAGAGGTTTATAAATGAAATCATCAGCATCTCCCATTAACCCTGACCATTGGCCAAGTTGGCTGAGTCCAACAACATCGGGGCAGGTTCCCCATCTCTGAGATAAAGACTAATTGTTTAGTCTACATCCTCTTCCTTGCAATGTGAACCCATTGGGTCAGGTCCTACCCTCTGATGTGGCAGAAAAGAAGCTCGCTGACTCAGGTATGTGTATGGTGCCTTCCATGCCACTCCCCCCCCCCACCCAACATGACAAGGAACCATTGGTGAGCACTATTTGGGTTTGGTCTGTCAACCAGCTACAAAATCCAGCTAACCGTTACCTCATCCAGCCCACATTTTGCCAGCTTCTCCACAAGAACATAATGAGGGACTTCATCAAAAGCATTACTGAAATCAAGAAACACTACATCCACAGTGTTCTCCCGATTCACCAAGCAGGAGTGGTGCCAGGATGGATAGGGCAATGCCAAGATGAGTGGTCCACTGGATGGCCTTCTGCTTGGGGTGGGAGTGGTCCTCCCACCTGACCTGAGCCTAGAGGGGTAGCCTCTGCTGTTGATTCCCTCCCTGTGGCTCAGTCTGTTGGAGCAATTTTCCTGGAAGCCCCCAGCAATGACAATAAGGTCAGGAGCAGCTGACCAGAACACGCAGGTGCTTGCAACAAATTAGTGTTGAGCTCTATAAAACACATGGACCCAATTACTAGAACAGACTTATTATGGGACCTGAACAGTACAGGTGGCAGATGATGGCGGTGAATTATCAGATCGTGATTGCACTTGCCAGATAAATTTAGTGGCACCCTGTTCTCCAAATAAGCAAAAATGGAAGGCAACACTTTTGGAGAACCTCATTCCCACCCACCCCAATATCAAGGAAGTGTGAAGTTGAGTAATTCTTGTTCTCGGTGTTCTGGAAAGGGGCTTCTGTGCTACAACAGCAGAGGTTTAAACGTCCCATGAATCACTCTTTAATGCAGTCTTCTCCAACCTGGTGCCCTCCAGGTGTTTGGAGAGACAAGTCCCATTAGTCCCAACCAACATGGCTAAGGATGGTGGGAGCTGACACCCCCAAAATCTGGAAGGCTTCTTTAATGGGACACTATATTTAAAGCTTAAAAAAGCAGAGACATCACCTTGCTAACAAAGGTCCGTATAGTTAAAGCTATGGTTTTCCCAGTCGTGATGTATGGAAGTGAGAGCTGGACCATAAAGAAGGCTGATCACCGAAGAATTGATGCTTTTGAATTATGGTGCTGGAGGAGACTCTTGAGAGTCCCATGGACTGCAAGAAGATCAAACCTTCCATTCTGAAGGAAATCAGCCCTGAGTGTTCACTGGAAGGACAGATCCTGAAGCCGAGGCTCCAATACTTTGGCCACTTCATGAGAAAAGAAGACTCCCTGGAAAAGACCCTGATGTTGGGAAAGATTGAGGGCACAAGGAGAAGGGGATGACAGAGGACGAGATGGTTGGACAGTGTTCTTGAAGCTACGGACATGAGTCTGACCAAACTGTGGGAGGCAGTGCTCTGGTCCATGGGGTCATGAAGAGTCGGACATGACTAAACGACTAAACAACAACATATTTAAAGCTCAGAAAAGATTTCTTTAAACTCTTAAATGTGTCCAGTACACCAGGTATACCCAACATGGTGCTTTCCAGATGTTTTGGGTTTCGGGCTCCATCAGCTCCAGCTGGCCTGTCTAGTGGTTGTAGATGATGGGACTTGCAGCCCACATCATCAAGAGGGTACCAAGTTAAACATGTTTATAGATGGCCGTAAGAACTTCTCATTTAAGCATCTGCTAATCTTTCTTATGTTTGTGGCTACAAATATATTGGCATATAGCTACTAACTTCCCAAGGTGGCATTTCAGTTGTAGTCAGGACAGTCACCTGGAAGCTTGGGAGTGTTACTGCTCCTTTGTGAAGCAAGAGCTGAGAAGTCAGGCCCCTTCTTCTGCTGTAACCTAGCCTTATATTAAGCTACAACAGACAAAGAAAGAGAAGAGATTCAGGGCTACCATCACTCCTCCCTGCATCAACTGCTACCTGACATTAGATATGCCCTCAGGCTATAATAGAGGGAGGAAAAGAGATGCAGGGTGAGGCCAGCAACATTGGGCTCTACCTCTCCTTAAAATTTTCCACCCTAGATTGTCATTAGAAGAACTTGAAATTGGAAACTTGTACTGAGTTCACTTATTTCCTCTTCCCTCCTAATTCATTTTCCTTTTGCGCCATGTCTTTTTGCCTAAGGACAAGGGCTGTCTTGCTTGTAATGCTTTGCGAGTTGCTATTGTTGTTGTTTCAGCTGAAGAATGGGATAAAAACTCTTGGTTTGACAAAATAAATAATCTGATCTCCCAATGGACTGCCCATAGCATTTATTTCAGGCCACAACCAACATGGGTGAGGATGAAGAATCTATCAGTATCCCCAAACCTTGCAGGGAATGAACAACAGACTGGTCTTGAGCCATATTGATATGTATGGCAAAAAACTCGGATGCTGTCAGGCCTTGGGGGGCACTAGAAGTCACCCTTCTGGTCCTGCTCTGACTGCTTTGCTGCTTTGTTTTCAGACCTTTGCTTTCAGAATTTGGAACAGCACTGGCTGTTGTTAGGAGATGACTGATGTTAACATTGGTAGTTATTCTTGTACAGGGAAGGTTAATTGCATCTCACGCCTGGAGGCACTGGGTAATCACCACAAGGGCCAGCCAAGATCCGTTTTTTTGCCTTCGCTCAGCATTTTGTAACATGTGAAATGATGTGGTGTCTCCAATGCCCTCAAAAAGTACCAGGACCTCAGCGCAGTGGGTCTGTGGGTCTCTTCTGGAACAGTGAAGGCAACATTTCCACACTTTGGAAAACTTATGCTGGCCTGGTCCAGTTCTGGCTTGGAGCTGACTTGTGACATTTTGAGCTCATGCACACAGTCTGATTTTTTCTTTTATGCTTACTGCCCCTGGAGAGAACTGGGAAGGGCAGTTCAAGCAGCAGGACTGTATCATTTCCCTTCTTTGCCTTGCCTGGCTCATGAAATTTCACCTCCAGCTTTGCGGAAGGCCGTAATTGATCTGGTCCTTCACAGACCTTGTCCAGCTTGCAATGCTGAGCTGAGTTATGAAGCGAGCACCATCCCCTACCCTGAAATTCTCCTCCAGTTCATATTGCAAAAGAGCACCAACACCTCCCCCGCCGACACAATTAAGCCTTGCAACAACAGCATCTTAGGAAATCTGGGAAATGTAGTTTTCAAGTTAAAAACAAAACCCAGTTTCAAATAATTTTATTTGTTCATTGCATTTATGTATATCCCACCTTTTCCTCCAAGGAGCTCAAGGTTCCAGACCCTCCAAGTGTTTCGATTTTCCAGGGACAGCCTGGAAATACAGAAGCTGTCTTGGTTTCTGATTTAAGCTTTTGTTTCTCCCTATTTTCACTGGAGACATGTTGGAGGGTATGTGGTTCTCCCCCTCCTCATTTAATCCCCACAACAGTCCTGTGTGGTAGCTAAGGTTGACAGATGGTGACTGGCCCCAAGGTCATAGAATCATAGAATCATAGAGTTGGAAGAGACCACAAGGGCCATTGAGTCCAACCCCCTGCCAAGCAGGAAACACCATCAGAGCACTCCTGACATATGGTTGTCAAGCCTCTGCTTAAAGACCTCCAAAGTAGGAGACTCCACCACACTCCTTGGCAGCAAATTCCACTGTCGAACAGCTCTTACTGTCAGGAAGTTCTTCCTAATGTTTAGGTGGAATCTTCTTTCTTGTCATTTGGATCCATTGCTCCGTGTCCACTTCTCTGGAGCAGCAGAAAACAACCTTTCTCCCTCCTCTATGTGACATCCTTTTATATATTTGAACATGGCTATCATATCACCCCTTAACCTCCTCTTCTCCAGGCTAAACATGCCCAGCTCCCTTAGCCGTTCCTCATAAGGCATCGTTTCCAGGCCTTTGACCATTTTGGTTGCCCTCCTCTGGACACGTTCCAGTTTGTCAGTGTCCTTCTTGAACTGTGGTGCCCAGAACTGGACACAGTACTCCAGGTGAGGTCTGACCAGAGCAGAATACAGTGGCACTATTACTTCCCTTGATCTAGATGCTATACTCCTATTGATGCAGCCCAGAATTGCATTGGCTTTTTTAGCTGCCGCGTCACACTGTTGGCTCATGTCAAGTTTGTGGTCCACCCAGTGAGCTTCATGGCTGAGTGGGGATTTGAACCCTGCTCTCCTAGGATGTAGTCCAATACTCTAATCACTACACCTTACTAATTTAACTTCTTGTAAGGCCTGTCCATGCCATATAACCATGATAATAACCAACACAATGAAGAAAAAGCCATATAACCAAACCAAACCCCTCTTTATATTTGTACAGTGGTACCTCAGGTTAAGTACTTAATTCGTTCCGGAGGTCCGTACTTAACCTGAAACTGTTCTTAACCTGATGCACCACTTTAGCTAAAGGGGCCTCCTGCTGCCACCGTGCCGCTGGAGCCCGATTTCTGTTCTCATCCTGAAGCAAAGTTCTTAACCTGAAGCACTATTTCTGGGTTAGCGGAGTCTGTAACCTGAAGTGTATGTAGCTTGAAGCGAATGTAACCTGAGGTATAACTGTATTGTGATCCTGAAAATCAAGATATATATTAAAAAAAAAACCCCATATAGCTATGCATGCTTTTCAAAAGCATGTTATTAACAACAGTTCAAATAATATTGCACTGTCTTCCTCTCAGGCTTAAAAAACCCCAACAACTACTGCGAAAGTTTTAATTGGCTCTCTTGCAATGGCTGCTGTTGTGTTTTTCCCCTCCCTGCTGCTATCTTTGTCTCTAATTTTTTAATTGATGATTTCCATCGCTCTTATCTTTCCCGTTAGCTCCTGTAGGAGCATGAACCGCTGAAGGTGGTGGTGTCAGAACTAAGAAGAAATAATAATTTTAAAATGGTCCATCTTCCAGGGATGGGAGGGAAAATTGGTTCAAGTATCTTTTTAATGTGAACCAGTTTTCTTTGCACTTCCCAAAACATTATGCTGTCCTGTTAGGCCTGATCAATGACAGGGCCTTTTCAGTGGTGGTTCCTCCAGTTGTGAAATGCACTCCCTAGTGAGGTGTTCCTGTGTTCATCATCATTACGTTTCGGGTGGGAATTTGAAAATGCTCCTGTTTACGCAGGTACTTTGTGGCTGAAGAATACTGTTCCTGGCAACCCCAAGATCATCAGATGGAAGAATGTTTTAACCACAACTGCTTTGAGAATGTTTTTAATTGTAATTGGTTTTTAGAATGTTTTAACTGTTTTATAATGTTGTTGCTTTCTTTATAAATTGTGTCTCTGTTTGCCATCCTGCGCTCCTTTGGGTGGGAGATTAGGATATGAATTCAACTTATGGATAGATAGGTAAAGGTAAAAGTTAAAGGACCCCTGGATGGTTAAGTCCAGTTAAAGGAGACTATGGGGTGTGGCTCTCATCTTGCTTTTGGGCCGAGGGAGCTGGCATTTGTCCACAGACAGCTTTCCAGGTCATGTGGCCAGCATGACTAAACTGCTTCTGGTGCAACGGAACACCATGACGGAAGCCAGAGCACATGGAAACGTCATTTACCTTCCCAACGCAGCGGTACCTAGTTATCTACTTGCGCTGGTATGCTTTCAAACTGCTAGGTTGGCAGGAGCTGGGATAGAGCAATGGGAGCTCACCCCGTCGCGGGGATTCGAACTGCCAACTTTCTGATCAGCAAGCCCAAGAGGCTCTGTGGTTTAGACCATAGCGCCACCTGCATCCCCATATAGATAGATAGACAAACAAATGTGAACTGAAATGGAGCTTTCCTTTGGCGCTTGCAGTGCTCCAAATTTTGAGAATGCAGTTGTCTAACTAAAAAATGCAAGCAGGAATGGATTTATTAGGGGAAAGTGCACAAATGCATTGTTTTAGGAGAAATCCCTTGCAATGTGTGCATAATATATATACCTTCATTTGCCACCTGCCCCAATAAATAGACAAAAAATGGTGTATATTATGAGAAACAGGCACCAAAATGCTGGCAGACTTTTCTTAAAGTTGCAAATGGATGCAGAAAGGTGGAAAACCGAATGCACGATTGCAGAGGTTGACAGACTTCTCTGTCCCTGTCTTCAGAAATGTGAAGAACTGACTGAGTGCAAGATTGCGAAAATGGATGGATTTGCCCGTCCTTACCTGCTTCCTACAGTGACCCAACAAATGCCTGCGAGAAGCACTGTGTCCTTATCGCTTTGAGTTTGTTAATAATGGAATGCAAGGGTATGGCAAGGAACAGGTGGCGGCAAGGACAGCTAATGGTGATCTGAGGACCTCTTAGCCCAGGGCACCCCCTGCTGGAGCAATGAGGCTGTACGAAGACAGGAGTAGCAGAACACCCCCCCCCACTCTCCCCCTGCCCCTGCTCCCCAGCGTGGGACTGCCCAGACTCATTCAGTGATGCTGAAGGGAGCATTATGAGGAGACAGAAGAGGCAGCCTGGCTGTTGCTAGGCAGACGTGGAGGAGGTTGTCACTCAGTTTCTGTGTTCTTGCTGCCCCGGTGCCCCCTCGGTTCCTCTTGACACTCCCAAAGCAGCACTCTGGAGTGACACTTGCTGCAGGGGGGAGGGCAGAACCAAACAAAACGGAATGAAATGAAACTCACACGCAGTGGCAAGCACTGCAATCCCTGGCTACAGTCGCAGCCTGGAAAGCAGGAGCTGAACTTCACCTATGAGGCTAGCTAGGCCAGGTAGTATCCAAGGAGGAATGGGACCTGAGATGGGCCTTAGCCCAGTGGTAGGGCATCTGTTTCGCATGCAGAAGGTCACAGGTTCAATCTCTGGTTTCTCTGGCGATCACTCATAGCCAAGTAAGATTGTCTTCCATAAACACGGTTTTAACAATGAGTCCATAAGTGACTGTGGAGGCCAATTCTGGAACCACACGTCCTTCCACAGTGGGGACATTGGTTTCCAGGCGGGAGTTGATCACAGTGTGGATTTGCCTTCGTCTTAGCACATTTCTCCCTTGTGTCCTGAGTTTGAGTGTCTTCAAAGCCCTTAGTTCAGTCATCTGAAGAACTGTGCATGCACACGAAAGCTCATACCAAAAACAAAATTAGTTGGTCTCTAGGGTGCTACTGGAAGAATTTTAAAAAAAAATTGTTTCAAATCCCATGATGCCTTTGGTAAAGGCTGTTCTCCAACTGGAGCACTCACAGGCAAGTGTTTCCCAATTGTTGGTGTTTATACTTCCTTTTTTAAAAAAATTGCCTCGCAGAATTTGAGACGGGAGTCACAGGTTCAATCATCTCCACATAGGCTTGGGAGAAACTCCCATCTCAAATTCTGCAGAGTCACTGCCAGTTAGTGTATATTGTACTGACCTTAGATGGACCAGTCAGTTTCCTACATTGGGAATAATTTTGTTTCTGACAGAAAGCCACAGGGATGGGCTAAAAGTGTACACGGAAAGGTGTAATTTTCATTAACATATTAATTTTTCCAAAAAACATATTTTTATTAAATTTCTGTTCCTCCCCAAGGAACACATGGCTGCAAACAACTGTGTAGCGAAGCAATAGAATTAAAAGTAAAATTTAATGAAACATTTAAAAACCAATTACGACCATCTAAATAACACGGTGAAGGGAAGGGAACGATCAGCTCCTGGCTCTTTTTGGCCATTGGATGTCCTCTCCTTGGTGGTTTATGGGAAGAAGGAGAGGAGAGAGAGCAATAATAAAAAGGATGCTTGTTTTTTGTCCTGAATATTGATCTGAAAGATTTTATTTTTTGTTGTTTAAATAAAAATTAATGCACCAAAAAAACCGTGCATTTTGGCTTATGACAGAGTAATCAATCAAACAAAGGGTTACAAACAGTTTATTATTATTTATTAAATTTGTATACTGCCCTTCATCCGCAGAGCTCAGAGCAGTCCACAACATAAAAAATACAATATAAAAGCACAAAATATGCGATAAAAATAAGAGCAGAGACCAATAACTCCCCTCCCCTTCCCTCCACGCATATACACATCTTTGTAAACATATATACCTATGTAATATAACAGTAAGATAAATGATATAATATACAAATTATATGTTTTTGCATGCAGCAAAATAGCTAAAATAGTAAAATTGCAGTAATTGAAAATTGAAAATAATCCAAAATTATTTGATTTTCTTACATTTAGAGCCCCCATTGCTTAAATTAGGGACTTTTCTGGCTGGGGCAGATGGGATTTGTAGTCCAGCAACATCTGGAGGGCACCTGGTTGACTAATGCTGCCCTAAATAATGGGAGTGAGGACACGGAAGCAGAAGGAAGGAGCAACAATGGAAGCAAACAGATTGTTATAATTCTTAACAGATTATTCACCTGCTCTTCACCAGCAGGTCCCATTAAAAATTGTTGAAAGCAAAGTACAGACGCACATAAGATCATAACAAGAGCATGCTGGATCAGGCCAATGGCCCATCTGGGCCAGCATCTCATTCTCACAGTGACCAACGGAGAACCCACAAGCAGGATTCGAACCCAAAAGCCCTCTCCCCTCCTGCAGTTTCCAGCAACTGATATTCAAAAGCACTACTGCCTCCAACAGTCCTCATGCCTTGCAGCCATCAATAGCCCTGCCTTCCATGAATTTGTCCAATTTTCTTTTAAATTAATCCCTTCCACATTGGTGACCATCACTGTCTCCTGTGGCAGGGAGTTCCACAGTTTAACTATAAGCTACATGAAGATGTATTGTCTTTGATCTGTCCCAGGGCCAGATTTAGGTTTGATGAGGCCCTAAGCTACTGAAGGTAATGGGCCCTTTATATGTCCAGCTGTCCTTTGTCAACAACAAATAGTCACTGTTTTTTGTGTTGAATATATGCCATATGGTAACTTATGGACCTAATATGTATCTAAAGCCATTTGCACATAACAAAACATGTATTTTATCAAAGTAATTGTTGAACTGAAATACAATTAACCCAGGGAATACAGCTGGGGGAGAGGGTGACAGACCAATAGAGGTGTGCAAAATATGAGCAAGCCAGGGCTGAACTGATATTACCCTTGCTGGTATCTTTCCCGGAAAAATCAGAGGCTCACTATGTCAGGTTCCTATTGGAAGACCGGACAAACGCTAGAACATTAGCAGTGGCAAAGTTTTTATCGGTGGTTGCAAGAACCAGTGATCCCTATATTCTGAACAGAATGCATGTTTAACCTGGAGGTAGGCTGTACGAATTCTGTATTGCTTTGTAACGATTTGTTGGGTCTCTGGACCGTAATAAAGATTGATGATGATGATGAAATACAATTAAGAAGAAGTAAATTAATAGTGAAACACTGTTGCTGCATGTAGGTTTTATTTTATTTGTTTTTTTATCTTATATTTTGGAAATGTACATCCAGTTGTTTTTTTCCTTTAAATTTTTTTGGGGCCCCCAAGAGAGTGGAGCTATAAGCTATAGCTTGTTTGGCTTATCCGTAAATCTGGCACTGATCTGTCCTGAATCTTTCAACATTCAGCTTCATTGGATGTGCACAAGTTCGAACATTCTGAGAGAGGGAGCAAAACTTTTCTCTGCCCATTTCCCCCGTGCCATGCATAAATATCTATCATGTCACCTTTTGCTTCCCTTTTCTCTAAACTACAGAGTCCCAAACGCTGCAACCTTTCTTTGTATAGTCATGAAAAGACAGTGGGCCCTGGAACCACACATCTCAGGAAAAGCCCAAGAGGTGTGTCTTGCTGGCTGAGTCTGATGGGAGTTGCAACTGAACAATATCCAGAGAGCTACAGGTTCTGCAGTCCTGATTCAAAATTTTCCACTATACTACTGAGATGAAGGACAATACATCATGCTTCATTTGAAATATGTACGTGTTCTTATTGAATGCAGGTTCCCCCCCATAACATTTGCACATTTTTCTCTGAAAATAAAGGTACACCCAAGTTTTGTAGGAGGTTAAGGAACAGCTGATCGCCGAAGGCTTGATGCTTTTGAATTATGGTGCTAGAGGAGACTCTTGAGAGTCCCATGGACTGCAAGAAGATCAAACCTATCCATTCTGAAGGAAATCAGCCCTGAGTGCTCACTGGAAGGACAGAACCTGAAGCTGAGGCTCCTATACTTTGGCCACCTCATGAGAAGAGAAGACTCCCTGGAAAAGACCCTGATGTTGGGAAAGATGAAGGGCACAAGGAGAAGGGGACGACAGAGGATGAGATGGTTGGATGGTGTTCTTGAAGTTACCAGCATGAGTTTGATCAAACTGCGGGAGGCAGTGGAGGACAGAAGTGCCTGGCGTGCTCTGGTCCATGGGGCCACGAAGAGTCGGACACGACTAAACGACTAAACAACAACAACAAGGAACAGTTGGGAAATTTGGGTGGCAGAAGATGAACTTGTGTACACGAAGGTGGAATCTCTCTGTTTTCTCCTTCCAAGGCCACTGTGGAAGGGAGCCTTCAGATCCCTGCAGAGACAGTGAACTGCCAGGCCGGGTAAAGTATTTAATGGTTCTGAATTTATTTGCATCAATAAATACATGACAAGGTAACAGTCAAATAAATACTCATTAGCACTCATTACTCCACTTTAATTATGAGAGCTGGGTGTAGGCAATCATTTCCTGCTAAGGCAGCATTAAATGAATTTTATTATTATTAAATGAAATGCTTTTCAGCTCCAAGCTAGGTGGGGCTCAGAGCAAGGAGGCACATGGCAGGATTAGACCAGAGACCTGCATGCAGAATGGAAACTAGGTATGGGCAAATCTATCGCTTTCAATTTCTCTGTTTCTCATTTTTTTTCATTCTTAAATTCCGTTCTCCATCATTCAATATCAGTTTGCTGTTTGTTTTAAAGTCCTCATGAAAATTAATGCGTATTTTAGCACAATGTTCTCCTAACCTACACATTTTTTTCTAAGCAATTATCTCTAATATGCACATCTTTGCAATAATAATAATAATAATAATAATAATAATAATAATAATAATATCATAATGCAATGCATTCTGTATACTCCCCACCACCACTAACATATGCATTTTTATGTGCACTTTACTCCAGTATGTGCATTTTTTTAAAAAAACAACACATTACTTGGCTGAAGAACCACCTTGCAAAATTCAGAGAAGCACACATTTCAAAGGATGTTTCCATTTTGGTTCACGTCTTTCTCAGAAGGTGCAAATTAGGTACGCTCACCTTTAAATGGACAATGATGAGTGGTCAGAGGGAGAAGAGGAGATGTTGGGTAGCAGGGTTTAGTGTGCTGGCAGAGTCTGCGGCAGAAAGAAGTCCAGAATCAGAATCAGAAGTTGAAGCTGGCAAATGGGAGGAGGGAGGCCAAGAGGCAAAGATGAGTCAGGCTGGGGAAGAGCTGTGACCAGCTCCCCTCCTCCCTGACTTCCAGAACCAGGAGAGGGCTGACATGGGTGGAGCAGTGACAGGCTGCATGGAGGTGCAGTCTCCAATTACTTGGGGGGGGGGGAACCCTGGAGAGGAGTGGACTTAGACAGCTGTGGGGAGGCGGGGACTTTCAGTCTCAGCAATTGATTACCTAGGGTAATACCTTCTGTGGGTGAGCTGCTGTGCTCATTAGGCCCTGACACACTGCCAAGTCTGTGAAGGTCATGTTTTTGCTAACGAAGAGTAAATTCCAACCTGAATGATGTGATTTACTGCCTGCTTACTCTTTCATGGACGTGGGTGGCGCTGTGGGTTAAACCACAGAGCCTAGGGCTTGCCAATCAGAAGGTCAGCAGTTCGAATCCCTGCAATGGGGTGAGCTCCCATTGCTCGGTCCCTGCTCCTGCCAACCTAGCAGTTTGAAAGCACATCAAAGTGCAAGTAGATAAATAGGTACCACTCCAGCAGGAAGGTAAACGGCATTTCCATACGCTGCTCTGGTTCGCCAGAAGCGGCTTAGTCATGCTGGCCACATGACCTGGAAGCTGTACTCCGGCTCCCTCAGCCAATAAAGCGAGATGCGCGCTGCAACCCCAGAGTCTGCCACGACTGGAACTAATGGTCAGGGGTCCCTTTACCTTTACCTTTACTCTTTGATAGCTAGAATCCTCTATGCATCCAGCTGTAGATGTAGGCAGGAGCCTGGTCCAGGCTTTCAGTGACTGTGTTGGTGGAAAAACCCGGTTCCATGATGCTGCAGCCCAGCCTTTGCCAACATGGCACCCTCCATATGTTTTTAACTATGACACCCACTAGCTCTGGCCAGCCCCCTTTGGAATATTTTTCAGAAACTGTGACTCAGGTAGGTTGGCATTAAAATCCTAACCAAATCTAATCACTCTCTGCCTCCCTCCTGGAGCGGCTGCATGTGCCTCAAAGCTAGGGTTGCCATATTCTGAAGAGCAAAAAGAGGACACTATGGCACCATGACGGCCATTCAAAGCAAATAAATGCAATTTGTCTCAAATTTTACCCCTGAAAAAAAGGATGTGTCCTGGAAAAAGGAGGACACATGGCAACCCTACTCAAACCTGCAGACCAGGATAATGCTGCCTGGCTAGAAGTTGGATGTGCTCCTGGGGCTGCTTGCATGCAGGCCAAGATGAGCCCCAGCCCTTTGCCCTGGAGCCAGCTAAGAGCACTCTCAATCTGATCCGAGAGCATCTGAAGCTGCAGTCACCGATGCCCAGGAGATTTGATGGCATTTTCTTGGAAGCAAATGCCAGCGCTCCTCGACACTGACTGTTAACAAGGCGTGTGCACCAGACTGTGCTGGTCGTTCCTCATTACCATGCACACTCTCTCTCTCCCGCTCCTCCCTCCTCCCTTCCCGCTTCCTCCAAAGGCAAAGCTAGATGCTGTACTCATCTCCACGGAGGGATGAGAGTCCATAGGCCAGGTGCAGCAGCAGAGGTCCCCTGCTTGGCATAATAGCACTCAGCACATTTGTGATGCTGAGGGTGAACGAGGGAGGGAGGCCGGCTCGGCTGCCCAACTGTCAGCTGCCTCCCGAGCAAGAGCAATTGTTAAAATTGCAAGATAAGAGCAGGGAGGGAGCAATTAAGATGGATGCCTGGCGCTCGCAAAGGACTCGTTCTCCAGCTGTACAATGCCCTGAACAAAAGGAGAAGGAGCCTGTTGCAAGCATCTCATGGGCAAAGTTGCGCTCAGGAGTTCAGCAGCAGCAAGACAGCACCCGGGCCTTCTCCAAGGTTCCTGCCCGTGGCCAGCCAGGGGAGTTGTAAGACATGGGCTGTACAGGGCAGACAGGGGAGAATCCTTTGTTCCTGCATGATGAGTTTACAAGCAATGCCACACACCCTAGCCACCAATGGCCCCAACAGAGCATCCACAAAAGAGCATCCCCACCCCATTCTTCTCCCCCTAACCGGGGACCTGGGAGTGAATCCTCAGTTAGCAACTACTGGACAGCCACTTTGCTCCCTGCAAAATGCTGCTAGTTTGAGAGAATGGGAGAAAGACGGAGAAGAAGAAGAAGAAGAAGAAGAAGAGGAGGAGGAGGAGGAGTTTGGATTTGATATCCCGCTTTATCACTACCTGAAGGAGTCTCAAAGCGGCTAACATTCTCCTTTCCCTTCCTCCCCCACAACAAACACTCTGTGCGGTGAGTGGAGCTGAGAGACTTCAAAGAAGTGTGACTAGCCCAAGGCCACCCAGCAGCTGCATGTGGAGGAGTGGAGACGTGAACCCGGTTCACCAGATTACAACACTCTTAACCACTACACCACACTGGAGACACACACCACTGGATTTACCCCCCAAAATAGAGCTGCCACTACGGTCAAGACCGCACCACCACGTTGACATGATTCCTTAATTGCAGGGGGTTGGACAAGATGAGTCCATTCCAACTCTATGCCCACGTGCTGTCCAGTCTCACTTCCCCCAAAGCAGAAATTGAAGGAACAAGACAAGAAATAGCCCGCGAGTCTCGTACTCTTCCCTCTGCTTGGTACTCAAGGTTCACGCAGCACCACTGGTCAGGCCCTGGACTGACAAATGGCAAGGAGTGGGCAACGCCATCCAGACTCATCCCATGAACAAGAATAACAGGATCTGAACTGACTTCTGTAGCAAAGGGATCCCAGGATTTAGGACGAGTCCCTTGGGCTTGCCTGTGGCCAGATGAAAAATACAGCATATGTCTAGCTACACATGTATCAGAAGGAAGTCATAGAATCCACACAGTTATTAATTTATTTTATTATTTCATTACATTTGTATGCCGCCTTTTCCTCCGAGCTCAAAGTATGCTCACAACAGCCTTGCCAGGGAGGTTATGCTGAGAGAAAGTGACTGCCTCAAGGTGAGCTTCATGGCTGGGCGGGGATCCGAACCCTGGTCTCCAAGGTCATATTCCAGCACTGTTACAACACACTGGTTCTCACATGATTGATGCGGACTGTGTCATTCTAAGCTGCAGGTAACATATACCATTTGCAAATGTTTGCCCCAGCAGTAGTAGCAGTAGAATACTATTATTTAATTTACAGTAAATAATTTACTTACTTTTTTTAAGTTACTTGCATACATCAATTGCTATAAGAAGTGCAACGAAGCACAATGGAGGGGTCAAATCCAGACATAAATCTGTATTTCCTACAGTATGAGATTCTGTAGGCTGTCTATGTTATTGGTCCAGTCAAACTTTTTTGGGGGGGGGTTAAATATTTTTTAAAAATTTTAAATTACAAAAGTCCAATATAATCTATATTATATTGATACCAAATTGCAATACCAATTCAAATACAAATCAGTCACAAAGCCAATTATAAAATTTACATGGCCCCCTGCTTGCTATATTTCAATGTCTACATATTCCCTTTAATTCTGCCTCCAAACTATTGCTCAATCCAAATACGATCCACTCTTGATAAAATCCCTTATACCACAGCTACCAGTCAAACTTATTTTTGAGTAGCTGGGAGGTATTATAATGCCTCCCTGTCCAACTATGAATAATTCTCCTTCTCCTTCTCCTTCTCCTCCTTCTCCTTCTCCTTCTCCTTCTCCTTCTCCTTCTCCTTCTCCTTCTCCTTCTCCTTCTCCTTCTCCTTCTCCTCCTCCTTCTAGTATGCAAGAAATGCAGAGAAAAAATCTGGACCAGGTTACTCCCAACTTGAAAGGTTTTCATCTTGTAGCAAATCTTTCATGTAAGGAAGTGTTCAGAATGGCACCCTCCATCTGCAGTAGGAAGTGGTATAATCCATTCTGCAACCTTTGCTGTCTCCTTCTGCTGCATGTTCTGACCGGCTCGTTCATGCCAGTGAATGAGGCGTTAAGAATGCTGAGGCGACAGAATGGACTGTGCCACTGCAGATGATGGGTGGGGGTTGGGATACCACTTTTAAACATCCCCTGTGTTTAAACCAACAAAAACCAGCAACAGTCCATTGCATATGGAAAGCAGGCCAGAGCCTCACACAGTAGCCAGGCTACCTCTCCACCCCCCTACCTGCAACATCCTTTTCCAGTTAGATCCCCCTTGTACTCCTCCTGACTTCAGCCCTTCGTCTTCTCAGTCTCCTAGCCCTTATTAATCCTGATGGATTCAAATGTGTTTTTAATAGGTATTCATGATGTCCATCGCATCCCATTATTTCATGTCCTCCTAACATGTTCCTTTAGCCGGCTTTCTGCCTCCTTTGCTTTCCATTCTGTAGCTGGAACATCACATGGTCATCAGGAACAGGTGTGACAGGAGCACTTGCAAAGTGCTATCCTCCCTCCCCCCTCCGCAAGCACCCTAGGGTGCTCCCTCCCTGGTAGAACCACACAGGAACCAGAGGCAGTAGCTGCAGTCTAAAGACAGTGCCTAAATGCTGCCCACCAATTTTGACATTCTCACAGTGTCCTGAGGCAGTTCTGAGGAATTGTGGAGATGTCAAAATGGTGGATCTCCAATCACCTAAAGCTGCTGCTTGGAAAAGTTAACTGGATTGTCTCAGTGCTTTGTTGTATGCTACCCTGGGCTCCTTTGAGAGGAAAAGTGGGATAGAAATAATCAGTGCTATTTTTCTAGAAAAGAGGAGCCAGGACTCACCTTGTTCTCTTATCGTGGCAATGGCGCCCACCTGAGAGGTGCTGGAACTGAGTTCTGGTGAATTCTGGCTGGAAAAAAGCCCTGGAAATAACAACAGCAACAGCAGCAGCAGCAACAACAACAATAATAAGTCAAGAGCCAGTAGACTCTCCTAGGCTACCAGGCCATTGGCAACTGCTAAATTATGTCAGGTGTTTCTAAGGACCTCACATCTCCTTGCTGAAGAGTTGGAAGGTAAGGAAAGGTTATTTGCTTTCTAAGTGTCCCTGAACTCTGATAAGAAGAAGAAGAAGAGTTTGGACTTGATACCTCGATTTATCACTACCCTAAGGAGTCTCAAAGTGGCTAACATTCTCCTTTCCCTTCCTCCCTCACAACAAACACTCTGTGAGGTGAGTGAGGCTGAGAGACTTCAGAGAAGTGTGACTGGCCCAAGGTCACCCAGCAGCTGCATGTGGAGGAGCGGGGAAGCGAACCCGGTTCACCAGATTACGATTCTACCCCTCTTAACCAATACACCACACTGGCTCTCAGTGTAATGCCTTTTGCTTGTCTGGGTGGATGTAAAGAGAGAGGGGTGGCCTACTGTTCGAAGGTAAATTTTACACTCATTGCTCTACCCATTTTTGTGTCTGACCCCACCAACCACGGACATGTGGCCTAGAAGGGACATTTGCCTAGAAGGGAATGTGGTCCCCTGGCTGAACAAGTCTCCACACCCCTGTAGTTAAGAAAAGTGGGCAGGTTGTGAGAAACCCAAGGTCAGCTTATGATATTTGAAGGGATTTGAACTGAGCTCTTACCTGACTGTACTCTCACCAGCTGTGGGGAGAGCAGCACCCCTATGTTGAGAGGCGAGGGAAAAGGAAGAAGGAATTTACAGTTCGCTATCAGGGCAGCCATAACTCTGCCATTGAATCTGGCCAGACAGGAGGGCTTGCTCACCCCCTTGCCTTCCCCTTGCAGTTTTCAAAATCTGACAACTGGCAAAGTGTGAAAAGTTCAGAATCGCTGCTCGGGAGATGTAAGTGTCTACGAAACAAAGTGTCGTCAGGGTGCTGGCGAGTACCTGGTGTGTGCCTCGGCCAATCTCGCTTGCAGCCTGAAAAGGTCACCTTTCAGTGTGGATGCAGCCACCTTGTACCCCTGAGGTGGGCGACTGAAATCTCACTCCTCCTAATGAGGTGACCTTCGCGCTGGGGAATGTATTAACTTCTCCTGGAGGAGAGACAATAGGCCGCAGCTAGCAGATGTCTCATTCCACCTGGATTCAGGGCTGTGCGAGGTGTCGGGCACGCGATACGAGATAATTTCAAGGAAGCCCTTTAGATCTGCCCTTGTTTTAGCATTTGCAAAATAGTAAAGCAGAATGTTAATAAACACACATGAGCATGAGAATTGCCATAAGAAGATCACAATTGAGGCTTTTATTATTGTTATTATTATTGGTATTATTTCAATGTATTAGTGAGGCGACTAATAAGGAGTCTCCGGGAGACTTGCAAATTTTTAAAAGCTTAAAGCATGAATAACAATAGAAAAAAGAACAACGAATTGCAGCAAAAGTCATACAATAACCTATAAAACAAGCCCGATAAAACAGCAGCAAAAACATGGGGTGGTTTGAAGGACCTGCATGAAGCAGTGAATCTGGTGGTGCAATTTAGGAGGAATGACTTATGAGCAAAGTTTGGCTGCAATATGCCCTCCCAGACCCTTAACGCTGAAGCAGAGGCACGAAAAGCCTTTCCCCCATTTTAGCCACCTGTTAGCCCTTTAGGATAGACCAGGCTATTAGACTTTCCCTAATGAAAGTCGTTTTGAGTGATCCATGGCTGATTTGAACCCAGGCCTTCCCACTGCTGCCTCTGACACACTCTGGAAGGGAACTCTATAAAGCAACAGTAGCAAATGGGATGCCCTCCAGATGCATTTGAATGGCACCCCCCACCATCCCAGTGGCCCTGTTGGTTGGAGCTGATGGGAGCTGATGTCCAGCATGCATTGGATACCCCTGGCATAAAGCAAGGGTGCATTGTGTGAACAACTCTGATTGCCATTATAAATAAATAAATAAATAAATAAATTATAATTTATTATTATTTATACCCCGCCCATCTGTCTGGGTTTCCCCAGCCACTCTGGGCGGCTTCCAGCCAAATACTAAAAACACAATACAGCATCAAACATTAAAAACTTCCCTAATAAGAACACAAGGAGAGCCTGCTGGATCAGGCCAATGGCCCACCTAGGCCAGTGTCCTGTTCGCACAACCTGCGCGAAGTTTGCAATCAGGATTCATGCACAGGAGCACTCTCCCCTCCTTCATTTACCAGCAGCTGAAATTCAGCAGCATAGGCATCATGACTAGTAGCATTCAGTTGCCATCTCCTCCATGAATTGGTCTAATGCTCATTTAAAGTCATCCACGTTGGTGGCCATCACTGCCTCCTGTGGCAGTGAGTTCCGTAGTTTAACTATGCACTGCATGAAGAAGTGCTTCTATCTGTCCTGAATCTTCCAACATTCAGCTTCATTTCTATGTGTTATGAAAGAGGGAGCAAAGATTTTCTCTGTTCGTTTTCTCTATGTAGTGTATACTCTTTTATGAGCTTCCATTGTGTCACCTCTTCCCTTTTGAATTTGAGGAATGGAGAGAGAAGGATCTGGTGGCAACTTTCTCAAAAGTGTCACTTCACAATGTCCTGTCATTTGCCCTGTGACAGCTCCCAACTGAACGGGACTGAGGTTGCTAAAAGGTATGAAGGCTAGGGATGGAAGAATCCGTCAGTTTCATACCTCACATTTTCCCAGTCTTAAATTTTCTCTGCACTTTTCATAAAAAGATTCGTCAGCTTTTTAGTGCCAATTTCTTCCAATAAACACATTTTAATGCAGTTTTGACTAATGTACACATTTTTGAAAGCAATGTTGCCCAGCATAATACATTTTGTGTGGTTTTTTCACTGATAGTATGCATTGTTATGCACACTTTCCCCTAATATTTGCATTTTTAAAAACTTTGGTTGGTTGGCGAACTGCATTGCAAAATTCAGGTAAGTGCAAATTTTGAAGGCTGCCTGTGTTTCAGTCAAAGTTCCATCTTTAGACGTGTACTGAATTGAATTTTACCTCCATCCCTAATGAAGACTTGTTTCAGAGAAATGCAGTTATGAGTGACTAAGGTGTACTCCTTTGGGTGATGATGTATATGAAAGGAGGAGAGAGAGAATGAGAGACCACAGCAGTCGCTGCATCAAATGGTACCTTATTTAATCTTCCGGATAAAAAGGAATAATGAAAGCAGATCCTTAAGATGAATTGCCTTCATCTAGCCATGTGGCGTTTGATCATTGCTGATGTTTTACAAGGAGGTGTATGCTTGAATTACCAGTAAAAGAGGTGAAAGAGTTGAAGATTGCAGAAGGTTTCTCCCTTGGCGACCTGGATTTTCCATTCAAAGTTCTTAAAAAATAAAAAAAGTGTATTGTGCTGCTGGCTCTAACATGTGGGTAGTTTGCAAAATCAAGCTATGGAGGAGGTCCTCAAGGCTGTACTATAATAACCAGTAATTTCTCCACTGTGGCTGCTCTCAACTCCATCCTCTTCCCTTCTAGTGTCACAATCACCGAAAAAGTCAATTTATACCCTCCAACAGTTCCTACGTACCAATAAAGTCTTCTTTCCTGGGGATCGGAATCCTATTTCACTTTATTTATTTATTTGCAGCATTGATATCCTGCCCTTTAGCCATAGCTGTCAACCGTCCATTATTTGGCGGGAAAGTCCCAGCGCTGTGTACCGCTGCTGTCTCTTATTGAAGATGTCCCTTAAATTTCCCGGGTTTCAAAGGAAGCAGCTCCTCTCCCTCCCTCCCTGCCGGCCAGGGAGGAGGGAGGCTCCAACTGTGTTGCTTGGCTGCATTGCTCACCCAGTAAGGAGTCTAAGAACTACTGGGGGGGTGGAGCTTGCATGCCTTGTGCCCATAAAATCGGCTGCGTTGTCTGGGGACTCGCCTTTGCTCAGCGCTTCCCAGCGGAGAGGTGATGGTGGTTTTCCTTGCTGCATCTCCTTTGCTGGGTTGTTGCGCTGTGGGACCCACCACTTGAGGCTTCGTTTGGCTGCTGGCTGGGCTTTCTGCCTTTGGCTCGGAGGGGCTCAGAAGTTGAGCATACCTGTGCTTGGAAAATCCCTTATTTTGGCTGCTGATCCCTTATTTTCAAGGCTGCTGGTCCCTTATTTTCAAATCTGTAAGTTGACAGCTATGCCTTTAGCCCAAATGGCTCTCAGAGCGCATTCCAAATATCAGCACTAAGACGGTCCCCGCACTCAGGCTCCTAGCGTAAATGCAAGACACATGAGGAAAAAGGAACGAGAGGGGTGAGGAACAAGGAAGCTTTAGTACAAGTCCTTCAACTTTCAGTACCGACAATGCAATTATATACCGTATTTTTCCGTGCATAAGATGCCCCCATGTATAAGACAGCCCCTATTTTTTAAAACCCAAAATTAAGAAAATAATTTTGTTTAGCTTTTTTTGGGGGGGGTAGGGGAGGTCACTTCTGCCAATCGCTCACCCACCTGCCTGCCACTGCCACTCGCTTGCCACAGACACTGCTGATTGCACACCTCACCACAGCTGCCAATTGTCTGCCTGCTCGCCGCCACCAACAGCCCACCCGCCCACTTGCCACAGCTACCAATCGCCTGCCCAATTGCCGCAGCCACAGCCAATCGCCAGCAGGCTTGCCACAGCTACCAATCACCCGCCCAATCGCCGCTGCCAATCTCTGGCTTGCTGCTGCCATTAACCTCACGTCCCCCCTCTGCATTCATTATCCGTGTATAAGTCAACACCCAATTTTTGCCTGTTTTTTAATCGCAAAAAGCATCGTCTTATAAATGGAAAAATACGGTAGGTTCTGTTTGTCTCGTCCTTGATTCGGAGCCAACCCCCCCCCCCATGGAAGCACTCCCTCCCATTTCAGATCTAGTAGCAGAGCAGGTGACAATGTCCAGGCCAGGGGGACAATGCTACTCCTGCCATAATAATAATAATAATAATAATAATAATAATAATAATAATAATAAATTATTTATACCCCACCCATCTTGCTGGGTTTCCCCAGCCACTCTGGGTGGCATTCAACAGAATATTAAAATACAATAATCTATTAAACATTAAAAGCGTCCCTAAACAGGGCCATGGGGGTCTTCTGTTACCATTTTTTCCCTCTGTGTGTGTCTTCTTCTTCTTCTTTTTAGTCTAGGATCCACTACTCTCCTTCTACTGGACCAAAAAACAGACACGGTGATGCCATTGTTTATCTGTGAGTTTGTTGATTGGATATCTATCCTGCCTTTTGATCCGAAAGCATCCTCAAGTCAGGGTTCCTAAAACGATGTGATTCAATTATTTGGCTCGGCTTGGAGACCAGCTGCCACTTGGCTCATTTTCTCTCCCTCCACTGCCATCTTTCAGCTGCTATTTCACCTGGCGGCAACCGAGGGACAAGTGGGACAGCAGGGTCCTTTCTATTGGCTCAGCTGGGAGAGCACCTGCCATTTGGCTTCTCCTCCTCTTGAACTGATTCCATTGAAGCTGGCTATGATAGGGTTATTCCACGTCTTCCCCTTCTCCTTTCATGTCGTTTCTTTCAGAGTGCAAGACCGTGGTCATGTTTTCAATTGGAGTGTTGTGTTTGGTACATTTCAGACTGATAAAAAAACAAGCAGCAACATATCGCCTCTTCCCCCTAGGACTGTAGATCTTTGAGGAAGATGCCAGGGAGAACAGCTAGACCTCAAGAGGAGCTGCTGAGCAATGGCAGTCACAATCTGTTTAATAACATGCCCTGCTTCAGAAGTGCATGACAAACTATTGTTTTCAATCAGTTCCTGCAACTGTTCCTATAGCTGTGGTTCAATGTGCTGCAATAAGCATGCGGATGGTGAGAGGGAAGGGGGAAGTTCTTCTCTGGCTTGGATATTAATCCATGCTAGAGAAAACTATGATAAGAGAGAATTAAAAAGATGGGAAGCAGTCTTAGACAGAGTCAGTATTGCAGATATCATTATTGCCCAGCAGGAAGCAACTAGATGCATAAAAAATTACTCCTTTTGGAATAAAACATTGTACAGGCCCATAAATTTGATTCAAAGCTTTACTTGCAGAACTTTCTTCAAAACAGAACAACAAACAGTAAATGAAACACACAAACAATTCCATAAGATCATGTGTATGTTCAGCACAGGCTCAGCACAAAACAACAACTTTAAACAAAACTCTGTCTCTCTCCAATTCCAGCCTCCATTGCAGCCGGAGGTTGTGTGCTCCTGGAGTGAGCCATTTACACATCCTCCTCCCATGGAGCCCAGGGAATGAAAGACCAAAGGCAACTGCCTTCAAAATGGTGATTTGCAATTCAATGCCTCTCATGTGAACTAAGGTTAAACATCTCTTCGGAGCTAGCAGAGAACAATAATAGTTAATTATCAGCCCATCAAGGTGCTTAGCCAGCTCTTCTTTAGCTTCAGTGGAATCTTCCAACTAAATCCTTTCAGCAATACACGTAGGCATTCTCCATTTCAGTGTGAATTAAACCATTATACTTAATGGTCAGGCCACTGAGTCATCTACTTCCTTGACTGGCAATGGTTCTCCAGGGTTTCAGACAAGAGTCTTGTGATGTGAATTGAACCCAGTACTTTTTGCATTCTAAGTGCATCTTCCACCAGGGTTCTTCAGTGAGGCTAGTGCTACGAGCTCCAAATCTTTTTCTCGAAACCCAGATATGGCAAGCTTTGCCAGCAGTGCAACATTTTAGATTTAGAAGGGATCCCAGCATTGTCTGACTTGTCCAGGAGCAGATATGGGCTTCTTAAAAAGTCATGGATCATTTCCCACTTTTTCTTCCAGCCCCAGAGATGAAATGAGGGTTTTCAACTTCCTGAGCCCTGTCCTCTGCTGCCTGCATTTCCTCACAGATATAGCAAAGCGCCATCCATTTCTAGAACCCGATTAGCATTTCCATTGTTGCATGACTCTCTGAAAGAAGTAGCAGCTAAACGAGCCAGTCAGATCGTGCTAATTTGCATGTTAATGAAGCCCATAGAGCACAGCCCATAGAACACAGAGAGGCTGGCAGAGGGGAACTGGTACGGATGGATCTATACAATTCAGCCTGCCTATGTACTAGGGGAGGGAGGGGGGAAAGGGCACATTCTTCAGACATACAGATTGCTAAATAGACAGACGGACAGATGGCTTACCGAGGCAGGATAGTGGATAGAAGAAGCTCTACTTTTCCACAGAGAAATGTAGGCAGGAAAGGCAGAAAGGAGCAAAGATTGGAATGCTCAGAAATGAGAACACTTTGCCATTTTAAAATGCAGCCTGAATGTGACTTTCATCCACAGGCCCCGGCTCAGTCATACAGGGCCTTTGCATGCAGAAGGTTCAATCCCCTGCGTCTCCAGGTAGGACTGAGAACGACTCTCCGGCCTGAAATCCTGGAAATCTTCTGCTACTCAGTGCAGGCAGGACTGAACTAGATGAACCAATGGCCTAGTAAAGGTAAAGGGACCCCTGACCATTAGGTCCAGTTGTGGCCGACTCTGGGGTTGCGGTGCTCATCTCGCTTTATTGGCCGAGGGAGCTGGTGGACAGCTTCCGGGTCATGTGGCCAGCATGACTAAGCCGCTTCAGGCGAACCAGAGCAGCACCCGGAAATGCCATTTACCTTCCCGCCGGAGTGGTACCTATTTATCTACTTGCACTTTGACATGCTTTTGAACTGCTAGGTTGGCAGGAGCAGAGACCGAGCAACGGGAGCTCACCCTGTCACGGGGATTCGAACCGCCAACCTTCTGATCAGCAAGCCCAAGAGGCTCAGTGGTTTAGAGCACAGCGCCACACACTCCCATGAACCAATGGCCTAGCAAGGTATAAAGCAGTTTCACCTGCTTCCTGGGGCAGATGAGAGTCAAAATTTCCACAAAATTGTCCCCCTGCCAACGGGGGAGGGGATTTAAAGAGACCCTTTGTGGACTGCTCTGGTTTAAACAGGAAAAAGCAAGTGTCTTGACTCATATTAGGACTGCCAGGTCAGGAGCATCCCAAATCCCGAGATGTCAGGGTCCAAACACGACAGCAAGAGAGGCCTTTAGTGAGGCTATTGGGGTGGGCCCTGGAGACGGAAGTTAATTGGGAGAGGGAGACAAAGGTCAGAACTGCCCCCCCTCCCAGTGACTGTGCTAGAATTTGTAGCCAGCTCCTTCCAGGCTGACGTTTGCAAGCTGAATGCAGTTTTGTTATTATTTTTACTTATGTATTAAAGGCACTCTTGCCCACTAGGAGTGTCAAGCTCTCCTCCTGTCACCCAAAAGGGGCCAGGCAAACCTGGAGACTTCAGGACAGACCCTAATTTATATGTGTATTTTCAACATTAATGTTTACTTGTTGCTAAGAACCCAGCCTCAGCATCAAGGTGAGGCCTTGCAAATCCCTCCCTGTTTATGTAGGCAGAGTTTGCATGTAGCATGTGGAACTCCTGCTGAGATCAATAGGAGAGCATGGGAAAACAATGATCTGATAGAGAGCAATCGCCCTGCACCACAATGCAGGCATTTAGCTCAGAGGATTTCTCCATGGCCTGCTTTGAAGGGCTCCTCCTCTCCTTTTTGTTTTGATGAGTTGCACAAAAGGTTCCCCTGTGAGCTCTTTGGTGACATGCTGCATCTTTCTGCATATGTCCCAGGAGAGAACAAAAGGATTGGAGAAGTGTGTGTGTGTGTGTGTGTGAGAGAGAGAGAGAGAGAGAGAGAGAGAGAGGGAGAGGAGGGCAGGAATGGGCCACTCCTCACACGCACACACAACACAGGCCACCTCTGTTATTCATAAAGTATTTCACCTCCTTATGCTCTGGGCATTATAGCTAAAGTCATGCATGTGTCATTTGAGCACCAGAGATGGTGCTTCATTGGTACCAATGGTGGCTAAAAATGGAGGGTGCAAGTTTCCAAGCCACATATCCACAAGTACTAGTGTCATGAGAGAGGGAGCAAAAATTTTCTCTATCCATTTTCTCCATGCCGCACAATAGTTTTTTCAATTAAAAAAATCCTATATGCTTGACCTATATTATTTGCAATAGCAAAGTCAGGACTGGGTGTGTGTGTAGTTCACATGAGATGGTAAGTTCTTCAAAAGACCACATGAGATGGTAAGTTCTTCAAAAGACCACATACTAAACGATGTTTTTTGAAATTAGTTCTGTGACAAAAGCAATATTTAAGATTGCCAGTAATGCTTAAAAAAAGAAAAAGGGAAAGGAAGGAAAAAGTGGTTGCCGATATTGAGTAACAGATGGAAATGCACCCACTTGAAAATAGATTTGAATGTATTATAATTTACTAATAATTACTAAGCCACAGTCATAGAAGCAGTTGGAATGGAGAAATTTGCCTCGCAGGTGTGAGCAAATCTACATGATGCTCTTGAGCCACTGCCAAGACCAGGTTGTTTTTACGGATAAGAGAAGAATTCGGTCCACTTTTCACAGTGGATTGGAACACAGTTCCCAGATGAATTATGTTGTTCTCTACATTTTGCAATGCATGTTTTTGTGCATGAAAACATTTACCTGTATTATATGCAAAAGAAAATGTACTCAAAATGCATATTTTGTGAGAAGTGTGTATTTTACATAAAAAGTATGCACAGAATGCTTATAATGGGGTGGGAAGAAACAATGGGGTGGAACAGCATGGAACAGCACCCCTGAGGATGGAATGGACCTATAATCAAATGGTGGTTGGGCATTTTATTGTTGTGGATCTATAGACCCATTGCATGAAAAAAGTCTTCACGCAACACATAGTGTGTGAGTTATAGATTTTCAGCATTGGTTGCCAATTTGCTCCCAAGCCCAATTCAAGGTGCTCATTGAGCTTGATATCTCCTGTATGGTATAGGAACTCTGGCCTGGAATTTCTTGGAAAAGAAACCACCAATTATCCCTTATGAGCATGCATGAAGCTGCCTTATATTGGGTCAGATTATTTGTCCATTTAGACCGGTACTGTCTACTCTAACTGGCAGCAGCTCTCCAAGGTTTCAGACTGAGGTATTTCTCAGTATGTGCCAGTTGGTCTTATTAACTGGAGATATCAGTGATTTACCTGGGATAATCTGTAAGCAAAGAATGTGCTCTGTCACCGAGCTACGCTTCCTCCTGCTTGTGACAGTCCACATATTCTCATAATCACCTGTATGTAAGTAAATCTCTGGTGGTGACAGCCAGACTGACAGAGTGAGGTTTTGAGCTAGTGGGACGGCGAGGTCTGATCATTTCCCACTAAAAATAAACAAAGAAATAGACAAGCAAACAATATTTGAGCCCTGTCACTGATGCCTAATGGTCTTTTCTAATGATTTCAGTTAAAATCAATCAATCAATCAATCAATATTGGGGGTGAGAGGCTGGGCAGTGTTTCTTCTAGTCCCGCTGCAGCCCAGAAATAAAAAGATCCATTTGCCATGCATTAGCTTTGTATATTGGCACTCTCGGTGCTTCACACTATAGAATATCATAAAGCAATGACCTGAAAATGGGCATTTTTTGTTATTATCCCTGTGCCATGGAATGCCCTTCCCACTGCCATATGTGAAGATGCAACCATACGTTCCTTCAGACATATTGTAAAAGATATACCCTTTTGCCCATTCTTTCCCTGAGACATAAGACTGGACCCTGTTTTTATTTGTGTTTATATCTTGAGACACTACCCAAACACAATGTGTTCTCAAGAAATCGTTTGTTAGGCGAGTGTTCACATAATAAGTTGACAGTTGCCATTGATTCCTATGGAAAAATTTCTAATGTGTTCCTGACCACAGAATTTTGACCCCCAAATGATGAAAAAACTCAGGAAAGCCCTTTGAAACCTTGCAAAGGGTAAACAAAGAAGGAAAACTATGCTCTTTTTTTTTTGTCTGATCTTCCCTGACCCACCCACCATGGTTTCTTCCTCTTCCCCCTCCCAACATGGTTTCTGGCAAAATGGCTGCTGTGAACCAGCAAACTACAAAAAAGTAAAGCTGGTTTAAGTCTGCTTATTTGTTTACAGTACTACACACTGTTTGGATATCTGAATCTGCCATGTGTATAGTGAGGTTTGGGTACTAATTCCTCATGTTTGGATAAGTGAATTTTCATAGAAGAAGCATTTGGATAGTGAAACCTATGTGTATATGCTTACCATAGTCTTTCTTTGTTTTTATGCAGTATTTTTGTTTTCATTATATTGTTTGTTGTTAAGAGTTTATTTAAAAATATAAGTTGCTGTGATTTGCTGGGGTGAGGAGTTGGCAAGGGTGATATCCTGTGCCCCTTCCAAATCTGTGATCCTGTAAAAGGTAAGGTTAAGAACCCCTGGACATCTAAGTCCAGTTGAATTTGACTATGGGGTGTGCCGCTCATCTCGCTTTCAGGTTGAGGGAGCCGGAGTTTGTCCACAGACAGCTCTCTGGGTCATGTAGCCAGCATGACTAAACTGCTTCTGGTGCAACGGAACACCGTGACAGAAGCCAGAGCACATGGAAATGCCATTTACCTTCCCACTGAAGTGGTACCTATTTATTGTCTCTCTCTGTGTGTGTATCTGCATGGTAAAATGTATAAGAGCAAGTTTGCCAAGGTGGGATGTGGGTGGCGCTGTGGGTTAAACCACAGAGCCTAGGACTTGCTGACCAGAAGGTCGGCGGTTCGAATCCCCGCAACGGGGTGAGCTTCCGTTGCTCGGTCCCAGCTTCTGCCCATCTAGCAGTTCAAAAGCACGTCAAAGTGCAAGTAGATAAATAGGTATCGCTCCGGTGGGAAGGTAAACAGCGTTTCCGTGCGCTGCTCTGGTTCGCTTAGTCATGCTGGCCACATGACCCGGAAGCTGTACACCGGTTCCCTCGGCCAATAAAGCGAGATGAGTGCCACAACCCCGGAGTCGGCCACGACTGGACCTAATGGTCAGGGGTCCCTTTACCTTTAAGCTTGCCAAAGCATTTTCTTTGTCAAAGGAATGACAATGGCTAGCTCGTTAGGCACCATGATTAGTATAACCAAAGAAGTTGCTCTGTACCACAGAATAAATGGACGGGCCTTTCCACCCACTTCATCTAGCTGTTATGTGGGAGAACCAGTGCATTTCCCCCCTAAAAAATAAAATAAAAAATGGTTAGGGGGTACTCTCATTTTCCTACTCATATTGAAATACTGCCCCTCAATGAGGCCAAATGTAGATTCACTAAACGTTTAGGGGTATGCGTCCCCCCAGAAAAAAGTACTGGGGAAAACAATAGCCATGTGTGTACCATGTATGTTTCTCCTATGAGGACCAATGGAGGCCAGCATATCAGTCCAAGCCAAAAACCATGTCAGGGAAAAGGCTTAAGCCCTCCTGCTTTCTAGTGTTGCCATTCTAATCAAAACCAGAGCCTCTGCAGCTGCTTTTAATTAAAAATAGAAAGAGCCTCCTGCATCTCATGGCCCGAAGGGTGAAATGACATGCTGTCTTGGCAGATGCACAGTCGCCAGTCTCCTGAGATGATGCTTCCAGGAGAGAATCAGTGGCCAAGGGGGATTTACCTCCAGTGTCTAGCTGATTCTCTTCCCTGTGACCAAATGCCACCCCCCAGTCATTTCCCCACCTGCCAGTCTTACTCCCTGCTTCAGAGACTCACTTTGCAGGGTCATGTGCAGAGAGAACTGACCGGGAGGAAAGGGTTAAGTACCTGGCTGCTGATCCACCCCTGCAATGCTCTTCAAGCCCCTGCAGTTGCCCAGTGATGGAATTGCAACTTTGGGAGCTCCAGGTATTTCCACCCTAAGTAGACCGTGGATACGTTACTGTCTGTCAGCCTTTGCTACCTCGTGGTATTGCTGCTAAGACAGGAGAAGAACCGTAGCACACTTGATATGCTGAATAGTGCTTTTGAAATGATAAATAATGCCAATAAAGCTGACAGCCCTGGGCAAAGAATTTCTCCTCGGTTGTTTTGTGTGTGAATATACTTCTCAAAGCAGGCACATGCCCCTAGATACAAGCCAGGGGCTGCTGGATGAGTTAGGAGTTCAGAAGCTCTCTAGGTATGTAGGAAGCTGCCTTCTACAGACCACTGGCCCACCCAGCTCAGTATTATCCACAGGGACTACAAACTGCTATCCAGTGGTTCAAATAGGGTTTTCCTCTTCCCTCCCAGTCCTTTCCCCCTTGTGTGTCGTGTTTTATAAGATTGTAAGCCTGTAGGCAGATACTGTCTTATTTTAATCGACTGTACGAAAGCTGCTCTGGGAGCCTTTTTGGCAAAAGAGCAGGGTACAAATGCTCCAAATAAATAAGAAAAGAAATAAACAAGAATCTCTTCCCCAGACCTATTAGGGATGCTGGGGATCAAACCTTTGGCGTTCTGCGTGCAGAAACATTGCTCCAACCACTGAGCCACAGCTGATTCAAAAGTTCTTCATCAAATCATTTATCCAAACTGGTCTGGATCCAGTATTGTTATGAATTTGTGGGGGGAGGGCAGATCCCTCAAAATTCTCAATTTAGTAAATCGTAGAATTTAGCTAATATTTGGAGTATTAAGGGAAGTTGAGTGGTGCAGTCTAAAAAAATGGGCTGAGCCAGTTGTCTTGTTCAGGAGATTGGCTGACAGAGGTGGCGTCAAAGAACATAGACAGGTGATGACATGGTCATTACCCTAACAAAAGATGAGACATTTGGCGTCAGACAAGAACAAGGGTGGAGTTTCTCCCCCAGCTATGTGTTAGCTAGCGAAAGACAATGGCTGAATTGGGAGGTGGAAGTTGCCAGGGTTACAGGGGGTGTGGTGTCACCCCAGGAAAAAAGATGCTAGTTTTACATTAAGTGTAAATTGTGTTTGGAGCAAGAGTTTTTGGGAAGAAGGGAATAATGTTATCATTTAGACCCTGCCTATCTGGCTGAGTTTCCCCAGCCACTCTGGGTAGCTTACAAAATATATAAAACGTAATGAAGCATCAAACATAAAAAACTTCCCGATACAGGGCTGTCTTCTAAAAGTTGTATTGTTCTTTATCTCCTTGATATCTGAAGGGAGGGCATTCCAAAGGGAGGGTGCCACTACCGAGAAGTCCCTCTGCCTGGTTCTCTATAACTTTGCTTCTCGCAGTGAGGGAACCAGCAGAAGACCCTTGGAAGAGGACCTCAGGGTCTGGGCTGAGTGATGGAGGTGGACTGGGGAACATGGCTGGCTTCTGCTCTGGACTCAAATTTGCTGAAGCTATGAGGGGGAGCAACAAGAAACACTCTTGGGGTGTAATGTTCTGCACTCCTTCCACCAGTGCAAATATGTGTAGATAAGCCATATGTCTACTGTCTCCCCCATGCCTCATTCCAAAGAAACACAAACTCTGGCTAAGGGCAGAGGTCTGTGGTCTCTTGTTACCACTTGGCAGATATTGGTGTGTCCAGTATATTTAGTCCTGGAACATTTCAGATTTAGAAAGGCATTCAGTCTTGTCTGTTGTAAAGAAGCAAGTTGTCTTTTCCCTCTTACTGTCACTTTTTAAAGAGCTTACTGTTGTAGAAAGCTAGTTAGCTAGCTAGCTAGCTAGATAAACCAACAAAACAACAAACCTAGAGACACTGCAATAGACAGATAGACCCATCCCTAAACACAGGGATTATGGTTATACATCGTTTTTAAAAGAAAACAGATCATGCATGACCAAAGGCGCTGATCTAGAAAGTTACATCAGGGATGGGCAACCTGTAGCCTGTGGGTGGTCCTGCACCTAATTTGATGCAGGTGTGGCCACCTGGGAGAGGGAGGGGGGATGGAGAGACAGAGAGGGAGAAAGAGAGAATGAAAGAGGGAAAGAAAGAGAGATGCTATGGGGGAAATGGGGGCAAGTCCAAAACCACAGGAGCAATGAGAGCAGGAGTGACGTGAGAAAACCTGTGCAAGGGATCAGTTCAGTTCTCTGGCAATGCCCATTGTGATGGGAGGAAGAGAAAGAAAAGAGAGAATGCAGAAAGAAAGCAAGGCAAATGCACCACCAATGTGTTTCTCTGGCCCCGCCCACAATTGGCTTCAGCCCCACCCGCTACCAGCATCCAGCCCGTGACAGGTTGCCCAAGAGGGATTGACAGCTCCTCTTCCTGAAGGTTACATAGTGTATTAGCCCAGCCAGCCCTGATATGTGCTGATACCCCTCCCACTTCCTCCTGGCCTGCTCCTCTGCACTGGCACGTTTATGGGCTTCCTAGTCTGCTTTCCAAGCCACTGTCGCAGCCAACACATGGACGAGCAAAGCAGGCCATCAGAGGGAAGGGTTAAGTGAGCTTCGGAGGCTCTGACATTTTGCTAATGTGCTGTGTTAATTGATTCGCTCATTTCCATTTGTTCCTGTTAAAGAGAGACAGATGAGCGTGATCCTGCCGTGCAGTGCCTTGGCAAGGAGCACCGCCACTGAGTACAGATGTGCTCCTGACTCATTTATTAGCATCAGGTCTCCAGCCTGCTGACAGGGGACCGAGTGCAGCCGGATTCCAGAGGAAGAGCATCCTCAGCGCTCAACGCAGGGCATTCTTCTTCTCCCTTCCACCAAAAGCTCACTCAAGGGAGGGCTTGAGCACTTGGCAAAGGCATTGGCGGGGGGCAGGGAATGGACAGGAGCCCCCAATGAACTGATACAGAAAGAGGCGATGGCAGAGATGCAGACAGAAAAAGAGAGCTCAGGCTCAGAATATGCGAGTGTCAAATCACAGATGTCCTTTTCAACAAGGTTTTGGGTCTCTCTCTCTCTCTCTCTCCTTAGCAGAATGCATTAATTTCAGAGTGAGTTAAAAATGGCACCAAAGGGGCTGTCCAGGAATGAAATTGACAAGTGCCACTCAAAAGAGATGTTGAGTAGGAGATGACCAGGCAAGGAGCAGTTCTTGGGAGGCTGTTGCACCCACATAACTCAAAGGAACGAATTACATGCTGCAAGGAACATAGGAACAAATTACAGGGTACATGCTCTGGTTATCTCCCGCTTGGACTACTGCAATGCGCTCTACACGGGGCAACCTTTGAAGGTGACTCGGAAACTACAACTAATCCAGAATGTGGCAGCTAGACTGGTGACTGGGAGCAGCTGCCAGGACCATATAACACCGGTCCTGAAGGATCTCCATTGGCTCCCAGTATGTTTCCGAGCACAATTCAAAGTGTTGGTACTGATCTTTAAAGCCCTAAATGGCCTCAGCCCAGTATACCTGAAGGAGAGTCGTCACCCCCATCAATCAGCCTGGACACTGAGGTCCAGCTCCGAGGGCCTTCTGGCAGTTCCCTCACTGTAAGAAATTAAGTGACAGGGAACCAGGCAGAGGGCCTTCTCGGGGGTAGCACCCTCCCTGTGAAATACCCTCCCTTCAGATGTCAAGGAGATAAAGAACTACACAATTTTAGAAGACCTCTGAAGGCAGCCCTATACTGGGAAATTTTTAGCATTTGACATTTCATTATGTTTTTATATTCTGCTGGAAGCCGTCCAGAGTGACTGGGGAAACCCAGACAGGTAGGTGGGGTATAAATAATAAATTTATGATTGTTATAAAATGACGGTGCTGATGATGACGTATTCAAAGGGGGAGGGTCCTCATCTGAGCAGGTTTTTTCTTTGTCCTGGAGCTTTCCCTGGGAAAACCCAATTGTCATTTGCTCTGATTCAATGGTAAAATATAGGCTTTCCCTGGGGAATTGCTGGGACAAAAAAAGAGAGAAATGCTCAGACAATGACCTGGAAAGCCCAGACCTGTGCTTGGAAATGTGGCACAAAAAGAAATGTGGATGAACTCTAACTTAAACTCTGAAGAGACCCCTTGAAATTAATGGGCCTGTTAGTCATGCCCACTGGTTTCAATGGGTCTACTCAGAGTAAGACCAGTATTGGCTACAACCCATGTTTTATTATCATTATTAGCAGCCCTCTAATAATGATAATAAAACATAGGTTGTAGCCAATGCTGGTCTTACTCTGAGTAGACCCATTGAAACCAGTGGGCATGACTGACAGCCAGGGGGAGGTTACTTTTCCTCCTCCAGCAACTCACAGAATGATCAAAAGCTTGTTTGTATTTTGAGGTCACAGCACTTTGCTGTTACAAAGGCTCCACAAAAGCTGCAATCCGCACACATTTAAATAGTAAGTCCTTTTAAGTCCAGCAGATTTATTTCTAAGTACAAGGGGCTGCCTCCCCCTGCTGAACCACCACTCCTACCCACCAACCTCCTAGCCAATCCCACTCCCTTTACACCTCAATCAACTCCCCCAGTCCCTTCACAGCAACCTTCAACATCCCATCCACTCATATAGTTGGCAGCAGCAGCAGGATCTTGGAAATGGGGTGAGTTGTGAGTTGATGGGGACAGGGAGTTTGGGGGTGAACTGTGGGTGGCAGAAATAATGGCAAAGTTTGTTAGTGGATCCCAACGGCATATCCCCAAATCCTGACAACTATATCTGTATCATCTAAATCTATATCTCTATTGACCCCTGCCTTCATTTATTGATTTCTGTATTTTCACACCCCACTTTACTGCCAAGATTGGCTGCCAAAGAGACTTCTATTTAAAATAAAATAAATAAAATTGCTTACAATTTTACTGCATAATTAGGGATACAGATCACCGTCTGTAGATTCATAGAGCTGTTCTGCCCAACACCCTTCTCGATCCAAGAAATCTGTGTGTTGAACGTCTACAACAGATGGGTGTCCACCTTCTCTTTGAAGACCTTCAAGGACTTTGGTGTTTCTATATGGGAATCTGTATGGCACTCCTTTCTACCTGCTGGCAATTGAGGGCACAGTCAGGTTCCTCCCATCACAGAGCAGGGCTGATTAACCATTGGCCACTCTTGCTGGGGCAGATGGGAGTTGTGATTGTTGTTATTATTTTGTCACATTTTAAACCCAAGTGTCTCCAAGGCTGTGTACACACCAAGTGTTTGTTAGACTGTGTACACACCAAACCCTGATGCCCTCAGGTGCAGGAGAGCAACAATGGAATGAGATTCTACTACCAATCTGGTCTGCTTTTGTCCGCGTAACATGCGGTGGAGGGCGCCATCTTGTCCTTCACCCCAGGCAGTGAAATATATTGGAGCGGCCCTTTTGGTGGTTGAGGAAGAGAAATGATTTGGGAATCTCAGCCTCCAGTGGGGCAGGGTAGGTATAGGCAACATTTGTGAGGCTGGGGGCAAAGGAATAATAATGGAAGCAGTGGAGACAAGCTGGTGCCCATTGGGACTGTTAGGATGAAAGGCAAAGAGGCCAACAGCAGATGGAGCTGGAGGCAATTAATTCTACTTTTCATAGGATCCTAGAATCCTAGAATTGTAGAATTGGAAGGGACTCCCCAAAGTCATCTACTCCAACCGCCTGCAATGCAGGAATCACAACTAAAGAATCACTGACAGAGGTAGTCCATTCCACTGCTGAACAAGCCTTACCATCAGAAAATTCTTCCTAATGTTCTGATGTCCTTTCTTGTCATTTGAATCCATTGGTTCAGGTCCTGCTTTCTGGAACAGCAGACAACAAGCTTGCTCCATCTTCTACGTGACAGCCCTTCAGATATTTGAAGATGGCTATTGGATCTCCGTCTTCTCTTCTCCAGGTTAAACATTGCCAACTCCCTCAACTGTTCCTCCTAAGGTTTGGTTTCCAGACCCTTGATCTTTTTGGTCACCCTTCCTTCTCTGCACACGTTCCAGCTTGCCAACATCCGTTTTAAACTGTGGTGCCCAGAACTGTATACACAGGATTCCAGCTGGGGTCTTGACCAAGGCAGAATAGATTTTCCTTGATTTGGACGCTGAGATTGGTGGGGCAGAGTCCCATTTGCCCATAAGGATTAGTCTCTGCTGCTTAGGAACCAAGGCTTTGGGGAAAGAGTGGGCCACCCACACATTGCTGAGCGTCTGCTTGAAAGGTGCGGAGGTGGGAGGTGGGACATCTGAGGCAAGTCCTGTGTACATGAATGCCTTGAGACGTGGGAGGAAGCATTAGTCACCTAGACAAATGGGATTACCCGTCCTCCCCTTTGTGTTTCCCCTCCCTCCCCCTCTAGCTCTCACACAATATCTCTGTGTGGAGAAGCCACCCCAGTTGCGGTACGGTTTCCCCCATCTCAAGCCTCTTGCCTTTCCCTGTCAAGCTGAGTGCAGATGATTCATGTGGCATGACTCTGCGTCCGCCCGCTCTCTTTCTCGTAAGGATGTCAGTTGCCGTGGCAACTTGATGAAACACATCCTGGCATCCCTTGGATGAGGTTTCTCCAAGTTGGCAGAGCGGGGAGGTTGCCCTCTCTGTCTACTGAGTGGAAAAAACAAAACCCCAAATCCTTCTACAAGGTGTGACACGTTGGAAGATATGGTAGAAACCAAAGGAAATGGTCTGGAGTTGGAAGTCCCCTGTCCCCCTGCAACCTCCTGGTGTCCTTTTGGTCACTTGCAGTGGAAATGAGCACAGGATAGGAGCCTAGGAAGTTGCTTTATGCCTAGTCGGAACATTAGTCCATCTAGCTCAGTATTTCATGGCAGCAGCTCTCCAGAGTTGCAGACAGAGGACATTCTCAGCTCGACCTGGAGATGCCAGGAATGGGACCTGGGACCATCTGCATGCCGAGCATATGCTCTACCGCTGAGTTGCAACCCTTGCCCAACTACTATATTTTTCGCTCTATAGGACACACCCGACCATAGGACGCACCTTGTTTTAGAGGGGGAGAACAAGAAAAAAAAATCTCCCCCTCTCTGCTCAGCACCCCTTCAGCGAAGTGGCAGGAGAAATGGAGCCCCTCCCAAGGAGCCGGCATTCGCTCCATAAGACGCACACACATTTCCCCTTAATTTTTGGAGGGGGGGAAAGTGCGTTTTATAGAGCAAAAAATACAGTATTTACAAAGTGCTCAGGTTAAGCAATTGCCCAAAGCAACACTGCTTAAAACTCTGAAAACACCCAAGAGCCATAAGAAGCCTTGAACTTGTCAGCACATAAACCAAAACCAGCCCAGCATAATGCCACCATGCTACAAGCAGCAAACAACAACTAGCAGCTTCATCTCTGCAGCTCAGTTGAAATCAAGCCATTAAAGGGGCAGAGAAAGCTCCCTTATACTGAGTCAGACCCACTGGTCTATCTAGCTATGTGGTGTCCTCACTGACTGGCAGCAGCTCACCAGGGTTTCAGACAAGGGTCTGAAGCACTTCCCATAATACATCCTCGGATCTGAACCAGGTCTTAAGTTAATATTCTGTTTAGTAAAGGGATACGAGCCCAGAGTTCCCAGTATTGGATGAAACAAAAAAGTATAGGAAGCTGCCTTATACTGAGTCAGACCCACTTCAAGTTGAGCTATATGGGTAGTTAGGGATGCGGGTGGTGCTGTGGTCTAAACCACTGAGCCTCTTGGGCTTGCTGATCAAGAGGTTGGTGGTTCAAATCCCCGCGACGGGGTGAGCTGCCATTGCTCTGTCCCAGCTCCTGCCAACCTAGCAGTTTGAAAGCACACCAGTGCAAGTAGATAAATAGTTACCGCTGCAGCGGGAAGGTTAACGGCGCTCTGGTTTCCGTCATGGTGTCCAGTTGCACCAGAAGCGGTTTAGTCATGCTGGCCACATGACCCGGAAATGTGTCTATGGACAAATGCCAGCTCCCATGGCCTGAAGCAAGATGAGCGCCACAACCTCATAGTTGCCTTTGATGGCCACTGTTCCCATCACCTCCTGGCAAATAGAACGGGAAGAAATGGAGGCAGTGAGAGATTTTACTTTCTTTGGCTCCATGATCACTGCAGAGGGTGACAGCAGCCACAAAATTAAAAGACGCCTGCTTCTTGGGAGAAAAGCAATGCCAAACCTAGACAACATCTTAAAAAGCAGAAACATCACCTTGCCAACAAAGGTCCGTATAGTTAAAGCTATGGTTTTCCCAGTAGTGATGTATGGAAGTGAGAGCTGGAGCATAAAGAAGGCTGATCGCTGAAGAATTGATGCTTTTGAATCATGGTGCTGGAGGAGACTCTTGAGAATCCCATGGACTGCAAGAAGATCAAACCTATCCATTCTGAAGGAAATCAGCCCTGAGTGCTCACTGGAAGGACAGATCATGAAGCTGAGGCTCCAATACTTTGGCCACCTCATGAGAAGAGAAGACTCCCTGGAAAAGACCCTGATGTTGGGAAAGGTGGAGGGCACAAGGAGAAGGGGACGACAGAGGACGAGATGGTTGGATGGTGTTCTCGAAGCTACCAGCATGAGTTTGATCAAACTGCGGGAGACAGTGAAAGACAGAAGTGCCTGGCGTGCTCTGGTCCATGGGGTCACGAAGAGTCGGACACGACTAAACGACTAAACAACAACAAAACCATCCAGGGAACCTTTGCTTTTGCCTTTTCTAAAAAAAAATCTATCCCAGTATTGTTGACAGTGGCTCTCCTGGGTGTCAGATCTTTTCCAGACGTACCTGGAAATGCAGGGGTTTGAATCTGGGACCTTTTGCATGGAATGAAAGTGTTCTGTATGGCCAGTAAAGGACTTTGGCTTAAACACACCATGATCTCTGAAACTGAAGTTGGCATAGATAAGTGGGAGATCTTGCGAGCCCAGTACTTGTCCTTATGGTTTATGCGGCCAGGAGCATGAGAACATAAGGAAAGTCTGCTGGATCAGGGTGATGGCCCATCCAGCCCAAAAACCCAAAGTGGCCAACCAGATGCCTGTAGACAACCAGCAAGCAGGCTCTGAGCACTCTTCCCTCCTGTGGTTTCCAGCAACTGGTATTCCTTCCTCTGGCTGCAGAGGCAGAGCATATCTATCATGGCTAAAAGGTAAAGGGACCCCTGACCATTAGGTCCAGTTGTGGCCGACTCTGGGGTTGCGGCGCTCATCTTGCTTTATTGGCCGAGGGAGCCGGCGTACAGCTTCCGGGTCATGTGGCCAGCATGACTAAGCCGCTTCTGGCGAACCAGAGCAGCACACGGAAACACCATTTACTTTCCCGCCAGAGTGGTACCTATTTATCTACTTGCACTTTGACGTGCTTTCGAACTGCTAGGTTGGCAGGAGCAGGGACCGAGCAATGGGATCTCACCCCGTCGTGGGGATTTGAACCGCCGACCTTCTGATCGGCAAGTCCTAAGCTCTATGGTTTAACCCACAGCGCCACCCGCGCCCCTCTATCATGGCTAGTAGCCACCAATAGCAGTCTTCTCCATGAATTATATCTGAAGGAGCCCTGCGGTATATCAGATGAAAACGCACTGCAGTATTTGGTTCCACCCCCCCCCAATATTATTGGAACCACAAGACTCGACAGATTATAGAATTTGAAGCCTGACCAAAAATATAGCATTTGAAACAGACACCCATTCCAAAATATAAATAAATCCCTAAAGCCAGCAAGAGTTGGCCAACATTTCTGCCAGCACAATTCTATGCACAGTAGCGACTGATGCCCGTTGGGAGTGACAGGGCAGAAGGCAGGGAGCCCAACAGAAGGTACAGCCAGAGCCAATGGCAGGAACAGCCAACTCATTCTAGTTTTGTCCCCATCCTCTTCCTTGCTGAGTTCTGCAAGGGTAACGCAGAGACTAAGGAGGAGGAATCTGACAGGCAGTACAAGCTGAAAGCAGACTGAGATTGGCTGGGCAGCGTCCCATTTGTCCTAATGGATAAGCCTCCACTGCTTGTACATTGTAGTCAAAGGTCTGTGTCATGAATTCAATGGAATTTGCTGCAGGGCAGTTGTAGACTGCAGCCTATTGCAGTCGTCATTGTGTAGGAATTCTTCCAACAGTCTCTTGATGGCTGGATTTTTAAAATATAACTCTCTTGCATAGACAGAGGTATCTATCTATTCCAGGGGTCAGCAAACTTTTTCAGCAGGGGGCCGGTCCACTGTCCCTCAGACCTTGTGGGGGGCCGGACTATATTTTGAAAAAAAAAAATAATGAACAAATTCCTATGCCCCACAAATAACCCAGAGATGCATTTTAAATAAAAGTACACGTTCTAATCATAGAATCATAGAGTTGGAAGAGACCACAAGGGCCATCGAGTCCAACCCCCTGCCAAGCAGGAAACACCATCAGAGCACTCCTGACATGTGGTTGTCAAGCCTCTGCTTAAAGACCCTCAAAGAAGGAGACTCCACCACACTCCTTGGCAGCAAATTCCACTGCCGAACAGCTCTTACTGTCAGGAAGTTCTTCCTAATGTTTAGGTGGAATCTTCTTTCTTGTAGTTTGGATCCATTGCTCCGTGTCCGCTTCTCTGGAGCAGCAGAAAACAACCTTTCTCCCTCCTCTATGTGACATCCTTTTATATATTTGAACATGGCTATCATATCACCCCTTAACCTCCTCTTCTCCAGGCTAAACATGCCCAGCTCCCTTAGCCGTTCCTCATAAGGCATCGTTTCCAGGCCTTTGACCATTTTGGTTGCCCTCCTCTGGACACGTTCCAGTTTGTCAGTGTCCTTCTTGAACTGTGGTGCCCAGAACTGGACACAGTACTTCAGGTGAGGTCTGACCAGAGCAGAATACAGTGGCACTATTACTTCCCTTGATCTAGATGCTATACTCCTATTGATGCAGCCCAGAATTGCATTGGCTTTTTTAGCTGCTGCGTCACACTGTTGGCTATGTAATAACCCACTGATTCCCAGACCGTCCGTGGGCTGGATTTAGATGGCGATTGGGCCAGATCTGCCCCCCGGGCCTTAGTTTGCCTATCCATGATCTATTCATTCATTCATTCATTCATTCATTTAAATTTGTATACCACCCTTCATCTGAAAATCACAGGGTGGTTCACAACATAAAAACACAAAACGATAACGCAAAATACATAGTAAAACAGAAACAAACCAATTACCCAGTCTTGCACAAACACATCTAGAATGTTAATCAGCCAAAGGCCTGGTTATACAGAAACATTTTTGCCCGGCACATAAAGATATGTAATGAAGATGGGAGGTGAGCATTAAAGAGAGCTTTGCTCCAGCAGGGAGCCACTGCAGAAAAGGCCTATTCTTGTGTTGCCGCTCTCTGGACCTCTTACGGAGGAGGCACACAAAGAAGGGCCTCAGATGAGGCTCTCAGGGTCTGTGTTAGTTCATATAGGTCCTTGAGGTTCTGCGGTCCTGAGCCATTGAAGACTTTATAGGTCAAAACCAGCACTTTGAATTGGGTCAGGAAACTAATTGGCACCCAGTGCAGTCAGACTAGGATCAGTGTAATATGCTCAAACTGTCTTGCCTTAGTGAGCAATCTAGCTACTCAATTCTCTTCAGAGGTTGCTCCATAGTGAGTTCTTGCTGAAGAAAAGCCCTACCAGTCCCCTATTTTACATATGTCTCTTCCATTCTTCTAATAATGGAGGATGGTTCCTACCCACTCACCCCCAGACCAGTGCTTTTGTTTTTGTTTTGCTGTTTATATACAAGCAGCAATTAACATATTTCCTACTAATTTATGAAATTTGATCAGGATTGATCCTTTCAGCCTTCCTATTAGCACGACTGTGTGTTTATTGATAGTGCAAGTCCAGTAATATTTTATCATACGAACCACACTAATCCAGAATTTCTTAATTTCTTTGCATTCCAATCGAATGGGTCTGAAATCTTGGTTATTTTAAAATGATTATTTACCTGCCACACCCCCTGAATAGTGCTTTCCACTCTTTATCTGATCTATTAATTCTAAACATTTCCCTCATCTGCAATTCATTTGGATTTCAACACACTCTACGTTTGACAACAATTTATCCCTCCCTGACAATAAACCCTTTTGTGAACCATGACCAATCAGTCTATTTTTAAGCTTTGTGACAGATCTGTATCTATTCCCTGGAAGGATGTGCCTCAAATTGGGCATGCTTAATATGCTCTAGAGGGGCTTCTTTGCCTGAAAATATGTGAAAAGGGGAGGAAAGGTTATGCCTCTTTTTTGATATTTCAATATAATCACTGGGGACAATGAGTTGAACTGCAATGACACAGAGCAGATCTAAAACAGATCAGGCTGCTTGCTTCCAAATGATATAGATACTAGGTAAGCCTTGTGGGTACTGAGCACCCATAGTTGTCACTGGCATCCATCTCTTGAGAGAGACAATGGAGTGCACCTTGTGGGGTGAAGTCAAATAGCAGCACTGAAGTGACCTCTCTGGGATACAAGCCTGGGCAGTGTCTGTGGAGGTCCTGGGCTGCGCACATGACAGGACCTCTTAGTCTCACTGATGTGGTCCAAAAGAAAGCAGAGCAATACACTTGGCACCAGCTTGGCTGCAGGAATTGCCGGAAGGAGTGCAAGGTGCCATCCAACTCTCTTAGTGACTCCACTTCGAATTTGTGTAGGGTTTACTCCTTAGCCCAGGGGTCAGCAAACTTTTCCAGCAGGGGGCCGGTCCACTGTCCCTCAGTCCTTTTGGGGGGCCAGACTATATTTTGGAGAGAAAAAAATGAACAAATTCCTATGTCCCACACATAACACAGAGATGCATTTTAAATAAAAGCACACATTCTGCTATGTTAAAACACCAGGCAGGCCCCACAAATAACCCAGAGATGCATTTTAAATAAAAGGACACATTCTACTCAGGTAAAAACACACTGATTCCTGGACCATCTGCGGGCTGGATTTAGAAGGCGATTGGGCCAGATCCAGTCTCCGGGCCTTAGTTTGCCTACCCATGCCTTAGCCTTTTCTTCTCCTGAAGATACCCCACAAGGCAGCAGAGGTTTAGGATCAGAGTTTTCCTTCTCCTAAATGGGCTCCCTTCCCAGGTTGACCAGTCCCATCTTTTCACTACTATCTGAAGTAGCAGTGTGCCATGGAATACCTGTTGCTGGAGAGAAATGGCGAGAGAGCGCTGCTGCTTCCATGCATGATTGGGGATCTGTGGGAAACAGGATACTGAACTTTATGGACCTTTGGTCCCATCCTGCAGGGCCATTTTTACATATATATCAGCACTGTGCATGATTCCACACATGAATATATATGAATGCACCAATAGAGAGGAATGTGGGGAGAAACTTGTCTGATCCACTTTTTTGAAATGGAGTGACCTGATTTGACATTCATGAACTTGCAAATCAGAATGCAATCCCTCCCCCCCCCCCAAGGATGATTCACTTCTCTGGATTTTGCAGTGCCATTCTAGTGCGCATGAAAAGACATCATTTTGCACTGAAACATGTGTATCTTATGTAAAAAGTATGCAATGATTCTTTAACATCAACATTATTGGATGTTGTGCGGATGCCTGATTATCGTTTTCCAAAGCAACTACTCTATTCAAAACTTAAAAATGGAAAGCGTAATGCTGGTGGTCAACAAAAGAGTTTTAAAGACTGTCACAAGGCAAATCTAAAAAAAAAAATGTAGTATAAACACTGACAATTGGGAAACACTGGCCTGCTAGCGCTCTAGTTGGAGAACAGCCTTTACCAAAGGTGTCATGGACTTTGAAGACACGCAAACTCAGGACGCAAGGGAGAAACGTTGCTAAGAGGAAGGCACGCTTGGCAAATCCACACTGTGATCCACTCCCGCCCGGAAACCAATGTCCACACTGTGGAAGGACGTGTGGATCCAGAATTGGCCTCCACAATCACTTATGGACTCATTGTTAAAACTGTGTTTATAGAAGACAATCTTACTCGGCTAGGAGTGATTGAAGAAGAAGAAGAAGAAGAAGAAGAAGAAGAAGAAGAAGAAGAAGAAGAAGCATTTTACGTTTAAAAGTGTGTACAAAATGCCTGCAACTTAAATGCAGGCTTTTCTGTCCCTCTCCCCATTTCTTTTTCTTCCCAGAAGATAAATTCACACAAAAACAAAAACAGACCTACAAGTGAGCACCAGCAAAACTGAAATAGGCCAACTTAGGCTGTTCATCCCTACCTGCAGATATGGAAAACATGGGGGAAGATGTGCTTGTATGCATAAGAGCTCACCTGTGTGGATAAGGTTTCCTAAGTGAAGCTGGGTGCCAGCCTTGCACAGTGCTCCTCTTAGCAAGTGCCAGTGGGAGGGAGGGGGGAATCTCCGATACATGGCGAGGACAGCCTTTCACTGCACGGCTTGGTGATACACTGTTGCCGTGACAACCACCCAGGGTATCGTGCTGCCTGCCTTTGCCAACACAAAGAAGGGGAAAGGGAGGGGAAAAGGGAGAGCATCAAGCGATGCTTCCCAGCACCCAGGCAAGAATGACCTTATGACCACAACTGCCTTTCTGGATGCTGAAGAGTGACTAGATCTGTGGGAAAGCTCAGCATTTGAGGTACCACAAACATTTTATTCTGATTGGTTCATGGAGTAGAATCTGGGGATTAGTTATGGCAGAGAAAGTGGCAAAGTGCAATAAGGTAAAAAAAAAAAAAGGTAAAGGACCCCTGGATGGTTAAGTCCAGTCAAAGGTGACCATGGGGTTGTGGCGCTCATCTCGCTTCAGGCTGAGGGAGCCGGCGTTTGTCCACAGACAGCTTTCCGGGTCATGTGGCCAGCATGACTAAACTGCTACTGGCACACGGAGGACTGTGACGAGTGCCATATTGCACAGAAACACCGTTTACTTTCCTGCCACAGCGGTACCTATTTATCGACTTGCACTGGCATGCTTTCGAACTGCTAGGTTGACAGGAGTTGGGACAGAGCAACGGGAGCTCACCCCATCATGGGGATTCGAACCACCAACCTTCCAATTGGCAAGCCCAAGAAGCTCAGTGGTTTAGACCACAGTGCGACCCGCGTTCAATAGGCTGCCTAGAGGGAACTAAAATGCAGACATCTTTCTCCATTACCTGGCAGTCTTTCACTGCTTATATTAAGAAACAAGATGCCAAATTTATCAAAGACGCTTGTGGTCAGAGGTGATTCCTATGTGTTTTGGGTCACTGGTTTGGTAACAACAAAACTTGCTCTTGCTTTATCTTACCATATGGTATGTGTTCTGCTTTCCTGTGAGAGTTTACAAAACTGGAGGCCACATCTTTACTAAGCACTAAGAAAATTAATCAGTAAAGAGTGTACTTTTAAAAAGAGTACTTATTAATATACTTCTTTCTTGCTCTGCCCCCAATAATCTCTCCTGAACAAGATCTTGACACTTTCTCTCCTGTTTTTGCACAATCTCCGTGACCTTTCGATCACTGAAAGGTTGTAACCCACTGTTAAGACCGGACACTACGCGGTGTGACATGTCAACACACCAATTAGGAGGCCCCTGGAAATGTCTGTCAGCTGGAGGCCACTCACTGAGCAGCGAATTAGCAAGATGGGTCTTCAGCTGATGTGGGTGGCACAGGTGGCTGGCTATGGCCTCTGGCTGAAGCACTCATGGCCCAACTTCTCTGGTGAGCAACTGGGATCATGTTGCTAGCCAAAAAATGTGATGGATCAGACAAACTTAAAGGGCCTGCAGGCTTTATGTGATGTCCCAAAGTCTGGTTCCTGAAGAAAAGAGGGAAAAGGGAAAATAAATATTTTAGGCAGCCTGATAGGGGTGGGCCGTAAATGTCCATTTGGGTTTCTCATTTTTCCACTTCTCCACATTTCTACATCAGTCTGTGATTCCCCACCACCTTTAAAAAAAAGTCCCATGAAATTTCACAAACATTTAGTGCAAATTCTTCTCAATATACATGTTTTTGTATGCAATTTTGCAGGATATAACCTCCCCCCACCCAGCAATTTCACCTATTATAATACATTTTAATTGCAATCTTCACTGATATAAGCTTTTTTATCCACATTAAAAACATTCTTGTACACAGTATCTAGTTGAAAAATTGCACTGCAAAGTTCAGAGAAGCATGGGGTTCAAAAGAGAGCTGTGGAGCATCGGTTTGAATATTGCTTTGGAAAGCAAAAATTACTTATGTGCACTTTGAGAACATAAGATCATAAGCAGATCCTGCTAGGTCAGGGGTCTGCAACCTGCGGCTCCGGAGCCGCATGCGGCTCTTTTACATCTTTGCTGCGGCTCCGGGGCGGATACTAGCGAGGGGAGGAGGCGCATTGTGCGCCCCGACACTCCTCACTGTGGTGGGCGCTGTACTGGCTGTGACGTCGCATGGGGGCGGTGCGTGCGTTAGTCACGCACCATCCCGACATCACCTTCCCGTCCGCTGTCAGATCGTGGCTCCGGAGATATATTTGTTTTAAATGTCGCAATGGTTTTGCAGCTCCCAGTTGTTGTTTTTTCTTCAGAAACGGGTCCAAGTGGCTCTTTTTGTCTTAAAGGTTGCAGACCCCTGTGCTAGGTCATGTCAGTGGTCCATCTAGTCCAGCATCCTTTCCCCCCCAGTGGTAAACCAGATGCCTGTGGGAAACCCTCAAGCGAGATTTGACATCTTTCCTCAGGGCCTGCAAGATGGAGCTGTTCCGCCAGGCCTTTGGCCAGGGTTCAGCCTGACTCATTTTCTCTTTGTATAAGAACAAGCATGAAGGAGGTTTCCAGCCCGCTCATAGGTCCTTATAATATGAGTGGAAACAGTTGATTTTGGTGAGTATTAACCGCTTCCAATTTTAACCTGAAGATTGCCTGTATTAATTTTAATTGTTTGAATTAATTGTGGGATGTATCTTAATTGATTGATCACTTGCATTATGTATATCATCTTATTTATATATTGTTAGCCGCTCTGAGCCCGGCTTTGGCCAGGGCGGGCGGGATACAAATAAATTATTATTATTATTATTATTATTATTATTATTATTATTATTATTAAGCAGGCCCCAAGCACAATCGCATCCTCTCCACTCCTGTCGTTCTCAGAAACTGGTATTCAGAAGCATTATTGCTTCCAACCATGGAGGCAGAGCAGAACCATCATGGCTGGTAGGCATTGCCTTCTCCTCCACAAATCTGTCTAATCTTCTATTGAAACCATCTAGGTTGGTGGTCATCACTGCCATCTGTGGGAGTGAGATTCGTAGTTTAACTAATAGCAGTGTGAATAAGTACTTTTTTTGGTACTTCTAACCTGAATTTTTCAACATTCATCTTCATTGGATGTGCACAAGTTTTAGTGCTGAGAAGGAGGGGGGAAATTCTCTATCCATTTTCTACATGTCATACCTAAATTTATAAACATATTTTATGACACCTCTTACTTGCCTTTTTTCTAAACTAAGAAGCCCCAACCACTGCAGTCTTTCCTCAGAAGGGTGTCCCGATGTTCTGTGACCTTTTTAAAAGTAAAATTACCTTAGAAACTAAGAATCTGATTTCTTCCTTTCCCTATCAGTCATCAGTGTCCATATCTCACATTGCTCAAGAGGCTCCCTTGAGGCTCCAGAAAGATTTTTCAGAAGGCAGAGGTGGCTGAAAAGGGAGGTTTTCTGCTGTGAACTTTCTCAAGTTTCAAGCAAATATCATTGCTGGGACTCGACTAGATGGCCCTCAAGATCCCTCTGAACTCCAAATTCTATGATTCTATTCTCATTTATTTTAGTTATAAAGAATATAATATTTTTTCCCAACTGATGGAAAATCCCACCCTTCTATACCTAAAAAATATTTTGAGAGAGTTGTCAAAGTGATCTCACCACTGCCCGTCCAAAGCTAGAATGCTCAGTACATACAAGCCACACAGTGACTTGATCACCTTGCTGAATTTGTCAAGTCTAAACCAGAAGGCTGGAGGAAACAAATGGGGGCCACTGTGGGGGCCATTGTCAGGATAAAGAAGTATCCTGGTGGCTCAAGATGCTGTGCAACTTTGAACCTTGTCATGTTAAATCTAGAGCCATGTCAAAAGTCTGCATAACTTTTTTCCTCTTGGAAATGGGGATTCAGGGGTAGTGGTTGAGAAATTCATAATTTTGCTGGTATGCCGCCTTTCCACAGAAAGAATCATGCTGAAGTTGGCTTACAATGAAGGAAACAGGAATAGATCTCAAAAGCCACAATCATAAGAACGTTTTTTAGAGCAGCATAAGAAAACAATATGATAGCAAATATAAAACAACACAGACAAAAGTACAGCACTTCAGTACTATAAAAATAACACAATTGCTTTAACAACATTATACCTCCTGGCAATAGCAAAAATAACAAGGGAGCTTGACAGTTTTACCTACCTTGGTCCTGGTAAAACTCTTCCCATGATGTTGCTCAGAGTCCCTCTCCTGCAGCAACTTCCAAAGCCTCCAAAGGCAGGGGTTTGAGGTAGCTGGAAAACTCCCCTCCCACCACCACCACAAAATTGAAATTGTCATGAAACCACTCTCCTTTTTGCCTCCACCACCATTAAAGCAACATATTTTTAATGGCACTGCATTCTAAAAGGGGAGAAGGGACAAGATCTCTGTGGCCTAGCAGAAAGGATCCAGGATCTAGATCTACTGCCTCCCTCCCCTGGATGTGCAACAGGCAGAGATGTTTAGAGGCAGAGGAGAAGATTGCCTACATGAAGCAAAGGACGACAAGATTTTGGTCCTGTGAGCCGTCTAAGATGAAATACAGAAAAACTCTGTAAAAGAGAAAGGAAAGTGAGCAACTCTAGCAACCACATCTGGCAATTGCTGTGCAGTTTTTCAGAAGGATGATGCTTGTGACAGCTGGTATCTACTAATGCTCATTTATGGCTCTTCTGAGAGTCGTAACCTGTGTCAAGATCTGTCAAACAGGCACAGAGAGCCCTTTTCTTGGTGAGCTCACAATATCAGTGCTGAAGTGAAAGGGGAACTCAGATGTGTATCAGGGCTGCTTTGGACATTATGCCCCTCAGGTTGGGGTCCCAGGGGGCTCAGGTAGAGTCCAGGGCATTTCATTGTTTGAGCATAAGGCAAGGTTTCAATGAACAGGACCCTGGAGAGCTCCCTGTAGCCAGAGCTAGCAAGACCTCTTCAAGAGCAAGTTGTTACCTTACCAGCACGATGTGGCCTTCTGAGGTCTGATTGGCCTGAGACTTCCTCTTAGCCCTGCCCTCTTGAAGAAACTGGTGGCTCCTACAGTGTAGTGTTGTGACGGCTATCTGCAAGGAGTATTCTCTAAATCAGAGGAGTCAGGTAAGGCAATATCTTCTGGCCTGGATAATCTGGGATCAGAGCAGTCTCCCAGGGAGACCATGTGTCCTGAGACCCTGACACATTAGTCAACACCAAACCCAGGCTTCTCATTGAAAGCATGGTTCCATCTTTCACTGAATTTCTGAAGGCGTGGAAGGAGCAGGATAGTGCTTGCTGGGCAAATTTCCCACCCACCCCCAGGTGTGTGTGGCCTGACCTGCTTATGCTCCATGTCACCCCTTTCCCTCCCAATAAGCAAAAGTGAGCAAACTCCCCAGAAACTAGCATTACACATCCACCTCGCCAGGTGAGCCGTTTCTGAGTAAAACATGCTTCCTATGTGTTGATGGTGGCAACACCCTTCTGCCCCCTGCTTGGGGATCACAAGAGGTTGAACTAAACCCCCTGAAAGACATCTGAATGATCTTCTCAAAGGGATTGGTTGATTTGCAGGGTGAGCATCAGGCTACTTACTTCTGCTGGCTAAATAGAATGCAAATCTGTAAGACTAGTACTCTTCTGCTGGGCAATTCTCCACCGAAATCAGATCCGGAAGAATGCCTTATTCTAGCATACGTTCAAAGCTGTTCAGTGGCAGCATACGGTGAGAATGTGAGAAAATGGGTTAAAAAAATGTTCTGAGCATGACAACATAGCACAGGTGCCCTGCTGACTCCCAGAGGCCCTGGAAATTCTCCAGCTGTTTGACCACCTGCAACAGCTGCTGTATTCTCTTTTTGTGTGCTATAAAACCAGCAATAGAAGCTGTCCCCATTTATAGCAACAACATTTTTAAATATATATATTTACCTCTCCGGAGTGAGAACATTCTCCAGAGGTTTCTGTAACCTCTTCATCTGCCTTGGCTTCTTCTCCTAAGCAAGTCCAATGTCTGAGCGAGTTTCTGGAGTGACTCTCTCCATATTCTCAAGCACGAACATTATCCAATAAATAATCTAATTCTTGTTTGGTCTCCCTGTAATTAAGATCTTTACTCCACGCTCTGCTACACTGACCAGTCATAGTGCCAATGATTTATGGTGCAGTATTGTTTGGGGCTTTAATTGCATGCTGTATCTTGGTAGTGGCACTGACAGCTTCCCCCCTCCCCCCCAGACTTTCAGGAATGATGTGTTTGCAGGACACGGGGGGGGGGTTGCGATATGAGTCCATAAACAAGTTTAATAACTCAAAGTGCCCTTTTAAAGGGGGGGGGAGACCTGCTGGAGGCCTTCATGCATTGGGAAGGTCACTTTAAAGAGCAGGAGAAAAGAGCTGTCCACAAAGTAGGCTGGTTCTCATAGAATCATAGAGTTGGAATAGACCACAAGGGCCATCGTGTCCAACCCCCTGCCAGGCAGGAAACACCATCAGAGCACTCCTGACATATGGTTGTCAAGCCTCTGCTTAAAGACCTCCAAAGAAGGAGGCTCCACAACACTCCTTGGCAGCAAATTCCACTGTCGAACAGCTCTTACTGTCAGGAAGTTCTTCCTAATGTTTAGGTGGAATCTTCTTTCTTGTAGTTTGGATCCATTGCTCCGTGTCCGCTTCTCTGGAGCAGCAGAAAACAACCTTTCTCCCTCCTCTATGTGACATCTTGTTCAGCATCCTTTGTGAGCAACCAGCTGAGTGCTTTGCACTCAAAGGACGGTCTCTGTTTTGGGGACAACAGCCCTTAGCTTCATAACATGTGGTGGTGATCTCTAAAGCAGTCATTCCCAAAAGGAACAGTGGGATTATCTAAGGGGCATGAAGAGGCAAGGCTGGGGGTTGCTGAAGGTGCCTATCAAACTTTGAAAAGCTTGTATCGCTAAATCAAGTTCATAATTTTTTTTTGAATTAATTAAACTCAATAATTTTAATTGGATCTTGGATAAATGTGCACTTAATTGTTACCATTTTGAATTTTATTGTGTTTAGTATATCAGACGGATCTCAAGGGGTGCCGAAAGCACTGTCCAGTCCTGTTGTGTTTCATGAGTTTCAGTTGGTAAGGCCTGAGGATGTGGACAAGTTGCTTGGATTGGTCCTGGGGACCTTTTGCACTCTTGGCTAATAAAAACCAGCCAGGCAGGGACAGGGGAGGGACAGGGAGGTACTGGCAGGGACAGGGAGGCACTTAATGACTCTTTATGAGAGGGGTGGTGGTCCCTGCCTCCTCAAGAAACTCTCCCTGGATCCAGAAACTCTAAATAACTACCAGCCAGTTTGCTAATCTCTCTTTCCTGAGCAAGGTTCTTGAGTAGGTGGTTGTAGACCAAATCTAGGCGCTCTTGCAGGAACTGATTTTCTAGATCCATTTCAATTGGGGTTTAGACCCTTTCTAATGTTATTTCCACAAATATGTGCACTTTAATGCTCACTTTCCCCCCTTGTATGCATTATTTGATTTAAGAACTGTGTTACAAAATTTGGAGAAGTATGCATCTCAAATGATACCTGCATTTCAGAATGCATGTATCATTTCAAGAAGGGTGAACTAGGAGTGTCATATTGAAATGCAGACCGAATTGAATTCTTAACCCTGTCCCTAACTCTTTTCCAAAAGTCAGCTTTAAATGCTGTGATGTTTCAAAAATAATCTTGGCTCTTTCAGTTTTAGCTTTCATTTTACAGCCCTATCTCAGCGAGGTCAGCCTTAAACTTACCCCAGTCCTCCTTTCCTCTTTCTTCTACCCCTCACCCTTTGTGGTCTTTTCCCCCTCCTTCACAGACATTATTCCTCCCTCCCCAACCTACTGCTTCTTCATTCTTCCCCCCCTTTTTTCCACCGTGGAAGCTATTTACCTTCATTAAGTCATGCAGAAGGAAAGAGCAGCTGCCTACTGTATGCCTGCGAAAATATTGCACACTGCTGGATTCGTAAAACAACTGATTAAAGACAATGTAATTAATTACTCCTTGATGAAATAGTAGAAATTATAATTAAAAATGAAGAAGTGTGCTGGCAGAACCTTCCCTTTCCTAATTACGCCGTTTCTATAAAAAGGGGATGCAAGAATAACTAGGCCACAATCAAGACTTGAATGCCTTTCTCCAGAGCGCCCTCTCATGGAATGCATTTTGAAAATTGCATTTATATCTCACCTTTCCTCCAAAAAACTCAAGGTGTTGTTCATGGTTCTCCCCCTCTTTACTTAAACCCAACAACAACCTAGGTTAGGCTGAGAGGCAGTACAGTGGTACCTCTGGTTAAGAACTTAATTCGTTCTGGAGGTCTGTTCTTAACCTGAAACTGTTCTTAACCTGAGGTACCACTTTAGCTAATGGGGCCTCCTGCTGCCCCACACCGCTGCTGTGCAATTTCTGTTCTCATCCTGAAGCAAAGCTCTTAACCCGAGGTACAATTTCTGGGTTAACGGAGTCTGTAACCTAAAGGGTCTGTAACCTGAAGTGTCTGTAACCTGAGGTACCACTGTAGCTGGTAAGATTGATAGTTTGAACCCTCATCTCCCAGTCGAACACTTTAATTAGTACACCACCCTGGCTCTGTAATATAAGGACTGAATGAAAGGACAGATTCAGACAAGTGAGTGAGATGATCATTCTCTCCCTCCTACCAATGCAACCCTGTACATAGAATCATAGAACTGGAGGGGCTTTCCAAGGGTCATGTAATCCAGCCCTCTGCTGAGGCAAGAAACCTGCTGCTACAGCATAGCAGACTGGTGGCCCACAAGCCTCTGCTTGAAAAGGTTGAATAGACGTAGAAGATACAGTCCCTACCAGAGAAGAATGGCAGGTTAAACTGATGGACTATGCAGAAATGGCAAAAATGACTGGAAGAATTAGGAATCAGGAAGACCAAAACTTTAATAAGGAATGGGGAAAATATGTAATTTGCCTTAAAACAAATCATTGTAAACAATTATTAGTAGCGTTGGAATGACACTTGTAGTTAAACGTTAGACTATGGTTGTAATGGAGATTTAATAGAATTGGTTTAACATAGAAAAAAGTTAACATAAGGAACCACAAAGGTGTGGGGGGAAGGGGAAGTCCGTGGGAATTTATGGAATTCTTTTTTTGTTCTTTGCTTGATGATTGCTTGTAAATTGGAATATTAAATAAAAAAGGAAAACGTTGAACAATGTGAGCTCACCAACCTTCCACCAACCTTCCATTGTCAAGCACTTTGAATTGTCCAGAAGTGTTTCTTATAGTGTTACATCCAGTGCAAGTCCCATGCAGAGTAGACCTATTGAAATGAATGGGCATGACTAACTTAGGTCTTTTTGTGCTTATCCTTGAAGTGGGGTAGGTAGCATGATAGATATATAAAAGGTGGTATTCGATGCTATTTCTATTCAGAGTAGACCCATTGAAGTGAATGGACACAACTAATTCACAACAATTCATTTCAAAAGGTTTATTCTGAGCAGAGCTTTGTTGTATGCAACCCATAATTTAGTTGAAATCACTGTTCTGCTCATTTGAACCTGTTGGTTTGGGTCCTACCCTCTGAAGAATCAGAGCATGTATTTGCCCCAGCTGTCTATGTGAGAGCCCCTCCATTGTTTGAAGATGGAAATCAAATCATATAACATCTTTGTCTTTTCTGCCAGCCTAAACCATCCCACTTGGGCAATTCAAAGTGTTGGTGTTGACCTTCAAAGCCCTAAACGGCCTTGGCCCAATATACCTGAAGAAGCATCTCCACCCCCATTGTTCAGTGAGGTATAGTGCTGAGGGCCTTCTGGTGGTTCCCTCACTGTGAGAAGTGAAGTTACAGGGAACCAGGCAGAGGGCCTTCTCGGTAGTGGCACCTGCCCTGTGGAACGCCCTCCCATCAGATGTCAAGGAAATAAACAACTATCTCATGTTTAGAAGACATCTGAAGGCAGCCCTGTTTAGGGAAGTTTTTAACGAGTAATGTCTTAATGTATTTTTAATCTTTTCTTGGAAGCTACCCAGAGTGGCTGTGGTAAAAATAAATTGCTGCTGTTGTTGTTGTTGTTGTTGTTGTTGTTGTTGTTGTTGTTGTTATTCAACCTTTGCTCATAAGACTTGGTCTCCAGGCCCCTACCTGTCTCTGTTGCCTTCCTTTGGACACATTCCAGTTTTTCGATATCCTTCTTAAACTGCTGTTCCCAGAAGAGATTCAACTCAATGTAGTCTCCTTCATCAAACTGAGACTATGAGGAGACCTTTGAAGACCTTTGCTGGCTCAGAACAAAAGTCCACCTAGCTCAGCATCCTATTTTCCACCATGGCCAATTAGACACCTCTTGGGAAACCCAGAAATGGGGCACAAAAGCAATAGCTCTTGCCAAGTGGCACAGGGTGGCATACTTGTTCTGAGGCTCTTCTGTGATAGCCATCATGGGGAAGAACCACAGTGGCAGACCGGCATGATTTCCAAGTGGATCAATTTCCAAGACTGTAGTAGCACATGGCTGGCTGCTATAGCCTATGTTCACATACATTGGCATTTCTCTATGTGATTCCTCCAGTATACATGGAATAAAAACTATGTGTAAGTCCCTGTCTTACATGTGTGAACTGACCCTTTCTGAGGATCTTCTTGAGGACATGTGGGAATGAGAGGATAGTGATCAAGATGAATAGTTTTGGTACTAGGATTGCCAACTGCTATTTTAAACTCCTGTGTGACCGGCAGTTCAACGGGTGAAGCTTTTACCTCCACTATATTTTTTTGACATGTCTGGAATTCCTGCCAAACTGGACAGATCTCCAGTACATGGGAAGCCCACTAGGTAGCAACCCCAAAGTCTAGTTATCCAGTTTGCTGGAAAAATCTCCAAACAGGAAATTTATATTTATTTATGTCTTGCCAGTAGGGAAATGTAGGCTTCTAGGAAGGCGAAACAAGAAAGAGTTATGGATTGCGTCCACTCACTTTAAGGCAGGAGGCTTGTTGTTGTTGTTTTTCCTCAGTTGCAAATGACCATGCTTGGTTTCTCAGGAGGACAGTCAGATTCCAGCTCTGAGTATATCAAGTCCTGCTTTGGGCTTCATTATCCAGCTTTACAAAGGAAGGGAGATATAAATCTACTGCTTGTCTGGATTTAAAATCCTCTGTGCAGTTTTGACGCCTCATCTCCAAACAGGAGATTGTGGACTTGGGAAGAGGTGCAGAAAAAGGCAACCTAAGTGTGCGAGGGTCTGGCACTCCCTTTCTTTCCATTCCATGGTTCTGTGTGATACTTGTGTATATATAAAAATATTCAGAGCAAAAATCCGCCAAGTAGCCTTCATTTGCTAGGGGGAGTGAGAAAAAGAAAACCTCACAAATTTTCTCGAGGAAGGAAAAAAGTCTCTGGAAGAATTTCAGCTCATCCCTGCCTCCGATTCTCATCCAACAGGACTCTCGTGTCTCTTTCCAGCTGATAAATATTTACTGCAGTTCCCTTTAAGAACCCAGGTGGATCACAGCACCGTATTCTGTTTGAAATGAACTCTTTTGCTCTGTTTGCGTCAGAGTTTCCCCGAAGAGATCAAACCATCTGATTACAGTTTGTCACCAAGTTTGCTTTGAGTTTCTCCTCTTTACTAGTCTTTTAATATTTTTGCACTTCTCGGCTGAATTTTTGCACAGGTTTGTGCCTGTATGTGTGCATCTATTCTGCAAAAAGCAAGCCCCAGTTGAGCTCATCAAGCACCTAGCATTTGTCTGTATACTTTCTGGAAAAAGGATGTTACTCTCTACAAGGAGGTTGTGGTGTGGCAGAGAAAGCAATTAGAATTGAACCAAAGAGATCTTGGGTTCACATCCTCACTTAGACAGAAGGAGGGTGACTTTGGTTCAGTCTCTCAGTCTAAATGGACAGATGGGGAATCTTTTTCTGCCTGGGGGCCACATTCTGTCATAGACCATTGTCTAGGAGCTGCATGCCAGATAATGGGTGATGCTGAGGGCAAAAATGGGTGGAGCAATTGGTGTGATTCTGATCTTTGTAAAGCAGGCTACACTGTGTTAAGAATCAGGATAGTAGAGGTAAACTCCATTTTATCCTTGTACAGTGGTACCTCGGGTTAAGAACTTAATTCGTTCCGGAGGTCCGTTCTTAACCTGAAACTGTTCTTAACCTGAAGCACCACTTTAGCTAATGGGGTCTCCCGCTGCCGCCGCACCGCCGGAGCATGATTTCTGTTCTCATCCTGAAGCAAAGTTCTTAACCTGAGGTACTATTTCTGGGTTAGCGGAGTCTGTAACCTGAAGCATATGTAACCTGAAGTGTATGTAACCCGAGGTACCACTGTACTCATATCAGGGCTCTGATTTAAGTGAGTTTAAAGTGCAAGGCTATGCATGCTCGGAATGTTTTCTTTCTTTCTTTCTTTCTTTCTTTCTTTCTTTCTTTCTTTGCAAAATGGGAGTGCAAAATGGCTTTTTTGTTTTTGTGCTTCAATATATTAGAAATGTAGAAACAGTTGGAAAGCATGAAATGGCTGGAGAAGAAATTCGGTTTGGTTTGCATTTTAACGCAGACCTACCAAATGTGCACTAATATAGCACTTTGGCAACTTTTCACGAGATCTCTAAAAATAAATAAATCAAAAGCTGGTGTGGAAATGTGGAGCATTGGACTTAAGGTTGGAAAAAAGAGAAATGGGGGGGGGGAGAGAGAGAGAGAGAGACCAATAATTTTGGCCTATGCTTTTGGACGCCTGCCATGGTATCGTTCTCTTGGAATCGACTTTGGAGAGATAAACATTATTGAAATCCTCCCAGTTGTGAAAACTGCAGCCAGGGCCTTGAAATGCTTTTGAGGTGTTATAATCTAACACCTCAAAACCTTTGAAACAGGACCTTATCTGGAACCATGCCTGTTGCCAGTATTGACTGCTGAGCCCAAGAAAGCTTGAGGAGAAACCAGGAATGGATTTTTTGAGTGGCTGGACTGTAAATTCAGATCCCACATTCCAAGAGCACATTGCCCAGTCCATGATGCTGTTTCGTACCTTGCTGTGGTTGGTGGACCGTAAGGTTTTAATAACAAACAAAGTAGATCCTGCAAACTCAAATCTGTCTCCTCTTATCTAAAGCATGAGGGAAGGAAATACAATGGTTGTTTTCTGGGCAGCTGGCTGCATTTGAGGGAAGAGTACACAGTTAACTAACTCACATGGCTGATGAAAGGAAGTTTGGACTGGTCACCCCTGATCTTGACTGACACCCTAGAACAGTAGTGAGGAGGTGAGGCTCCATTCCACATGCACAGGCCCCAATTTGGCTTGCCAGGCTGTTCCTCACAAACTACATCCGCATGAGACGTCAGGGGTGGGACAAGTACATATGTGACTACAAAGGAGCAAAAAACTTGAAAGCGAGTTCCCAATTTCTCCTTTGAAATCAATTGATTGGCACTACTAGGGATGTCTCACAGGGATTAGCTTCACTAGGGATTTCCCCATTGACAGCAAAGGGGAGAAGCTCAATTTTAGCAAGCAGTTTCAACGCAAACTGCTCCGTGCTATGGGAGCACAGCATTTTGAAGGCATGGGTTTGGCACTGGAAGCACAGCTTCCAAGGAGGTTACTGTAATCATCTATTCATGGTTACAGAGATCCCCTTTAACCTTTGTCAGGTGTTAGTCACCTGGTGTCGTTATGACCCACCTGTCAAAATTGACCCAAGGAGTGCAGGGACTGAGGAATCCAACTAGCCAGCTGGATCCTGTCCTAGGAAATCTGGGAGCCTGGGAAGGAAAAGGAAGACATATGGAATGCTATTTCCAAGTGACTAAGGGACGTAGGTGGCACTGTGGGTTAAACCACAGAGCCTAGGACTTGCCGATCAGAAGGTCAGCGGTTCAAATCCCCGCGACGGGGTGAGCTCCCGTTGCTCGGTCCCTGCTCCTGCCAACCTAGCAGTTCGAAAGCACGTCAAAGTGCAAGTAGATAAATAGGTACCACTCCAGCAGGAAGGTAAACGGTGTTTCCGTGCGCTGCTCTGGTTCACCAGAAGCGGCTTAGTCATGCTGGCCACGTGACCCGGAAGCTGTACGCCGGCTACCTCGGCCAATAAAGTGAGATGAGTGCTGCAACCCCAGAGTTGGTCATGACTGGACCTAATGGTCAGGGGTCCCTTTACCTTTACAAGGAGGACTGCATTTTGACTATGTATGCCAGTTGCATTTTGCTCCTCTGTCTGGAAACCTGGTATGGGACAATGGATTTGGCTATCTACTGGAGTGTTTAAGCCACAGGTGGGAAATCTTTGGTTCTCCAGATGTTTCTTGGTTACAAACCCCACCATCAATCTGCACATTCATTCATCGATGCATATATTACCACAAGCCTTCAGTGACCTCTTTGCCAAAGGGAAACCCAACTTGGCTAAGTCCTATGCCCCTGGGATCTTCTGAGAGAAGCGAGCTGCACTAAACACTATTCCCACAGCCCAGCTGCAACAACACCTGTTGCTTTGCTGCACATCTGCCTGCTGGCCTTTGGGAACAGCAGCGGAGCAGCTTGAAGGACAGCCAGCACAAGTAGGAAGTGAAGGAGTCTGGCACCCAATGCCCGGCTCTGATGGATCCAGCATATTGGGATATCTGGTAACTGAGTCTCTTCCCTCAGTCCCCAAGCCATTGCCAGGTGGAGTTGAACATACCCCCCGTGCAAGGTACGGATTTCTTTGAGAGTTTTCCCCAGAAGCTCCCGGAATGGAGAGGCTGTGAAAAACATGAAGTGACAAAAAAGCGGGTTGGGTTGGGGGGGGGGAGAGAGAAGATGCCTTCAAACATGCTTGTTTCATCTCTCCCAGCTCCTCACCTTTCAGGCAGCCTCAGTTCACAGCCTCTTAAAGTGGGGGAGAGAAGGAAGCTTCGGAACTTGCTGAATAAATCATTTTCCATTTCCCTCTCCTCCATCTCTTCTTCCTTCCTTTTCTTTTGTGCAAATCAAAGGCTCCGAGCTGCCAGGAGCTGACAAGAGGGCCCCCCCTCTCCTCCTCTTGTTCGTCGCAGCCCCGCCGCCCCATCCTCTGGAACTTAGCAGGGATGCGCCATGGTTTCAGAGGCAATCAAACTCTGACAGGCCAGCCTGAGGGACAATCTGGAGGAGCAAGGAAGAAGGGAAAGGAGAGAGGGAGAGGGGAAGAAAGAGAGAGGGAGAGGGAGAGAGGTTGGGGTGGGGAAAGAGTCCGCACTTTGCTGCTGTCGCCCCTGCAGGCACTGCTAGCTGTTCCTGTTGGACCTGCTCATTTCGAAACAAGGTAGAGAACATGTGGGGAAGGCAGATAATCTCCAAAGTCTTCTGTGATTAAGTGAAACCAGCAAATTGAGATGCTTAGACAATTACGAAGCTCAGCGTGAAGAGGAGAGGGGGAGAAGGGAGGGAAATCAAAGAGGGTGTGTGATTTTTCTCCTCCTCACTTCATTTCTTTCTTTCTTTCCCTCTTGCCCCCACCCCAAATTAAATTGCCGGCTCAGTTTCAAGCGAGCAGAAAGTGCAGGTTGCCGTGCTGGGTGAAGGCAGCTAAAGTGGGGCAGTCTGAGGCTCTGGACTGGGTGGTCCTCCAAAACCGGGTCCCCTCTTGAGACATTTCAACTCAGCCCTAAAGCAGAATGCAGGACAGCCAATCATGGATGCCTTGGAGAAGGACCTATTGCTCAGTGTTAGAGGACATGCAATGCATTCAGAACGTCCCAGGTTCAATCCCGGCATCTCCAGATAAGATTTGGAAGTTCCTTGTCTGAAACCCTGCAGAGCTGCTGCCTGTCAGTGTAGACAATATTGAACTAGATGGACCAGTGCTCTAACTCTGTTCGAGGCAGAGTTATGCTCCTATGTGCCTATGTTCTAATGAAGGGCCGTAGCATGCAGAAGGCCCCAGGTTCAATTCCCTGGGTTCACACTCTTGTTTTCTCTGCACTCACTAGGTTTTCATCCATGTCCATACGGCATTACCCAAAATGCATCTGCATCCTGTACTTTGGTATAAGATGCTGTTTCTCAAACCAGCTCCACACGGGTTGCGGTCCTTAAGCCATTCATCTCTAGCCAATGTCTGAACACTTTGGCATGGGTTTAAGACATCCCCTCCCTACACGTACAAAGAGGAAAAAGGGAAGCTGTGCTGAATGTGAACAGCTAGGGGGGAACGAGCTGCGAAACAAGCCCCAACTTCACTGTGCTCTAAGGGAGTAATGCGAACACACCACAGCATCTCCAGATAGGACTGGGAGAGACCCCTGGAATGCTGCTGTCAATCAATGAGTACAGACAATATTGAGCTAGATGGACCAGTTTGACTCAGTTTAAGGCAGCTTCCCATGTTCCTGTTTAGAGCAGGATTAAGGCCTTTCAGGGCCTGTAGCACTGAAAAGTTTATGGTGCCATTCAAAATAAAAATTATACTAAGGCACAAAATAAAACTTTATTTTTCAATGTGTCACAAAACTTACACATAAGCTGAAACACATATAGGTATGTACATGTCATGTACAACATGTCAGGGATCTGATTTCCTTGCAGTATTTTGATCTATGTTACTAGGATGCCCCCTGGTTTAGGTGGCAATAGGTACTTAAAAAAAACACCCCAGAAAAATGAGGAAAGAGTATGAAGTGGAGTGCAAGGTAGTTTAACAAAGCTCTGATGCTTCCCATGAGAACTACTTTGATGCTTAAAAAAATAAAATCCAATTTCAAATTCTTTCAAAAAAAGAAAGTGAAAACAAGTTGCCAAGTCTGAATTTTGGAAATAAATATGCAGTTTGCTTTGAAATTCACACATGAACACAATTTGTTTTATTTTTCCAGAGCGAAACTGGCAATGATTCTCTCAGATGATCCTTGAGACAGCAACCCAGTACCCACTTACCTGGCAGTGAGTCTTCTTCTTCTTCTTTTTTTTAAAAAAAATGTTATTAGATTTTTGAAAAGAGCAACTCAATGGGACTAATTTCTGAGCCGATTGTGCTGTAACAGCCTCATTATTATAAAAAAGGGGGACAGAGGCTGGAAATAAAGTGATTTCTACCATGCATCCCATAATCTCACATCCAAGGATGAATTTGGAGGTGCATTTCCCTTGTTCAAATCCTGCATCCTTTTTTTGTAGACCACACTAATTCTTTTTGCCCAAACCTCAGCCAGTGGGGACAAATGCAGTTCATTATACCTTGCCTGCGGTTCTACTGTGATTATTCATTAAAGCTTCATATTTGGCACCTATTAACTAAAGATGTTCCATTATATTTAGTAAAATCATGACAGTCCTAGGGCTGTCAACTGATGGAAGACTTGTTTGATTGACTGTCACCTAAATTAATGATTAAATAATTATAACGGGATGTCAAGATGTTTGGGCTGTAATCCAGAAGGGATATGCGTATGCACACCAAAAGTAACCCCAGGAGAAAGAGCTGGCTGGGCAGGGACAAAGGGGTGCAGCAGAAAGGAGAAGATAGGAAAGGCTTTTCAAAGAGGACTGCAGGTAAAAATAAACAGGCAGCCTGAACACTTGGTTATCGCTGCAGAATAAAAAGGCTAATAGAAAGGAAAACAATATTATCCTCTCCTCTCTCCACTTGCACCCACACGCTTCCTGGAGACTACCTCCCAGTGGGGCTGAACTTGAATACCCCCTCCGCTGCTGCCCTGTTTGCAGGCAATAAACCAGAGGTGGTGAACCTGCAGCCCTCCATGTGTTTCTTAACTCCAATTCCCATGATGCCTGACTACTGGCTATGATAGCTGGGGCTGATGGGAGCTGGAGTCCAACAATGTCCAGAGGTGCTGAACCCCTGTTATTTTTGTTGGTACTTCCTCTTCTTCTTTTTCAAAAAGGAAGTCTTGCAAAGAGGTCCAAAATGTCCACACTGATTTGCTTTGTAAAATATTGTGTTATTCCTTTTATCATTTTCACTCTGAGTTGGCTTTAGAGGTCACAATGTTGCCAGATCCCATTGGCTACATGCTGTCTACTTGGAGTCAGGTTAGAGTGAGAGCAATCCAGTAAATTATGTTAATGGAAGGAAGGTTCAAGTTAGTTGAGGATTTTCCTGGGCATTAGTGGGATTCAAAGGCAGAAGGTTTGTCCTTAGGCAAGTAAACTGAAAAACTGTGGGGTTTGGGGATTTTCGTCTTTAAAAAGCCCAGAAACTTTTGGGTTTTCTTTAAATTGATTAATCTATCCCTACACCTTTGAACTTTATTTATTTACTGCATCCACATACCTTGCATGAACTCGGCTAATGAAAATAAACTTTGCTAAACTAGAGCTGCTACAGAGGTTTAAAGTCTTTCCACTGGCAGCATATGATGCAGGACGTATCTAGATTATCTTTGTGTTTCTTTGTAACAACAATATGTAGCAACTTAATGTTTGTATTTTGAGCAGGAATATGCTCCGAATAGATGTGTTGTGGGGTGGGTTAGTGAATAACTGCATTCTACTCATTCTACTAGGATCCAGAAAAACTTGTCTGAAGTGTTGCTTGATGCTTCAATATCTCTCTATCTATCTAGTTCTATTTTTCTAGAAAAAGAGGTTCCAGAGTTCACCGTGAATTTCTCCCTTGTTCTCATAGAATAGCAATGGCACCTACGTGAGATGTGCCAGAGCTGAGCTCCGGCAGGGATGGGGTGGGTGGGTGCTGTAAAAGGTAAAGGTACCCCTGACCGTTAGGTCCAGTCGTGGACGACTCTGGGGTTGCACGCTCATCTCGCTCTATAGGCCGAGGGAGCTGGTGTTTGTCCACAGACAGCTTACGGGTCATGTGGCCAGAATGACTAAGCCGCTTCTGGCAAACCAGAGCAGCGCATGGAAACGCCATTTACCTTCCCACTGAAGCGGTACCTATTTAGCTACTTGCACTTGACGTGCTTTAAAACTGCTAGGTGGGCAGGAGCAGGGACCGAGCAACGGGAGCTCATCCCGTTGCAGGGATTCAAACCGCTGACCTTCCGATCAGCAAGCCCTAGTCTCTGCAGTTTAGACCACAGCGCCACCTGCATATCTATCTACAATTCCCAGTGGAGAGAACTTTCCGCAGCATAATGTCACTATGGCACATTTTTTATCCGGTTGCATCCAGCTCAGTTATACTCAGAGAAGACCTATCAAAACCCGACTTGGATACAACTCATAGATCTTCTACAACATTTGATTTTGAATCTGCTTCACAAAGTTTAACATTCTGCAACCTTTTCCTCTACAGCTTATTTTTTTTAAAAAAAGGCAATGACATTAGCTTTTGGAAGTCTTAAAACTATAATGGTAGGTGAATACTCTGACTCTTTATTAGGCAGCCTGAACTTAAAATGTCCTTAATTTGGATTTTCAAATAGTTGCATGCTTATTACGAGATGGTGATGAAGTCTGTGCTCTAAGGGCACCCCAGCTTAAGCCTTCAGTGCAAGCACAGAAATTCACACCAAGTTCCTTTTGCTTTTTCCTGTAAGGTAGGTGTGTATGTGGTACCAGAAGTCAGCCTCTAGCACCTTCTTCTTAACCCACTAGAGCAGGCATGGCCAAACTTGGCCCTCCAGCTGTTTTGAGACTACAGTTCCCATCATCCCTGACCACTGGTCCTGTTAGCTAGGGATGATGGGAGTTGTAATCCCAAAATGGCCAAGTTTCCCAAAAAGGCCAAGTATGGCCATGCCTGCACTAGAGTCATGATTCTGGCCCAGCCCTTGCAAACTGAGCTTTATTGCTCAAGGGCGCCTCCTAGGCTGCAGTACAAGCCTTGCCACCTGATTAATCACTCTTGCCATTGGATTGCCTGATAATTTTATTAGGGTACAGTGGAACCTTGGTTCTCAAATTTAATCCGTTCCGGAAGTCCGTTCCAAAACTGAAGCGTTCCAAAACCAAGGCACTCTTTCCCATAGAAAGTAATGCAAAATGGATTAATCCGTTCTAGACTTTTAAAAACAACCACTAAAACAGCAAGTTAACATGAATTTTATGATCTAACAAGACCATTGATCCATAAAATGAAAGCAACCAGAACACTTACTTCCAAGTTTGCAGTGTTTGGGTTCCAAGTTGTTTGAGTACCAAGGTGTTTGAGAACCAAGGTACCACTGTATTTAGGATCACAAGTAAAGCAAAAAGATTTAATAATGGGATTTTTCTAGTCGTGGACTACATGATCATTACATAAAAATGTGGAAATAGGTCACTACCAATGAGGGAAGAGTGGTTATTAAAAACGGGGAGGTACCAAATGGCATAAAGTTACAGAACCGATAAAGGCAGACAAGAAAGAGAAAACTTAAAGATAAACAGAAACTCTTTCTTGAATTTATAAAATATAAATCTATTGTACATACGGTCAAATATAATAGCTTTTTCTAGATAGTAAAATATTAAATATAATAAAATTATAATGTATTGTATGTATGTATTTAGCTATTTTACGTAGTTCCACATAAACACACACAAAGTTAAATGAACAAACTTTGTTAAATCTGGAAAAGGAGACTGGTAAAATGATGGTTGGGATCACGAGTTTGAACATCTTCATCAACAACAAGAAAGTCCCTGTGATTCTCAGGGACTTGCTCGATGAGCAGAGACTTTCTCAAGGAGTGACTCAAGCTGATTCAGCTTTTGCTGAGCTATAACCTGCCACATACCCATTGATCCTTCCTTCCCACAGACTCCTTCCATCGGGGTGAATCACAGTTTCCATTGCATCAAGGGCTTTAGTGTTGGGAGATGGAATGTCTGCCAAACCTGCCAGACCTCAGGGTTTGTCTGCTCAACATGTATCCAGTTCCTTACAGTCATGGGCCACAGACTATGGTCAAAGACAAAATAGCCCATAAATCCCTGAAATGCCAACCATGCAAGGGCACAGTTATTCCAAGCAACATTTAAGGATAATCGTGATTCTTTAAAGGTCTTGAGCAGCAACCACCTTTTATGAGGTTATTTCCCCCTTCCTGTGGGTCAGGTCTGACTTTCCCACTGTGTAGCCTCCAGATGTTGCTGATAGAGCTGGGGAACCTCAAGTATGGGGCCAAAATACACCCCTCTGGGCCTTTCTATCTGACTCTTGGGGCCCTCCCCATGCTACAGCTCCTTCCCAGGCCACGCTCCCAGTCCATGCATTTCATCCTCCGTGTTTTTACTGGGCAAGAACGTGTACTTGAACTCCAAAAATGTCTTTTGCTTCCTTGGGTGGAAAACAAAGACAGGTGTCAAAGTGTGCATAGAAACTAGGCTACTGTACAAAAAGTAAAATTCATACTCGTTCCTCTGTCCACTTTTGCATCTGGCCATCACTGCCATGTTGAGTTGCCAGGTCATGAGCATCTTAGACCCTGAGACCCAAGAATCGCTCCTGGTAATGTTGTGAGAGCAGGCCTTGGAGATGGGGGTTAATTGGGAGAGGAAAGTGGAAGAGGACAGATCACCCCCAGGTGTCTATGTTATAAATTGCAGCCAGCTCCTGCTGGGATGAAGCTTGCAAGTTTCATGCACAATCTTCTCTCTCTCTCTCTCTCTCTCTCTCTCTCTCTCTGTATCTCACAATTATTAAAGGTACTCTCACCCATCTGAAGATTCAAAGCCTTCTCTTGTTACCTGGATGGGAGCAGGAAGACCAGGAGACCTCAGGTCAGACCTAGCAATCTGGCAACCCTCCTGCCATGTGGCCCTTGGACAGTTACCTAAAAGGGAATGTGACCTGTTGGCTGGAAAAGGTTACCCATCCTTGTTGTTGGACTACAAGTCCCATCACCCCCAATCATTGGTCATACTGACTAGGGCTAATAGACATTGTAGTACAAAATATCTGAAGGGCACTGGTGAGGTGGCAGCGGAAAGCTGGGTTGGGCAATTCCGCTCCATTTCATTTCCATTTCATTTATGGCTTATCTCCAGAATCCTTTCTCAAGGGAAGCCTAAAGTGGCTAGCAGCAAACAGCTAAATTCACGCAAGCATCAAAATAATCAGTGTAACTAAGCATAGCATGAGTCGGGCTAGAAAACAAGCCAAAGCCACATTCATGTCAATACAATCATACAATAAGAAATCCACAAAATCCCAAAGATGGGATTCAGTAACCAGGGTCCTCCTCCTCCTGGCTATGAGTTCTCTGCCCCAAGTCCCAACACTTGGTTTCATTTGGTCAGTGAAATTGTGAAAAGGAGGAGGACTTTTAGGCTGCATCTGCATTGTACATTTAAAATAGTGTCATACCACTTAGGCAACCGTGTTTTATCCCACAATGAACCCTGGGAGCTGTAGTTTGTTAAGCATTTTGAGAGTTGCCGGCAGACCCCCCTAATTGCCTGCTGCCACCACTGGCTGAAGGGTGGGAAGGCAATGCATGTGCTGGTAGTGTGTACCATTGAAATCACCAGGGAGAAAGATGGGGACAAAACTAGAATGAGTTGGCTCTGTCTGTCATTGGCTCTGGCTCTACCAATTCACCAATTCGTTGCCTTCCACCTCACTAGTCCTGAAGGGCAGCAGCCACTACTATTGAGATGGACAGCCTCCCTATTGTTCACCTTTCACTGTTAACAAATCAGGGCAGATCTGCACTCCAGATGTGCCACATCTGGCCAGATCTGTCCACATCAAGGGTAGGCGAAAAGGTATGGCAAGCTCCCCATTCACATGTCCAGGGAACGGTGTGTGATCAACGTGTTCCTGTTCCTGTTGTTGTTGTTGTTCCTGTTGTTGTTGTTCCTGTTGTTATTTTCAATTGATTTTTGACACACAGAAAGAAAATACATAAGCTGTATAAAGAGGAAAAAATTCTAATTACAACAAATAAAATTTGGATTAAAGTTAGCTTTCTGGGCTGGCATAAATAATAAACATCTTCGTTAAGGGATCTACTCAGGTAAGTGCATCAAAAAAGTATACGAATTATTTAAAAAATGGATTATTGGTAGGCAGAGGTATGTTACTTGAAAAAACGAGATTCAATTTAAGAGCCCTTAGAGGCCAAAGTAAAAATAAATAAATAAATATTTTGGAATGGAATCCCTTAGTGATATATGCTATGTTGTGAGTTGGAAGGGGTGGGACGTATGCTTGAGTCCCTTCTAATTCCTGGATCCAACAATGATTCAATAGCCAGGCAAGTTTCTTGGCACCGGTCTGCTAACTATGTGTCGTTAACAAAGGAAGTGGCTCCAGGGTGGACAACAAATGGGTGGAAACCCCCCACCCAACCTCGACTCTCTGGTTGTTAGAAAGACAAAAGCCAGAGGTCTGTGTATGTTTTACTGAAGCTAGAAGCAGGCTGGGCAGCTGGGAGACAGAGCCATGCCTGATTTCTGGCAGAATCTAAAGCTGCAGCCGTGGCAAAAGCAAGAACTTCTGTGAGCTCCTCCATCATAGGCTCAGGTTGTAGATATGTGTAAATAAACCATCTATCAGAACAGCCTTTCTCAACCTGTGGGTCCCCAGATGTTGTTGAGCTACAGCTCCCATCACCTCTAGCTAGCAAGGCCAGAGCTCAGGGATGATGGGAGTTGTAGTCCAACAACATCTGGGGACCCACAGGTTGAGAATCACTGTATCAGAAGGACACCACCATCTCTGCTGTCCCTCATTCCGAGGAACCCAAGCTCTGGTTAAACACCTGGAACCCCAGGAATCTCTCACCACTCAGGGTGCGGTGGGGGCACACATGGACAGTCTCAATCTCCAGCTTTTAATCAAATTTGGATTATTTGAGTTTTATTAATGTCCATACAACTTTTATAAGCTTCTCGGGTTTGTTACCCTGAAATGGAAAAATAGGAAGAAGAGAATCACTTTGGTGAGGGGCGAGGGACTACCCCATTGTTGCTTGTAACAAAGGAACCTCAGTATATAGGACACAGCTCTTTGAGAAACTCTACAATGTTTCTCTCTCCTGGGCCAGGAATCCCTCATATCTCTCCTGCTCTCTTAATGAGAGGTTGTTGGCAGGGAAGGGTGGGGTAGACGGCCGAGAAGGTGATCTAAGCAAACCTGGGCAGTTTTCCAAACTTACTCCTGCCCAGTGCTTTTTTTCTGGGGGGGTTGCAGGGGGACGCATACCCCTAAACATTTTGTGAATCTAAGTTTGGCCTCATTGAGGGGCAGTATTTCAATATGAGTGTATTGAAGTGAGAGCTGGACCATAAAGAAGGCTGATCGCTGAAGAATTGATGCTTTTGAATTATGGTGCTGGAGGAGACTCTTGAGAGTCCCATGGACTGCAAGAAGATCAAACCTATCCATTCTGAAGGAAATCAGCCCTGAGTGCTCACTGGAAGGACAGATCATGAAGCTGAGGCTCCAATACGTTGGCCACCTCATGAGAAGAGAAGACTCCCTGGAAAAGACCCTGATGTTGGGAAAGATGGAGGGCACAAGGAGAAGGGGACGACAGAAGATGAGGTGTTTGGACAGTGTTCTCGAAGCTACAAACATGAGTTTGACCAAACTGCGGGAGGCAGCGGAAGACAGGAGTGCCTGGCGTACTCTGGTCCATGGGGTCACGAAGAGTCAGACACGACTAAACAACAACAAAGGAAAATGAGAGTACCTCTAAGCATTCTTTTAGGAGAAATAAAGCACTGCTCCTGCCCTCTGGGGGTGGGTGACTGAGTCCAGCAAGAGATTCCCTCTCAGCACCTGGTGTTTCAGGACATAGCACTAACCTGGCAGCACAGATGGCCAAGCCAGGCACCCACAGGACCAAGCAGCTCATAATTACCAGAACATAATGAAGGATTTCATTAAACACCCTCAGGAGGGCGGGGGGGACTCAGCAGCAAGAACAGAGGATGGTTGAGCTCCTCTCAAATATATTCTCTTCCACCTCTTTGTCTTTAACATCCAAGAGAAATTGGGAAACTGAGGAGAGGTGTGTATGTGTGATGGGGGGAAGAAGGGGGTTCTAATCTTCCCTCTACTGGGATGTTGTTTCCACCTCTTGCAAATACATTGGCAATTACAGTTCTGGCAAATTACAGCAATGGCAGTCATTCCGAATTCGCCACCTCCAGTGAAGGCTTTCCTTGCAGCCATCGCCGGCTTGCCTCCGCCGCTCGCCTGCCTGTCCAAATCCAGGTTTTTGAACAATCCTGCAGAGCACAGCCATTACCAATAGGGTGATTAAATTAGAGGCACCTGCAAGCTGATCCCTGTTAAACCTGAGACTCAAGCTGCAGGTGGCCTGCATTGCAAAGGGATTAGCAGAAATCTGTGTCAAGCAAGATGTGATGGGAGGACAAGTAGCACAGGCTAATGCCCTTGGATACCATTCAATTCGCTTTGCTGCGCACAGCCAAGCAATATGCACAGGAGGTAAGGCTTTCTGGGCAGCGATGGGGCAAGGAGGGAGACTTCCGAAGAGAAGCATTTGCTGACAGCAAAATGAGAAACAAAACAAAATTATCTTCCTTAGGAATAACAACAACAACAATATATTGATGGAATTTCTATCCTGCCTGTCCTCCCCAAGGAACTCAGGGAGGCAAACAGATAATATGAATACAAATATGAATATGAATATCAATACTAATAATTTTATTATTTATACCCCGCCCATCTGACTGGGTTTCACCAGCCTCTCTGGGCAGCTTACAGCACATAAAAACTTGTAAAACATTAAACATTAAAAAATTCTTGATACAGAGTTGCCTTTAGATGTCTTCTAAAAGTCAGATACAGCGGTACCTCGGGTTACATACGCTTCAGGTTACATACGCTTCAGGTTACGGACTCCGCTAACTCAGAAATAGTGCTTCAGGTTAAGAACTTTGCTTCAGGATAAGAACAGAAATTGTGCTCCGGCAGCACAGCAGCAGCGGCAGGCCCCGTTAGCTAAAGTGGTGATTCAGGTTAAGAACAGTTTCAGGTTAAGTACGAATTAAGTACTTAACCTGAGGTACCACTGTAGTTGTTTATTTCCTTGACATCTGATGGGAGGGCATTCCACAGGGTGGGCGCCACTACCGAGAAGGCCTTCTGCCTGGTTCCCTGTAACCTCACTTCTTGCTCTGAGGGAACAGCCAGAAGGCCCTGGGAGCTGGACCTCAGTGTCCGGGCTGAATGATGGTACACACACACACAAACTAAAACAGCTAAAATATTTTTAAAAACCCACCCCAATTACAATTAAACACATCTGAAAGTAGTTAGTGAAAAACACATTTTTCCATCAAGTGATCTCAGGGTTGCCAGGAATAGTACTCTTCAGCCACCAAATGCCTGAGAAAGCAGGAATGTTTTTAAATTCCTTCTGAAAGTTAGTAAGGATGGAGGCAAGCACACCACAATAGGGAGGGCATTCCGCAGCTGGGGAACCACCACTGAAAAGGCCCTGTCACTGGTCAGTGCCAACTGGGCAACCCCTGGACCCAACCAATAAGGTGATAATTATTTGTATTATATATGAGTCATATTTTATTCTGCTTGAAGCAATCACCATAAGCACAAAATCGTAACCACAAAGAGTTCAAAACAAGCAAGCACACACACACACACACACACACACACACACACACACACACACCAATGATAAATAAATGAGGACCTGTAAAGAGCCTGCTGGATCAGGCCAGTGGCTCATGTTGCCCAGCACCCTCTTCTCATGGGGCCCAATCAGATAACTATCAGAAGCCAGAAAGCGGGACCTGGGTTCAACAGCATTCTCACCACCTGTGAATGCCAGCAACTGCCTCTGGTGGTGGAAGCAAAACACTGCCATCATGACCTGTAGCTGCTGATAGAATTCAGTGCTATCTCTGACCACATCTGCAGTAGATATTTAAAGCAGTAGCACGCCCTGGAAGTATCCTGCAAAGTGTAGCTTCTGAAGGGTGCTGGAAATTGCCAGGAGACCTCTACTCCTCTTACAGAGCTATGATTGCAAGGTTCCCTGGGAAGAGGGATTGATGGTTCAACCAGTCCATGAACTGGGAACTCTATGAGGGGAGACAGTGTCTCCTAACAACTCCCAACACCCTTAGTGAAATTCACTTTCCAGGATGCTTTGTGGGAAGCCAAAATGGTTTAAAATGGCATAATAATAGATTCATAGAATCGTAGAATTGTCGAGTTGGAAGTCGCTCTGACTTCCTAGTTTAACCCCCTGCGATGCAGGAATCTCAGTGAAAGCATCCATGGCAAATGGCCATTCAACATCTGCTTAAAAACCTCCAAGGAGAGAGACAGGCAAAGTAGGTGGTGAACAGCTCCACCTTCTCTCTGTTACTCAATAGCATTTCTCTGTCTTCTCCACACAGAAGACCTGGCATGTGCTTGCTGTTTCTTGTGCTTTGAACATAGCCAAAGAAACCCATTTTAATTATTTTTAACCTCTCCTGCAATCCTGAACTCATTCTGAGCTTGAGCCCAGCTGACACTCACCCTGCAACTGTTGGCTACTCATGTATAAAGGTAAAGGATCCCTGACAGTTAAGTCCAGTCACAGATGATTCTGGGGTTGCGGTGCTCATCTCGCTTTACAGGTCAAGGGAGCTGGCGTTTGTCTGCAGAAAGTTTTTCTGGGTCATGTGGCCAGCAAGACTAAGCCACTTCTGAAGCCAGAGTGCACAGAAACACTGTTTACCTTTCCGCCGCAGTGGTGCCTATTTATCTACTTGAACTGGCATGCTTTCGAACTGCTAGATTGGCAGGAGCTGGGACCGAGCAGCGGGAGCTCACCCCGTCATGGGGATTCGAACTGCCAACCTTCTGATCGGCAAGCCCAAGAGGCTCAGTGGTTTACACCACAACTCCACCTGCATCCCTACTCATGTATACTCCTTTTTGATTCCCCATTCCTCCAATTTCTTATACATGCCCTTTTTAATTTTCAGTTCATGAAAATTAACCATGCTCTTCTTAATTTTCAGCTCCTTAGGCAGCCAGACCTGTTTCATTCAGTGCCTCCCACGTTTCTTTCTTGTTGAAATTGCTTGCATTTGTGCCTTCAGCATCTTGATTTAAGAAACTCCCATCCATCTTGGACTCCCTTTCTCTTTGAGTCTTTCTGACCATGGGATCTCACCCAGTAATTCCTCCATCTTTTTGAAATCAGCCTTCTTAAAGTCTAGAGTGCATGTCTGACTACACTCGGCTTTCCCTGGTCTCTGTATCATGAAACTCAAGAGGACATGATCACTTCCTTCCAAGGTTACCCATACTTCCATTTGCATTTTCCTATAATGGTGGTCACTTAACATAAGCAGAGATGGCACCTTGGTTGGGATAAGAATTTTCTTACCTGCATCCTGAATTATTTATACATTCAGGCTGTAAGCTACACTTTGATCTGTTTAATCCTGTAATGTTCATGCTCATAAAATTTGTAATTTCCCATGATTTGTGATAATCAGTAGTCTTTAAGAAAATAATCTTTGCTGCAAGCCAGTTGCAGAATCCACTGGCAGTTCCTTTTGTGCCTCCATCCACTCTAAAGGGGAGACCCTTGAACCCAGACTGTATCACTGACTCCCAGGGGTCAGAAGACTCTGCAGATTAACAGAATGGCTTCTTGTTTCCGAGACTGAGGGGGCCTGGCACGCGCCCCACACGTGTGACATCATGCACCTGGTGTGATATCATGAGTGCTACATGTATCACGCGTGTAATGCCACATCATCGGGAGGAGGCCGGTCATGGAGCCCAGTGTGGCACAGCTTCAAAGGCCAGCAGTTCCTGCTCCCTCGTGCTCCGGAGGAGCTGGCCACTGAAACCATGCCGTCGTCAACTCTGTGCTTGGTGTCTTCTGTCCCCTCAACACTGACTGGGTCTGGCCCCTGTCCACAAGATAACTGAGGAGGCCAAAGACACCTCAGCCCCATAGAGTTGGCGTGCCTGCTTCCTGTCCTTGGGATCTTGTTTCTGTGGGGGTAGAAAGTATAACAGCGAGCTTGCCAAACCAGTTCCTTTATTAAGTAATGACTTTGGCCAGCTAGTTAAGCACCACAAACAGCAGAACCAAAGAAGTTGTCCTGTGTCATTGAACAAATGGGTGGGCCTTCCTCACCTTCAACTAGCTGCTATGTGTGTTTGTGTGTGAGCTGGAAGCAGGCTGGAAGCTGGGGAGAGACAGACATGTCTGTTTCGTGATGGGCTTTGGGGCTCCCCATGAAACTTAACAGGGAACCAAGATATGTTGGGGTGTTGATGCTGTGAGCGCCTTCATCCTATGCTGAGATTGTATATATGTGTAGATAAAACCATATACAGTGGTACCTTGGGTTAAGAACTTAATTTGTTCTGTAGGTCCGTTCTTAACTAGAAACTGTTCTTAACCTGAGGTACCACTTTAGCTAATGGGGCCTCCTGCTGCCGCCGCGCCACCACCGCACGATTTTTCTTCTCATCCTGAAGCAAAGTTCTTAACTCAAGGTACTATTTCTGGGTTAGCAGAGTCTGTAACCTGAAGCATCTGTAACCTGAAGCATCTGTAACCCGAGGTGGCGGTAGACCGCTTCTGTGCATGCACGCGTGGCAAAAAACTGGATATATACTTCCAGGTTTGCCGCTTCGTATCCTGAAATTTATGTAAGCAGAGGGATACGTAAGCAGAAGTACGACTGTATCATAAAGACACCACAGTCTCTGCTTACCTTCATCCCAAGGAAACTGGACCTGAGGTAAGTGCTAGAACCCCTGGGTTCTCTCACCACTCAGAGTGGCATATAACAACACTTATAAACAGAAGTAAAACCATTCCAACCAAAGCCAGATTAGTATAGATTCAGCAAAAGAGGTGGGCCACAAAACCAATAACGTAACAGTCAGGGTTGCTGTCCTCTGAATATGCTCAAGTCTGTCAATTTCCTTCTCAAGACATGCATAGAACTGAGCAGTTGACCAGTAAAGGATAGTGCGGAACATATATAGGCTTGCACTGTAAGCAAATACTCTTCCATCTTATACTTTCTGTACCATATAGGAGGCTTTTTGTGGCCTCGATCAAGTCAGTATGGGGGAAACTTCAGCTGAAAATGTAATCTTATTTATTATTCTGCAAGTTTTTGATGTTAATATTTTATGTGCCATATTTTTAGACTTCGTTATATATCTGGCTCTTTCAATGCTTAATTCACAGTGAAATTGATTTGGCCTTAAAAGGAAAAAAACAACAAAAAAGTATTATTACTTTATTTATATGGTGCCCATAGGGTGCAGGGCATTTTATAAACTAATAAACAAGACAGACAGGTCCCTGCCCTGAGGAGATTGCAGTCTAAAATGTTAATACAAGGCAGAAAACGAGTGCCGGTGAGAGAGGAGGGGGAGATTGAGGAAAGGGAAAAGAGGTGGGGGAAGAATATGCAAATCTGAACCGAAAATGCCTTCCTAATTGCATGGCCCCATTCTCAGGCTGCAAAGTGGAGGTGTGGATGGATTTTTGTGATTTTTCACAGATAAAATTCTCAACTATTTTTGGAGGGGGGCTTACCAGGAAAGGATCAGTGACATCGTCTTTTTCTCAGCAAGACTCCCCCCACATTTCCCACCTAAAAGTAGAGACCCCACTGCTCAAAGTGCTGCTATTGGTGGTTTATTTATTAATTTATATGCTGCTTATAAGCCAAGATGGATTCAGATGGAATTACAAAAGTCTGGCCAGTGGGGGGCACTATATCCCCTGCCACCCCCATAGACACTAGGGCCATATTGAAGTACATTCAACTTCCAGTCCAGTCGACAGGTGTACAGTGGTACCTCGGGTTACATATGCTTCAGGTTACATATGCTTCAGGTTACAGACTCCGTTAACCCAGAAATAGTGCTTCAGGTTAAGAATTTTGCTTCAGGATAAGAACAGAAATTGTGCTCCAGCGGCGCGGAGGCAGCAGGAGGCCCCATTAGCTGAAGTGGTGCTTCAGGTTAAGAACAGTTTCAGATTAAGAACGGACCTCCAGAACAAATTAAGTACTTAACCTGAGGTACCACTGTACAGTGGTGCCTCGCAAGACGAAATTAATTCATTCCGCAAATTTTTTCGTCTAGCGAATTTTTCGTCTTGCGAAGCACGGTTTCCCATAGGAATGCATTGAAAATCAATTAATGCGTTCCTATGGTCAAAAAAAGTCCAAACAAAGCCAAATTTGGTACAACAAGAGTTTATTAAGTGCTCTTTAAAGTCACACATACTGTAAAGAGCATTTCAAAATTCAAACCCAGAATTTTTTTAAAAAAACAGCAGAGTGGCCCAATGGTCACAGAAAATCATAAAAATGCAGGAAAAAAACCACAAGCTTCCAGATTCTTGCAAACCCCTCCCCAACTGTTCCCCCAGCCACCCAGCACACAGAAATTCAAATCCAGAATTTTTTTATAAAACAGCAGAGTGGCCCAATGGTCACAGAAAATCATAAAAATGCAGAAAAAAAACACACAAGCTTCCAGATTCTTGCAAACCCCTTCTCAACACCAAGTCCTTGAATTCCAAACACCCCAACCCAAAATCCAACCCCCCCCCCAAAAAAAAGTTTTAAAAGCTTAACTTACCAAATGGCTGCAAAAGAAGTTTCGGAAAAGCTTCAAAAATCACCAAAGTCTTTAAAAACCTCAAAAAGGCTACTATGTACACTGCATTCTATGAGTTGCTCCTCGAAGTCAAGTCGCAACTGTATTAACGGTGTTAAGAAAAAGGAAACATACTTGCAAGACGTTTTCGTCTTGCAAAGCAAGCCCATAGGGAAATTCGTCTTGCGAAGCAGCTCAAAAATGGAAAACCCTTTCGTCTAGCGAGTTTTCCGTCTTGCGAGGCATTCGTCTTGCGGGGCACCACTGTATATGGAAGAAGCAGGATTGCATTTTGTCCATTGTCTTAGGCAACAAAATGTATTGGGGCAACCCTGAAGGAGTCAATAAAGATTCTGAGGCAGCCCGCTTTCTAGATGACATTCCTATTTACCAGGGAAATACCATATTTCCTGGTACTTGTCCCTGGCAATTTAGCGCCCTTATTTTGTAGAGGTCAAGAACCTGTGGTCCTACAGATGTTGTTGGACTCCCAACTCCCAGAAGTCCCAGCACAGCTGGCAAGGATGATGGGAGTTGGAGTCGTCTGACAACATTTGGAGGGCACCAAGGTGGGCAAGGCTGCTGTCGTTTTTTCAAAGGAGCAATGGAGGAAGATGAAGCTCAGTTCTGTGCAGTGCTGTGAATCAATAATGCCGCCATCTATTTGTACTGCCTGCAGTCTTTCCGCCATAGTTACAGGATGAGAGAACATGGAAGAGCACCAGGGGACTGGCCAGGGGGAATTTTGCTTCTGGCTCTGAGATCAAGAGCAGCATGAAAAGAAAGCACCCCTTTGTTGTTGCTCTTGATGATTGAGTGACAGCAAAGCCCCTCCTGCACGCTTTTATTAAGTCTAGAAGACACCATCAGCAAGAGCTTCAGACATCTGCACTTTAATTCCCCTCCAATTTGTTTTGTGCAATGGCAGGTCCAGCTTAAGCCGGTGGAATGAGTTGCACCAACTGAATATATTTGCATGAATGCATAGGAGCCAATTCCTAGGGGCCGAGGGGTCTTCACTCCCCCCCCCCCAATAAAATATTTGAGGTGTCTGCCCTCTCAAAGTTGATGGGCGTTGCCATTCAAATGGTATTTGTGCACCACATCATGTGATTGATTATGTGGGGCAGGGCTTACCTGCCCCCCTATATTTTATTCAAGTTCTCATGAATGTGCTTATTTTGCATTTTATTCAAGCTGCATGAATGTGCTTATTTTGTATACAATGGTACCTCGGGTTAAGAACTTTATTTGTTCTGGAAGTCCGTTCTTAACCTGAAACTGTTCTTAACCTGAGGTACCACTTTCATAGAGTTGGAATAGACCACAAGGGCCATCGAGTCCAACCCCCTGCCAAGCAGGAAACACCATCAGAGCACTCCTGACATATGGTTGTCAAGCCTCTGCTTAAAGACCTCCAAAGTAGGAGACTCCACCACACTCCTTGGCAGCAAATTCCACTGTCGAACAGCTCTTACTGTCAGGAAGTTCTTTCTAATGTTTAGGTGGAATCTTCTTTCTTGTAGTTTGGATCCATTGCTCCGTGTCCGCTTCTCTGGAGCAGCAGAAAACAACCTTTCTCCCTTCTCTATATGACATCCTTTTATATATTTGAACATGGCTATCATATCACCCCTTAACCTCCTCTTCTCCAGGCTAATCATGCCCAGCTCCCTTAGCCGTTCCTCATAAGGCATCGTTTCTAGGCCTTTGACCATTTTGGTTGCCCTCCTCTGGACACGTTCCAGTTTGTCAGTGTCCTTCTTGAACTGTGGTGCCCAGAACTGGACACAGTACTCCAGGTGAGGTCTGACCAGAGCAGAATACAGTGGCACTATTACCTCCCTTGATCTAGATGCTATACTTCTATTGATGCAGCCCAGAATTGCATTGGCTTTTTTAGCTGCCACGTCACACTGTTGGCTCATGTCAAGTTTGTGGTCAACCAAGACTCCTAGATCCTTTTTAGCTGCTTCTGCACCACCACCACGCGATTTCTGTTCTCATCCTGAAGCAAAGTTCTTAACCTGAGGTACTATTTCTGGGTTAATGGAGTCTGTAACCTGAAGTGTCTGTAACCTGAAGCGCCTGTAACCCAAGGTACCACTGTACCATGTGAGGTGTTGCCTTCAACAAAGCTTTCATTAATTTAGAGCAGGGTTTCCCAAACTTGGGTCTCCAGCTGTTTTTGGACTACAACTCCCATCATCCCTAGCTAGCAGGACCAGTGGTCAGGGATGGTGGGAACTGTAGTCCAAAAATGGCTGGAGACCCAAGTTTGGGAAACCCTGGCTTAGAGCCATTGAAATTAAAGGCTGTGGCTAATTTAGGTACAATAATCTCAGTGAGTCTACTCTGAGTAATAGTTGACCAAAGTTTTTATAGATGATAAGGTTAGCTCAAGTGCTGCTAGTCATTACTACATGCTACTTTCGGTATGAGAGACAATATGCTTCTGAGTACTAGTTTCTGGGGAGCATAAGAAGAGAAGAAGAAGAGTTTGGATTTGATATCCTGCTTTATCACTACCCGAAGGAGTCTCGAAGCAGTTAACATTCTCCCTTCCCTTCCTCCCTCACAACAAACACTCTGTGAGGTGAGTGGGGCTGAGAGACTTCAGAGAAGTGTGACTAGCCCAAGGTCACCCAGCAGCTGCATGTGGAGGAGCGGGGAAGCGAACCCGGTTCACCAGATTATGAGTCCACCGCTCTTAACCACTACACCACACTGGCTCTCCATAAGTAATTTTTCTGCTCAGATCCTGCTTGCAGGCTTCCACAGGCATCTGGTTTCAAACTGTATTAAGGATGCTGGACTAGGTGGGCTCTTCTGATGTTTTTGTCCATCTCTCTTTGACCACTGGAATCCACAGGAGGAGGAGGAGAATGAGAAAAAAAATGCAACGTTTAGTGGGTTCTAGTGCCCCAGATTTTTTCCATGTCAAGTGAATTAGAAAGAGGCTGGTGAGATGGAAGAGTGTGTTTAAGAAAGGGTTAATCCAAGACAGTGATGGGGCTGAGGGTGGGGGCACATGCAGAGACACATGGAACAATGACATGCTTGCAGATGTGCGTCCTGCCCAGGGGCAGCATGTAACTTAAACAGCGAGCTGCCCCTTCTTCTTAGAATAACTGCTTTGATGGATCCAGCTGCAGGCAGAGTTTCTGTCGCTGTGCAGTTGGCCACCCAGAAGCGGAGCAGCCACTTCTGTGCCTGTCCTGCTGCCTTTCATGTTTGTGTCTCCATCCCTCCAGTTTTGTCCTTCTCAGCCGCGAAAGATCGTCAAGGTCATTGCAGGGAGAAAGTTTTGTTTTGTGAAAGGCAAGCAATGCAACTGAGAAGCAGTGGGGTGGCGGCGGTGCTGATTTAGCCCATAGTGGAACTGGAAGTTTGATGGCTACATTAAGGAGGGACCATAGCTCAGTGGTTAGACAACATGGTTTGCAGATTGTCTTGGGCTGAAACCCTGGGATTCCTGGTGTATCCTGCCTGAAACAAATACAGCTCCTGCCAGTCAGTGTAGACAATACTGAGTTAGCTGGACAAAGGGCTTGTGTTGTTGTTGTTTAGTCGTGTCCAACGTTTCATGACCCCATGGACCAGAGCATACCAGGCACTCCTGTCTTCCACTGCCTCCCGCAGTTTGGTCAAACTCATGCTGGTAGCTTCGAGAACACTGTCCAACCATCTTGTCCTCTGTCGTCCCCTTCTCCTTGTGCCCTCCATCTTTCCCAACATCAGGGTCTTTTCCAGGGAGTCTTCTCTTCTCATGAGGTGGCCAAAGTATTGGAGCCTCAGCTTCACGACCTGTCCTTCCAGTGAGCACTCAGGGCTGATTTCCTTAAGAATTGATAGGTTTGATCTTCTTGCAGTCCATGGGACTCTCAAGAGTCTCCTCCAGCACCATAATTCAAAAGCATCAATTCTTCGGCGATCAGCCTTCTTTATGGTCCAGCTCTCACTTCCATACATCACTACTGGGAAAACAATAGCTTTTACTATACGGCGCTTTGTTGGCAAGGTGATGTCTCTACTTTTGAAGATACTTGACTCAGTATTAAATCAGCTATATTCCCATGATGCCTAAGCAGGGACATATTAAGTCTGAAGGAAGAATTCCATTTCCAAATCAGTCATTCTTGTGATGGAATATCAGATTTGATAGGCTGACCAAACTATATTGATGGTCTAACCTTCTTATCACTTTCCCCAGTTCATAGGTTTCCATGCTGCTATCTGTGGCAGCTGTCCTGAAATTGCTCTTCACTGAAGAGGTGAAATTGATAAAGATAAATGTAATATTTCCAGTCAGTTTCACCTCTACAGTGAAGGTGCTACTATGACATGCTGCAGTACTGTGTGTGGACAGGAGATTGTCAGCTTCACCGCTGCGTTTTATACCGTTTGTCCACAAATGTCCCCTTGTAGTTTGTCCACAAACACGAAAATGCTCATGATTTGGACTCCTTAAAAACCAGCCTTGCATTTATAACACTGGAGAGGTGTTTTCGTTTTTGTTTGAAGCAAATGAATAAAATAAGCAGCTTTTAAAAGTCCATTTATTGTTTATGGTCGGTTTACAAACAAACAACACAGAAAAGAGAATTCAGTATGATTTACCACTTCCTTATCAACGGGGAGCATGTATGGAAAATACACAGTTCCTGATTGTCCTAGGGTAGGGCAGGGAGTTGGATTCATATTTAACAAATGATCAGAGAACAAAGAGGCCACTTTGTTAAAGAACAAAAGCTCACATTATTGAGGCCACTTGCTCTTTGAGACATCATTTGGACATTGTCTGTCATAGAAGCCACCTATCTGTCATGGAAAGTGATGTCTAAGAAGCCAATATCTTAGAGTCAAATTGTGTGCTTGTGTTTAACGCGACTCTTAAATGCTATTAACAACCGATCGAGTCTAGAAAGGATGAACTGTTTGCACATTAATCCGAGACCCTCTTGTAGCAGCAACAAGAGGGGGAAATCCGCTTCTCTTTTTATCCAGAGAAATTTACACACAAAAAACCCATGATACACTCTAAAAAGAGACCAAGTTACATTCGCTGAAAAGACTGAAATAAACTTTATCACACACATTCTACAGAATGCAGCCGTATGTACACAGCTCAAACTCTCTGTAATTAAACATTAGGACCCATTACAATGCACTGCATACAAAAATGCAATTAATACAAACTTTTAGCATTCAGTATCAGAATCACCACCCTTTACTATATTATAAAACTTAAAATGTGCTTAGTGGCAAAACTACTTGTGTCAGATTTTTCTCCTCCTGCTCATTTAAACAGACTAAAATTCAATTAGCATGATCTATATCAAGTTTTCCCCACCCCAGCTGTCTCAAAGTTACATTTGAAAAATCCCAGCTCTGAGTTTTTAGTACTTATGCCCTTGTTAAAGAAGCTATTACCACAAATCTGAAGTTAATTTTCTTTTCCAAGGGTAGCAATATTATGTTCCTTTGCTATGACATCATCCTAGTCCTTAGGCAACACCTCTTGGGTGCATCAGTGCCACGGGCAAAGGGCACTTGGAGAGGGTGCCATCCTTGAGGATATTCCTTGCCTCTTTCCTGAATTTTTAGGAAGAGGACGACGACTAAGGCTGCATTCAGATGTGGGGATTATTGTGTTGGTTTTTCTTGCCGTAATGCTCATGCTTCTAATGAACACTGCAGTACCTGCAGCTCTTGGATCAATAGAATGCCACCTTGTGCAAAATTTAAATGGCGAGAAAGAACTGTTTGCTGGAATACTGGCCCAAGTTTTGTCACGTGAAATTACAGCACAACCTACGCCCTGAATTTCCCAGGTTAACGATGTTGCAAATGGGTTTTTCCGAAAACAAATAACACAGAAATGAGTAGTAAACTTCTGCTAGATTTTTGCTAAAAAGTGGCTGACAGGGAACTGACATCGGAGCGAGAGGTGAAGGGGGGGCTCCCAGATGATGCTGGCGAAGGACCCAGCAGCAGGGGGAGAAACAGCTCAGTAGAGGGGGAAGCCAATCAGCGCAACACGAGGGATAAAGGGGGGCAGACGGGGGAATTGGAGAGAGGGCTCCAGGACTCTTCACTGGACATCAGTGAGGAGAGCCCAGGTCCTCCGCTACCCACGCCTTCCCTGCGCAGAAGACTCCCGCGCAGTGAGAGGAGGAGGAGACTGGGTGTCAAACAACTTTTATGTTGGAAGAGGTTCAAGAAACGCCCACTGATGGATTCTGCCGGCGACTGAGGCAGCCACGATGAGAAGGGGCTGTGCAGTCAGAAAGGTTTAACAAGGCAAATTAGCCGAGAAAGGCACCAGTTTACGCACGAGTAACTCATACCCATTACAGTGGCTTTTATGCCATGAGAAATACATCAAAACACTTTCCCCCCCCCCTCTGTAAGTGGCTTTTATAACATGTGAAAAACACAAAAATGTGGAAATTATCAGGTAAAGAAACATGGGGGAAGTGGAACAAAGGAATGTACAAGTCTGTCAATGCATCTTTAGGTGTCCCCCCGCCCCCATTTCTGCACCAATTGGCTATTATTATTATTTTAAGAGTATGTACAAAAAAGTTGTATCCATTTTTGTGTGCATTTCTCCTAATATAACATTTTGCAAGCAGTTCCTACCAATATAATCCATCTATGCACTTTTTGGTAATTAAGTATTTTTTGAGTGTGCGCTTTCCCCAATATACAAATTTTGGTGTGGCTCCTTTTCCTTTGAAGGGAGGAAGAACTGCATCACACAAGTTGGAGAGGAGTTCATTTTGAAGGAAAGCTGCATTACAGTTTGCGTACTGGCTTGGGAAGTGTCACTGGGGTAGGTTCACCCTAAAATGCGGACCAGACAAATTCCTCCTCCATCCCCAGTTCACCCCCTTTACTTGTGCACCATGCTTTCTTTTCTGGGGGTATGCAGGGGTACGCATAACCCTAAACATCTTTTGAATCTTTGCACTTTTGTCCATTTACTATATTTATTTCCCCCGATTTGAACTATAAAATAGTGATTTTCTTGCGCCAAAATGAGAGCCCCCTAAACTTTTTTATAGAAAAAAAAAAAAAAAACACTGTTTGTGTGAATGTGAAGAAAAGCATGTCGAGAGAATCTGGTCAAGTGAAGATTGCACTTGCCACATTCTGATTTCACTGCAATGTCCCTAATACAATGGGATTCTGCGTGTTATTTTCACTAATATAAACGCCTTATGCAAACTACCCTAGTAAGGACATTTTCGAACATGTGAATAGGCTGGCAAACCACATTGCAAAATTCAGAGACATTTGAATTTTGAAAGGTGGCAATGGCTCAGTCATCACATTGTTTATGTATTAGGTGGCGCTGTGCTCTAAACCACAGAGCCTAGGGCTTGCCGATCAGAAGGTCAGTGGTTCGAATCCCCGCAACGGGGTGAGCTCCCGTTGTTCAGTCCCAGCTCCTGCCAACCTAGCAGTTCGAAAGCACGTCAAAGTGCAAGTAGATAAACAGGTACCACTCCGGCGGGTAGATAAATGGCATTTCCATGTGCTGCTCTAGTTTGCCCGAAGTGGTTTAGTCATGCTGGCCACATGATCTGAAACGCCAGCTCCCTCGGCCTATAGAGCAAGATGAGCGCTGCAACCCCAGAGTTGTCCGTGACTGGACCTAATGGTCAGGGGTCTCTTTACCTTTACCGTTTCCTTTTAAATGCAAGCTGAATCAAACTGCACCCATCTTTAGGTCTGTGAGCAAAAAGGATGACAATTAAGACGTCTTCTTTTTTTATCGTAGCTTTCGGGAGCCATCACCCCTTCTTCTGATTACTCTCCGCAAACCCTTTTCTCTGAGCTCTTGAATACTTTGTCACTCTCTCAGGATGATTGGGCATGTCATTTAAAGGCAGAGAGGTCATTGCTGCCTGGGAGAAGACCCAGCGCCTGCCTTTGCCAGCGTGTACTAACCATACACAGTCATTCCACTTAATATCCTGCTGCTCACCCGTGGGATAGTAGATTTACTCAATGCCTATAAACATTCACTTCACACCTAAAGAGGGGGAAGGTTCATCACTTACAAGATCATCACTTATTCATGTGGTGGAGGCTGGGAGGAAAAGGAGATAAATGGATTTTTCACGAGTTACACTTCATGAAATAGCATTCACACCATACGCCCTGTGTCTTGGTTCAAAACGTCTGTGCACAAAGAACTCTGGAGAAAGGCCACAGCTTAGTGCTAGGCAGAGGTGGGGAAAAGAGTCATTAGGTTTCCTATTATTATTATTATTATTATTATTATTATTATTATTATTATTTCTATGCCACCCTTTATCCGAAAATCGCAGGGCAGTTTACAATATAAAAAAACATAAAAATACACAGCATAGTAAGAAACAGGAACAATACCACCTGATTGACCTCCTTGTTGTTGTTTAGTCGTGTCCGACTCTTCATGACCCCATGGATCAGAGCACGTCAGACACTCCTGTCTTCCATTACCACCTGCAGTTTGGTCAAACTCATGTTGGTAGCTTCGAGAACACTGTCCAACCACCCTCTGTTGTCCCCTTCTCCTTGTGCCCTCCATCTTTCCCAACATCAGGGTCTTTTCCAGGGAATCTTCTCTTCTCATGAGGTGGCCAAAGTACTGGAGCCTCAGCTTCAGGATCTGTCCTTCCAGTGAGCACTCAGGGCTGATTTCCTTCAGAATGGATAGGTTTGATCTTCTTGCAGTCCATGGGACTCTCAAGAGTCTCCTCCAGCACCATAATTCAAAAGCATCAATTCTTCGGCGATCAGCCTTCTTGATGGTCCAGCTCTCACTTCCATACATCCTATACCCTTGTAAAATGTGGCTCTTTCGGGGGGTGGGGGTGTTATTGGGTTACTGTTTTTATTTTGATTTTACATATTGTGATCTTTTCTGTGAACTGCCCTAAGACCTCTGGGTATAGGGCGGTATATAAATTCAATAAATAATGAATAATAAAATAAGAATACCACCAGCACCCCAGTTTAAAAGGCCGTAGATGGCTCAGCTGGTTAGAGTGTGGTGCTGATAACACCAAGGTTACAGGTTCAAGTGCCATATGGGACAGCTGCATATTTTACATTGCTTTGATTGCTTAATTAGCTAAAGGCCTGGGAGAAGAGGAATGTTTTTGCCTGGCAACAAAGATATGTAATGACAGCGCTATGCAAGCCTCCCTAGGGGGAGCATTGCACAAGCAGGGAGCCACCGCAGAAAAGGCCCTGTTCTTATGTTCAGGCATCTCATGGAGGGGGCACATGAAGAAGGGCCCCAGAAGAGGATCTCAGGGCTCGGGTTGGTTCATATATCAGTTCGCCTTTTAAAGGTGAACTTTCTAAATTCATACTTTCCAAACCACCAATCTAACCAAAGCACCACCATCCTTCTAAATTCGCAATTATCCGAGTTGTGCATTGCCATTCTCCAGCCAAGAAATGTGTACGAAAAGGCATACATCAGGGTGAATGTGCCTAGGAATGCATATATCTGTGAAAATAACATACAGGAATGTGTTGCGTTAGAGGAGATTATGCATGTCAGGCAAAAAAAAAAAAGAGTGTTTTATTAGGCAAAAATTGTACTAAAACTCTTGACACATTTTCATGAAATTTTTTTTGGAAATGCAAATTGGGGGAAACTGAATTCAAAATTGGGAAAACGAGAAACTGGAAGATGTTAAACTGATAGATCAATCCATTTATAGTGGTACAGCATCTGCTTTCCATTCATTGAGTTTGAATTTCAATCCCCATCATCTCCAGATAGAGGTAGGAAAAGCTTTTGGATGAAACCCTGGGGAGCTTCTGCCAGTCATTACAGAGTAACTTACAGCTGCTGCAGGTCCTACCCTCTGGAGCAGGAGAAAACATTTAAACAAATGACCTATTACCATTGAGATCAGGAGCAGGAATCTGTGTCGCCCAGAAGCTGCTGGACTCCCAACTCCCAGCAATGCCAATGGTCAAGGATGCTGGAACCTGTAGTCCAGGAACACCTGGAGCTCCATTGCTTGTGATTTAGATGATAGTTTCAAACTAATGCTCAACTTATATTGGGGTGGCAATGGGGGAATTAGAAAGAAGACAAGAAGGAAATCTAGCTAAACCATACATGTCATGTGTCTTTGGGAAACCCTTTCTTGATTTATTAGCAATGGAAATGCCTCACTGCAGATGGGAAGAGTCCTCTGTTCCCACGAGACAAGGAACATCTAGAAACTGAGCTGTTTGGGACATGAAAAGGAAAGATCTCAAGTATTTCCTAATGCAGTTCTGTGTGACTTGTTGCAAAGCTCTTTGATATGTGAGCAAAAGCAAGTCTCCTAATTCAGAAATCCCTTGCAAGTTTTTTTGTTGATTAGTTGGGTGGGGTTAATTAATGAATTCATTAATCACAGGTCACAATTGAATGTTTAATTGGTTTTCTTCTGGGAGCTGCCCCTTCTGAGAGGGTGTCTGGTGCTGATAGCGCTTGCTGTAAACAGTTTGAACGAAATCGTTATGATGTAGGCCATCTTCTTGAAAAAGCTATAGCTGTTTTTAGAGTTAGCATTACAGCAAATGAGGACCGGAGACCTTTGTTATATACAGAGTGGATTTGGAACCTGGAATGCAGATAAAAGAGGAGAGCCCATAGAGCAACTCAGAGCAGATCTAAAAAATAAAATATCACAGAATCAGATGAAAGGGGAAACTTGAGGCATATGCACACCCATGTAACAGAGTGTAACAAGGGAAAGCTCACTTACTATTGAGAGAGTTTGGATGTGTAGGTTATATAACCAAAACAGGTGGAAAACATATATGCATATGTACTTGATGGGAATTTAATCAGAAGCTTAAATGGCTTTTACACTGGGTTAAATATTGCAGCATAACAATGTTTAAATTGCATTTAAAAATAAAATAAAATTTAGTGTCTCTTTTATAACTGATTAATCCATTAGATGTTTCATCCTTTGTTGTTAGCTAGGCAAAGCCACATGACTTATGAAGACATCCAATGTATCTCTGAGCTTAAATCATCTGTCAGCTCCCTGCTGCCATGGACCCCTCAGCTCTGTCAGTGTCTGCCATGGTTTGGCAGCCCCAGATGGAGGAGGAAGGAGAAAAAGCAGAAGCAGGGGGGGGGGGCCCTTGAGGGCTGGCATCCAGGGCTGGAGGATGGAGGTCCTCCTTTTCTGATTCCAGATGTTGGAGAGAGAGAGAGTCAGATCCTCTGCCTTTCTCCAGCATCCTTCCTGCAGAGCCTCAGTGGGAAGGGGAGAGGACTTTGACCAGATTGTGGGGCTAGTTTCAGAGGAGCAGGACCCAATCTTTCTGCCAAGAACTAGGCACCACCTCCATAGGTAGGATCAGATGCACCCACCCAGGCAGAGTGCACATTTGAGCCTGCAGAGGTCCTGGAACAAGGGAGAGTCTTGCAAGTGAGCTTCCTTCTCTATACAAGCTTGGTGCGTAGGACATGCCAACTGTTGGGACATCTTCTTTGCTTTTATTCTATTCAGCATCTCTTGCCTCATTTGTTTACTTTGGAATAAAGCCATTTCCGAGCTTGGGAGGAGAGGGGGTTGCGGGCTACCCCCTCCCACACATGCGGGGGCTGGCCTTTTGCCCCCGCGAGAACAGGGAATCCCTGGGCGTGCCTTCGACCCTGCCCACCAATCGGCGGGCTGGGGAGGCGGGGCCTAGCCTATTTAAGGCCAGGCACGCCCGGGAACCGCCCTCTTTCCCCTTTCCAGCTGAGCGGTTTTCCCATCCCACCCACCCTTTAGGCTTAGCTAGCTATGACCTTGCTATGGACTCCGGTTGGTCGCCGCAAGGGGCCTGGTAGGAATTTTTCCAATTTGGCGCACTTCTAGCCTTTTGGTTTTTTCGCCTACCTCGCAGCAAACGTCACAACTTCCGCGGTATAGGCGGTTAGGCATTGGCAGGGGTTAACTGTTATGCAAATGAATGGGGGGGGGAGGAAGCACCATCACCTTCCCCCAAGGAAAGGGTAGTCCAGTAGAGGACTTCGGGGGGCGTTGCCTTGTCCGAAACCTAGGGATGTTGTGTCATCATGCAAGCACACCAGTGTCAGGTCTGTATCTCCAGCCATCACTTTGCTATCTAGCAGGTAAAGACTTTTGTACCCCTGAAACAGCCTTTCCTTGAGCTAAGAAAGTTCTCTCTGGTCCTTTTAGTTCAGCCTTTGTATAACGGTTGTCACATTTGAGACAGGGTGAGTAAATCATTAGGCAAGTGCTAATCACTAAGCACCACAAATTGATGGCCAGCTTTAGTTCGATCCCAGCAGATATTTCCAGGATCCACTTGACTTTGCCCTAGTTATAGCCTCTGCATGCTGGGAACTTTGAATTCTCCTCCTGAGCTGATACCCAGCTGGACCTACTTAAAGGGGGAATAAATAGGTCACAAGATAGGAGCTGGGAAGAGCAACCAAACACAAAAAGATAAATAAGATTCAAAATTATCTGCGCATGCAGCCACCTATTCATCTCAGCTGAATGTGTTCCTTTCCATAGAAATGTCTTTTCACTTTAAAATCAAAAAGACTTTTTATTATCGTTACTCACTGCCTTTCTGACTGCCTCCTTCTAAAGCAACTCTGCCCCACTTATCATCTTCTTTCCTGGTTTCTAGGCTGCTTCCATGGTGGTGGAAACAGCAGAAGAATGGAGGATAAGAGGGAGATCTTGCTATCCCATGTTTTTTAGGCTTCCTTGTATGCTTCTATTGTGGTGAGCTGGGAGCACTGGGAAGTGGAACTTGCCCAGAAAGATTAAGTGATCTAACAAGGGTTGGGTGGGTTTTTCCTCTCCAGTGTGCAGATGGACACAGAATGTAGAGCTGGAAGAAATATTGTGCAGTTGGAAATTTATTAATTTGTCCCTTTGTTTTTAAATTTTCTATACCACCTTCCACCTGAGGATCACAGGATGGTTTACAACATACAGTAACAGAAAATACATAACTTAAGCAGAAAGTGTGGGAAATTGAGGTGTGAGATTAGATATGTTAGGCATACGTGTTTCTTAAGTACTTAAAGAACAAGGAATGTCAGGGACACCATGTACACAACTTATATAAGGGCAGAGTGCACTTGGTTTCCATACTTAAACTGCCTGAACCATAATTTTAAGAAAACTGTCTTTTTGGCCAGAAACTCCTCTTCTTCATCTTCATCTTTGGACATATTTATCACATCTAAATATTCTTAAAGTAGTCCTTTCTGTGTGCCTGTTGTTACTGAATTAAGGCAGATTCAGAAATAAATACTCATTGAATAGTAGATAAGAAGTGTTGGCTCCTATGGAGAAAATATCACTGATACAAGGCTCAAGCAAGGAGCAAGGCCTACTTTCTGTTAGTTTGCCTTTTTCCTTTTCTAATATGGGGAGTCAGATAGGGTATTTGTGTCAACACCCCAGGGATAGAGGATGTGGGGATACCAAACCTAACATTTATTCTGATGCACATCAGCTTAGCCATATGGCTTCTTTTATTCTTGAAGATAAGGATGCACCGTGGATAGAGATGGAAAATTACGAGGTTAATGGGGTCCCATTAGGCACCTATGTTTTTTTGAAACAAAAATTCCAATCTCCACAATGGCTGGAAAATGCCATCCCCACCCTCAAGCGGGGGCGAATTGACCACACCCAAACTCCCTTGGGAAGAAGACTCAAAATGGTTTTGCCCTGGGGAGGAGTCAGGGAAGTGCCAAGCAGGTCATCAGGCCAATCAGGATGGAGAATGAGCCAGGCTGGCTCCACCCCCAAGCACTCCACTCTCCTCTTTGCAGTGTCCTCCTCCCTCCCTATGCAGTATGGACTTTGCTAGTTGCCTGTTTCGGGACTGAGTCAGAGTTTTTTGGGGGGATCCCCTGATTGGCCACTTTTTCACCTACTCCATACTGCTGGTAGTCCTGTTCTTGGAGTGGTATTTTTGACTGGTTTAATTGGCTTTTAGTCTGGGCAGGAAAGAAAAATGAAGATAGTTAGGAATCTGAGGTGAGATACCCACACAGTGGAAGTTGACCCCAGTTCCAGGCACCACAAAGAGGCACCTTAAGGTCCAAACGGTTTACTGATGCAGAAATAGAGACCATTCTGGACGTTAATATATACATACAGTTTGTAGGTTTTGCAGGTATTGTTACAGTGGTACCTCGGGTTAAGAACTTAATTCGTTCTGGACGTCCGTTCTTAAACTGAAACTGTTCTTAACCTGAGGCACCACTTTAGCTAATGGGGCCTCCCACTGCCGCTGCGTCGCCGGAGCATGATTTCTGTTCTCATTCTGAAGCAAAGTTCTTAACCCGAGGTACTATTTCTGGGTTAGCGGAGTCTGTACAGTGGTACCTCTGGTTATGTACTTAATTCATTCCGGAGGTCCGTTCTTAACCTGAAACTGTTCTTAACCTGAAGCACCACTTTAGCTAATGGGGCCTCCCACTGCTGCCGCGCTGCTGCCGCACGATTTCTGTTCTCATCCTGAAGCAAAGTTCTTAACTTTAGGTAATATTTCTGGGTTAGCGGAGTCTGTAACCTGAAGTGTATGTAACCTGAAGCATATGTAACCTGAAGCCTCTGTAACCCAAGGTACCACTGTATTATTATTACTAATTTTCATTTTCATTATTTAAACTAGTATACAGCCCTTAATTCAAAGATCCCAGGGCAGTTCACAACAGAACATACATACATACATACAAGTATAAAATATCTTTGTTGCTCCGTCAATTCAAGACGTAACACAGACAGACAGACAGACAGACAGACAGACAGACAGACAGACTGACTCACTCACTCTCTTCACATGACTGACCTGGACACACGAATGGACTCACCGACTAACTAATGAGCTGACATGCCTTAATCACTTACATAGATGGCACTGGGCCATTGCCATAGCAACTGGCTTGCCTGATGATGCACCTGTTGACTTGTCACATAAATGGGGTGACTTGTGTTCATGAATGGATTTAACCCTTTCCACCACCCAGTTCCTGAGGCATTATTGGGTTAAGGGCAGTCTTTGTCACCCTATGCAACCTTGGCCTTGGGGCCTTTGGGGCTTGGCAGGTGCACCGGGGTGAATGCCAAACTGGCAGGGCCATGGGGCGCTTGTCAGCTTCAGATGCCCAAAGTTCTCAGAGCAAAGGGGAATAATTCCTTCCCATGCTGTGCTCCGGGGGTCACAGGCGGAGCCTGTAAACATGCCCAGGAGTGGGGAGGGAGCTGATCCCTCTTGCCTAAGGGAACTTCCCTGCCTGGACTATATTTTGATTTGGCTAATTATGTTTATTTGTTTGTTTGCAGATCCTCTATGTTATATTTGAATATGTTGTGGATTCTCGAGTCTTCTTTAAGGGTGTGCTGGCAATTAGTTCTCATTTGTATTATTTACAGCTTGGATTATTAAGTGGGTGGCAGTCCTGCCACCAGGGCTCTCTTCACTTATTCCCTCTACAACATCACCCACTTTTTATGAATACAAGTAGAGCATACAATATTGATTCATGGAAGGCCTGTGACTTGTATTGTCTGCAGTGGTGGAGGAAGGGGGGCAGGGACGGGAGAGGATCGCCCTGGGTGCCATCTCTGTGCAGGGTGACAAGGTACCCTGCAGGTGGCGGTCTTGCTGCCCCCAGGCACAGTGGTGCAAGCCACCACCATCGTGCCACCGCAGCCACATGCGGAGGATCCTCTGCTCGTGGCTGCAGCCATTGGCAAACCGCTCAGTGGAACATGTGCATGTGCTGTACGTATGGCGGCAGGATCCCTCCACTGCCACTGCAGCCTCGAGCAGAGGATCCCACTGCCATCCATATGGCGCTCGACTGGCGCTGTCAGCAAACCGCCCAGGGGCGCATGTGTGGCGGCGCTACGTACACGTACGGCATGTGCACATGCATCATATGTACGATGCTGCGTATGCGTCGTATGTACAGCACGTGCATTTGTCGTATGTACTGGCACATGCATGCATCACACATAGAGGTGTGCGTATGCGCATGCGCCACCAGACAGTTTGCCCCGACACCCCACACCGGGTGCCAGTTCTCCTTCCTTCGCCTCTGATTGTCTGGCTGCTTTTTACGAATGGAGAAATGGGGAATTAGTGCTGTTGGAAAATCTTTTTAAGCCCTGACAACTACCAGATGTAGAGAAAGGAGAAGAATTTTTTTGGGGGGGGGGTTAATGCTCATATCTGAGGAGTTCTGAACCATTGAATTTTGATTTTGCAAACAAGATCATCTGGATTTCAGTGACATTGCAATCGGGCAAGACGGATTCCCTAGGCAGCTGAGATTCTGCTGGTGCGCGCGAGTGGTCACTCCGTTGATACAAGCTGCATGACACAAAGGAATGGGAAATGTGAAAAACAGAGGTTTCCAAGGGACTTTGTGAATTTTCTAAGTTCTGAAACTTAAAAGAACTTAAAAGCATGCATCTCTCTCCCATATATACACCCAGCCCTGCCCTGCCAAGGAGTTCCACGCAATCATCTCCCTTTGGTCTCTCCCTCACAACTAGCCAAGCAGAGGAAAAAATGATTTCGATGATTTACAGCGCCTTGGAAGGGTTGGAAAAAGCACAGTAAATAATAAATCAAAACTGGCAAAAGGAACAAGAATGCATCCATCTTTTATGAGCTCTATTCACTGCTGCATGTACAGTTCAGACATAAAACAAATGCGCCGTGCAAAGTTGTTGTTGCTGCTGCTGCTGCAGCTCCTTCAGAAGTCTCTCTACCCGGGAGTTTCTGAGCATTCTACTCAAAAGCAAAGGCAAGTCGTGCTGAGATCCTAGCCGGATAAGCACAGGAACTCATCTCACTTTCTCTGCCCTCTTTCAACCCCATCCAGAGAGAAAGATGGCTACCTGGATTTCAAGGCCAGAAGGCCCTACAGCTTGGGCCCAGGACACCTCCAGGACTACCTGAGCCCTAATTACTGAGATCACCCAGGGCAACACTGTTAGTTGTCCCTCATGTTACAGAGGCCCAACTGGCCTCCACTAGGATTTGGGTATTTAGTGTCACTGGTCCCATGTTGTGGAACACTCTTCCAGTAGGGTTGCAACAGGCATCCTCCCACTTTTTACTTTCAGGCATCGTCGCTATGAAGATGGTGGTGGTGATCATTAGACTTTGTATTTGTTTGTTATCCAAAGGTCTCCAAGTGACTTCCAACACCATTCATTCATTGACTCATTCATTCGTTCGTTCGTTCGTTCGTTCGTTCATTGATTCATTCATTCCAAATATAAATGCATTATGCCATATAAAGGGCAACCAGAATAATCATGGGTGGGGAAGGAAAGACTTCGCTGTGAAAAAAAGGTTACTTCGTTTGGCACTTTTCAGTTTAGAAAAAAGATGAGTAAGAGGTGACATGATAGAAGTTTATAAAAATTATGAATCACACAGAAAAAGTAGATTGAGAAAAGATTTTTCTCCCTCTCTCACAATACTAGAACTCATGCACATCCTACAAAGCTGAATGCTTTAAAGGGTGGTTTACACTACCCTGATAATTCGTGATGTGGCAGTATATGAATGAATGAATGAATGAATGAATGAATGCATTTGAAACATTTCCTATGTTCTACTTGCACAGTCATGCAACCTCACACCAAAGCAGCAGACCACTTCTTCAGGATACCTGTGGTTGTGAGGTCCATTTATCCTATTACCCAAGACTTGTCTAGCTAGGTTGACAACCTAGGTGACTGAACACAGGGAACTGTTCTATAATGAACAGTCAGATGGGCGGGTATAAATAATAAATTATTATTATTATTATTATTATTATTATTATTATTATTATTATTATTATTTCAGATCTTCGGTCCACAGTATTATTAGTATCCTGGCAAATGTTCTGGGGCAGCAATGGGGAATCTGTGACCCTCGGTGCATTGCTGCACTCCAATTCCCATTAGTCCCAGCCAGCATGGTCAATAGATGATATAAATTGCAGTCCAACAACCGCTGGAACGCCACAGGTTAGCCACCACTGGCCAACCCCTAACATCTGGGCTCTTCTCCCAGATCAGGGGTCAGCAACCCGCGGCTCCGGAGCCGCATGTGGCTCTTTTACACCTTTGCTGTGGCTCCAGGACGGGTACTAGCGAGGGGAGGAGTCGCATTGTGCGCCCCGACACTCCCCACTGTGGCAGGCGCTGTACTGGCTGTGACGTCACATGGGGGCAGTGTGTGCGTTAGTCACGCACTGTCCCGACGTCACCTTTCCGCCCACCCGCTACATTGTAAGGGGCATGTATGCTGGTCACTGCATTGAAAGGGGGCATGTACGCTGGTCACTGTTTTGAAGGGGAGTGAAGAACACACACACAAAAAAGGTAACTTGTTAATTTAACGTTTATTTCTATGAGGAGGAGTAATTCTGAGGGGTCAAACAAAGAAATAATTTTAAAAAGTGACAAAAAATTATTTTTATAATGACGAGTTTTGCGGCTCCCAGTTTTTTTCCCTTCGGAAACGGGTCCAAGTGGCTCTTTTTGTCTTAAAGGTTGCAGACCCCTGTCCCAGATGAACTTCCCCAATCACTGAGATCATAGAATCATAGAAACATAGAGTTGGAAGGATAATCTAGTCCACCCTCCTGAAATGCAGGAACCTCACCCAACGTGGGGTTCAAACCCATGACCCTGAGATTAAGTGTCTTATGCTTTATCAACTGAGCTATCTCTGAAGGTGAGCCACCTTCTTGATATTGGTAGGTGGGGGGGGGGGAACCGGTGCTTCCCTATGTTAATATTCGACCCCAGATTCTGTGTTACACCTACCGTATTTTTCGCCCTATAGGACACACTTTTCCCCCTCCAAAAATGAAGGGGAAATCTGGGTGCATCCTATGGGGCGAATGCAGGCTTTCGCTGAAGCTTGGAGAGCGAGAGGGGTCGGTACACACCGACCCCTCTCGCTCTCCAGGCTTCAGGAAGACATCCGCAGCCTAGGCAGCCCTGCGGGAGTTCCCGCAGGGCTGTCTAGGCTGCAGATAGCAGCCTGCTTCCCGGAGCGTCGCACACACTGAAAGCAGAGCGCCCGGTGCTTCGGGAACACATCCACAGCCTAGGCAACCCTGCGGGAGGTCCCGCAGGGCTCCCTACACTGCGGATAGCAGCCTGCCGCCCGGCGGGCAGGGCGCCCTGAAGCAGAGCGCCCGGCGCCGGGCAGACATCCGCAGCGTGTTGGAGCCCTGCAGGAGTTCCCCGCAGGGCTCCCCACGCTGCGGATAGCAGCCTGCCACTCGGCGCAAGAGGCACCCTGAAGCAGAGCGCCCCCGCACCGGGCAGACATCCGCAGCATGTTGGAGCCCTGCAGGAGTTCCCTGCAGGGCTCCCCACGCTGTGGATAGCAGCCTGCTGCCTGGCGGGCGGGGCCCGCTGAAGCAGAGTGCCCCACGCGCCAGGCAGACATCGGCCAGCCCCACAAGCTCGGGGGACAGCAGGGAGGCGCAGCGCTGCCATCCCGCTGTTCCTCGACCTGGTTCGGTTTCCCCGACATGCTTTTGGGGGGAAAATAAAGGAAAAAAATTTTTCCTTAATTTCCCCCCCAAAAAACTAGGTGCGTCCTATGGGACAGAGCGTCCTATCAGACGAAAAATACGGTGCTTTGACATACTCGTACACTACTTTGAGTTTTATTTTATTATGATGGCTAGACTACCAGTTTCTTCTGTATATGTCTGCTTTGGGGGGTTTCTTTTTGGTTTGGTTTTGCATCATATTATTTAATTTTTTTAAAAAAAATAATGAGTTGTGTATCCTAAGATTACATCAGTTTTCAACCTGATTGTAAGGCAGGCTAAAATAAATCAAATGAAATATCAGTCCAAGTACATAGGAAGGTGCCTTATACCCAGCCCAATCATTGGTCCATTTTGCTGAGTACTTTCTATACTGTCAGGCAGTGGTTCTCCCTGATTTCATACAGGAGTATTTCACGGTCCTAACTGGAGGTGCCAAAGATTGAACCTGAGACCTTCTGCGTGCGAGGCAAGTTGAGATCCTATTCAACACGTGCACGCACACACACACACACACACACAACCTGGAACTAGCAAGGACTGTAGAGAACACACTCTTACTTATTTAATTCATCATACCAGTTTAATTCTCTAAACACTATTATGTAAGTATATAGCACAGAACCACATAATGGAGACGATTGTGCATTTGGCCAGAGCTACTGAATCCCAAGAGAGAGGTGGGTTAAACCACAGAGCCTAGGGCTTGCTGATCAGAAGGTCAGCAGTTTGAATCCCTGCGATGGGGTAAGCTCGGTCCCTGCTTCTGCCAACCTAGCAGTTTGAAAGCACATCAAAGTGCAAGTAGATAAATAGGTACCGCTCCGGCGGAAAGGTAAACGGCGTTTCCTTGCACTGCTCTGGTTCGCCAGAAGCGGCTTAGTCATGCTGGCCACATGACCCGGAAGTTGTACGCCGGCTCCCTTGGCCAGTAAAGCGGGATGAGCGCCACAACCCCAGAGTCGTCTGCGACTGGACCTAATGGTCAGGGGTCCTTTTACCTTTATCAAATCCCAGAGGTAAAACTCAGTGGTTTTCATAAGCACCTTTCCCTTCTTAAAACAAAACGGCAAACAATATAAAACCAGAGAATAAACACGAAGCAGCATGGTGAACCCTTGCCATACAATGCTATCCTGAACAAGTTCAGATATAAACCTTGTTGAGCTCTATGGGGCTTACACAGTTTGTAGCTCAGCTACAAATTCATTAGACGGCATTAGGCAAGCTGCAATTTCCCAACCTCAGCCTCCCCATGTGTAATGTGGGATTTTAATACTGGCACACCTTACAGAGCTGTTGTATGGATTACTGAGGTAATCTACATGGAGTGCTTTGTGTGCTTGGGTAAATAGTCATATAAATCCTCAGTATAATAAAGTATTTGGCTTTGCTTAGTCTGGGCCAAACATCTTGTAGTTTGTCTGGGATGATCCGCCTTGAACAAGAGGACTTTGTGTCCACCAGCATTGCCAAGAGTCACTCAAAGGGATAGACAGATCTGTCTATTTCCCATTTGTGTTATTTTTGCATGGGCTCATTCATAAATAAATTTCATCCCCAAAATATGAGATTTTTAAAATCTAAATGAAATGGACATATGTACATACATTTAAATACATATTTGCAAATGATCAATAGATAGATGGATTGATGGATGGATGGATGATAGATAGATAGATGATACAGATAGATAGATGATAGATAGATAGATAGATAGATAGATGATAGATATAGATGATAGATAGCTAGATAGATGATAGATAGATAGATATAGATGATAGATATAGATGATAGATAGAAAAAGATTTTAAAATATATTTCCTCTCAAAATATGTATTTTTACTCACATGTTATTATGATTTTAGAGTCGAGAATTAAATTTCCATATTTGGAGAAGTGCAAAATCCAAATGATAGCTACGCTCCAATCTGCACTTTAGTCCAGGAGGTGGGGATGAGATCATTTTGGGTTAGAATTCACAGTGACTCAATTTGTTGGGCAGCTTTAGGCTTTCCAATCTTCTGCTTATAGGACTCAGGTTTTAAGGGGATGCAGCAACAACAAACTGAGGAAGTTGGATATGTTTAGACTGGAGAAGAGAGGACTGAGGGGTGATGTGCTAGAAATCTTCAAATAGTTGACGGGCTGCCACATAGATTGTTTTCTGCTGTACCAGAGGTTCTGATCTTACAAGAAAGGTGATTCTAACTGAACATTAGGAAGAATTTTCTGATGGTAAGAGCTGTCCAACACCTTGGAATGTGGTGGACTCTCCTTCCTTAGAGGTTTATAACCAGAGGTTAGATGACAATCTGCCAGTAATTCTCTAGGTGTGAGTATTTTATTGCAAAAGTTGGACTAGATGATCCTTGGGGTATTTTCCAACTCTAAAATTCTGTATAACCATAGGATTTGGTTCAGGCTCAATTTGGCGTTTTGTTATACAGTCCAGTTTGGCTTGAGCCAATTTGGAGACCACCCAGTTCTGCTCGGCTGTCTGGGTCTGTGTCATGCCACCCTTTATTATCAGGAAACCAGGAAATGGCTATCGTTTTATTTCCTTTTGACAGTATTTGATGAAATTTTCAGGAAGAGTAGACTCCTCATCCTTGGAGTGGATAAATTCTGACAAATTACAGGCAAATAGCCCCACAGGAATCTGTGATGAGCAGCAATAAAAAGTGTTTCCCCACAAAATAAACTATCTATAACCTTTTCATTATCGCCAACCACCCATCACTGCTAGTGTCCCAAATAATAGCATATCTTACATGATAAACCAAGCCATCGCCTCACCCTACATATACTGTACCTTCCAGTCCCACAACTGGGCAGGGGTGGGGCTTGGGTTATATAAGCACTGGAATTTTGGAAACAGTGGCAATGGTGTGAGCTTTACAGTGATATAGGCCTTTCCCCGCCCAGAAATCTAACATGTGGGATAGAGATGAGTGTCTCTTCAATGGAACTCTCCTTGTCTGTTCCAACCCTTCTTCCAATATCCACCACCACCCGTACTTTCGCTGATCTTTTTCAAATCCAGAGCTATTCTTTTCTCCTTTAAAGAATCTTTGGAATGGAAGGGGGAAAGACCTGGTTGTTGTAAGCAACCCAAAGTTTAATTTGTTTTTGAACTTTGCTAGCAACTAAGAAAATATCCTTCTTCCCGTGTAATTAAATCAGTGATTCAGGTTTTGTTCTTTATAGATCCGAGACCTGGAGGAATAGCAAATCTATCCAAAGTCAATAGTCATGAACCCCTTTGGAGACATTTGTACTAGAGAGTCACATGAAAATGGGCTTACTTAGGGAATAAAGAGATGTTATTTGCATGGCCGTATTAGCATAGGGTAATCTGGTAAAGATATAAGAAGAGCCTGCTGGATCAGGCCTTTGGCCACTCAAGCCCAGCATCCTGTTCTCACAGCAGCCAATGAGATGCCCATAAGAAGCTCACAAGCAATGCCAGATTTAGGGTCATGTGGGCAGTTCTTCTGCACAGGGTGCCAAGCTGAGGGGGTGCAATATAATAATAATAAAAGCAACTGACCCCAAAGGAAGTATTGCGAAAATAATTTTTGGGGGGATGGGGGGTGTTGCCAAATTTTGTCCTAGCTCAGTGCTCCATATTACCAAAGTCCACCCTTGTCATAAGCAGGAGCTGAATGGAACAGCAAGCAAGATGATCAAGGGTCTAGAAGCCGAGCTCCTTGAGGAACACTTGAGGGAGATGGGTATGTTTAGCCTGGAAAAGAGGAGATATGATAGCCATCTTCAAATATCTCAAGGGCTGTCACATGGACAAAAATGCATGCTCGCCCCATAACGATTCCCTTGCCCTCCAGATCAGATTTAGGAATTTTGCTGGTGACAACATCTAGGCTAGGAGGACAGGTCTACTCCTACCACAATGGACTTGATAGCAGGCACTTGGCTTGGTGGCAGTTAAGGATCCTCACTGAACGGGGCAACATTTCAGGGGCTGTGTGCTATCACTTCTCCTGCGCATTGAGGGAAAAACCACACACACAAATGAATGACCTCAATATTGCCTTTTGTTGTAGTTTGACAAATGGTCACTTGCGCATTGCAAATGGAGAGAGGGAGATGGGAAGACATAAACAAATTGGAGGGGACAGCAGCTGCAGTGGACTGCATGTCCACAGTATTGTAAACAAAATTCAGAAACAAAGAAAAAATGGAGGATTCTTAATGCAAATTAACATTTTTATATATATTTTTTAAAAAGAAGAAAATGTGGTGGTGGAGGAGAAAGCTGTGACTTCTTTCCCAGATAAGCCACCTGCCACCCTTGAAATGTGCTAGAATTTCTCTTCCACCACCCCTCCTTCACACCCGCCCATATTTTCACCGGAAAAAGTTCCATGCAGAAGTTTTCTTTTTGACTCCGTGCTCCAACCATCTGCTTTGCACCAGCATCGAGGCAATCCCCACAACCTGCACCTTTCCAGAGCTAGAAGCAAAGCCGACCAAGGAATCTGCAATGCATGCTGGCTTTAATTAGAAAAGGATGCACAGCCTCCTCGAAGCGCCATAAATCTGGCTTTCTGTGGTAAGGAATGTCCTGAATTTAAGTTGTAATTAGAACTTCTATTGATGGCACGAAACCTCATTTTTCATGTGAAGGCTGCTCATTGCTCCCAGTCAAGAAATCAATCTGCGGTCGTTGATGAGATGAGGCTGTCAGATTTGTGGAGTGGATTGATAATGGCAAGCCGGGGATCTTAGCTGCCTTAACCCCTTGGCCACCCGCACTCTGATGATCATCTTGGGTGGAGCAACAGGCACAGAAGAAGCTGCATCTTGGAAGCCCAGATTCCTGCAAACTGCCTAGTTCATGGGCAGACAAACTAAGGTCTGGGGGCAGGATCCGGCCCAATCGCGTTCTAAATCTGGCCCGTGAACGGTCCAGGAATCAGCATGTTTTTACATGAGTAGAATGTGTGCTTTTATTTAAAATGCATCTCTGGGTTATTTGTGGGGCATAGGAATTCATTCATTATTTCCCCCCAAAAAATATAGTCCGGCCCCCCACAAGGTCTGAGGGACAGTGGACCAGCTCCCTGCTGAAAAAGTTTGCTGACCATGCCTAGTTCTTGCAGCCCAGCAAGAGATGCAACAAGCTTATACTGCAATTTCCAGTTATTGAGGCTGTGTTGTTGTGCTGGTGTCTTGAGATACACATTGCAAGAGAAATGAAAAGCTGCACCCACTGAAGTTCTGGTGGCAGCTTCTGATGCAAGTACCTTTAGACCAGGGGTGAGCAACCTGTAGCCCTCCAGGTGCTGTTGGATGCTAGCTTCCATTTTCCTTGACCATTGGCTATACTGGCTGGGAATTGATAGGAGCTGGATTCCAGTAAGACATTACCAAGTCTGGAGTGCAGCAAGTAGGGGCACAAGAGCTACAGGAATGCCTCCACTCCACGACTGCACTGAAGTCACCCAAGGAAAGTCTTTTGAAATATAGCATGTGGCCATAAGGTCTAGAATAGTACCAGGGAAGGTGTGGCCCTCCAGATGTTTATGAACTCCCAATTCCACCATGCAGTGAGCCCTGGAGATGGAGGTTAATTGGGAGAGGGGAGCAGATGAGGGCAGATCCCCCAGAGTGTCTATGCTATAATTTGCAAACAGCTCTTGCTGGACTGAAGCGTACAAGCACAGTCATAACAACAACAACAACAACAACAACAACAACAGGCCGACACTTTCACCCAGCTGGAGATTCTGTACAGCAGCCCCAATTGGAGATGGAGCTACAACTGCTAGAGTGAAAAATGTTTGGTTCACCTGATTATATTTAAGTAATCTAAATGAAGATTTTTATCCCATTTGGTAACTGCATTGGATCTGAATTGATTATATATATGTATACTGTCCTTTTAAATTATTTTCCCACACATATATGCACGTGTGTGTGTGTATGCAAATGTTTTAGCTGTTTTTATTTATTTATGCAATTGTTCTGTGTATGTTTTTTATTGTAAATAGCTCTGGGATGCCTCAAGAGAAGTGATTCATAAATGAAATAGTAGTAATAATAATATTAAGGTGGGGTATCTTAATGTATGGTTTGGCCTTGCTGGATAAATAACAGGTATGGGGGCAATCTAAATAGGAACCCACCCCCCACCCCCACAGAAGCAAAAAGAAATGCAGTCCTAATCCCAGACCTTAAAAAAAGATGAGAAGGGGAATCTTAAAAGAAATGTATTTATTTGCAAATGCATACCTATTTCTTATTGCACTTACAGTTAACAGTTCTCCCTAAAGATAAAGAAACTCCTCATTCAAGAGGCAAACAGTGACTGCTGCCTCTGACAGAGAGTATGCTCTATTCAAAACGCATTAGGCATAATAAGAAACTGAAGTGTGTTTGCCAATAAATAACGTTTTCCGTTTAGACTCTGTTGAGATTTCCTTCCCTAGGTCTCTTTAAAAACAACAAATCCTCCCCAAGGTTTGTCACAGACCTTATCTGATTCAAAGACACCCCCTCCAAAATAGCTTTTAAAAAAATCTAGGGTTTGGACAAATGTCCCTTTAAACCAGCAATGGGGGCCCTCCAGCCCAGGGGCCAAATGCATCCCTCCAGACCTCTCTACCTGCCCCTCAAGAGGTTCCCTTGGCACGTCCGTCCCCTGTCCATTCCTGCTGTGATTCTTCCATAAGTTATTTTGCCTGGTTGGAATGAACTCTTGCTTGTTAGGATGGGGAATGAAAATATAATAAGGTGTAGAAACTTCTGGCTTTCGGGTGTCTAGAATCCAGCCTATTCAAATCAGTATTGTGTGGTAGGGCAGGCCAAAGATACTGACAGTGACAATGGTCAGATATTTCCCCACCTGTTCTGCAATAGATATAGTACTTCCCTAACATAGGGAAAAGGGATGCGGGTGGCGCTGTGGGTTAAATCACAGAGCCTAGGACTTGCCGATCAGAAGGTAGGTGGTTCGAATCCCCGCAATGAGAGGTGAGCTCCCGTTGCTCGGTCCCTGCTCCTCCCAACCTAGCAGTTCGAAAGCACGTCAAAGTGCAAGTAGATAAATAGGTACCGCTCCAGCGGGAAGGTAAACGGCATTTCCAGGCGTTGCTCTGGTTCGCCAGAAGCGGCTTAGTCATGCTGGCAACATGACCCAGAAGCTGTACACCAGTTCCCTTGGCCAATAAAGCGAGATGAGCACCGCAACCCCAGAGTCGGCCACAACTGGACCTGATGGTCAGGGGTACCTTTACCTTTACCTAACATAGGGAAAAGTCTGCTGAAGCAGACCAGTGGCCTATCGAGTTCAGCATCCTATTCTTACAGCAACCAACCAGATGGGAAACCCACAAGCAGAACACTCTCCTTTCCTGGGGTTTCCAGAAACTGGTATTCAAGCAAGATACTCAAAAGGAAACCTCTAAGGGAACATCAACTGTGAGGACAAATTGTGCATTCTCTAGCCCCTTGATAAAATCTACAGCAGAAGAACACATGTAGGGCTCTTTAAGTCTCTGAATGGTTAAGAACAGCACCGATCATTGAAGGGAATTTGGTTAAATCTGTCTAGGATCTCAGAGGGTAAAAAAAGGCCACCAAATCTGTTCTTCCATACTTAGGCATAGAAAGAAAATTTAGAAAAGCAATGCATTTGTTAGAGGCAGATCAAGTTGGACCCAGTGACCAGAGTGAACAATATGGTCCATTAGCTCTTTCACCTACCTATCTTTTATTCTCTGTTTAGCTGCTTTGTATTTTATGTTGCGTGCTTTGCTCATCGTCTGTCCACTGTAATAAACACTCGGTTGATATTGGTAGTGTTTGGGTGATCATGCAGACACTGCTTTAGTGGCACTTTTCTGATCTTGTAGCATGTTGGCTTCTGTGCAACTATTCTGGCTTCCTTTAAGCCAGCCAGCCACAACCTGTTTCCTTCCAGATGCTTTGCATGATGACTCCCATCAGTCCCAGCCAGCATGGCCAATGGTCCATAGATTATTGGAGTTGTAATTCAATACATCTAGTGAGTCGCCAGTTTGGGGCAGGCTGCATTGAGTGAGAGCTCCTTGTTATGCCTGGGGAACTCTGGCTTCATGCAAGCCAAGACCTTGGGCTGAAGCTGACATGCGACAGAAGAAGAGTGGGATTATAGCACTTGCCTAAGGCTTCATCAATCCATGGTTTACCAGCTTTGGGTGTTCATCCAAGCTGGAACAGCATTGCCAACTGAGCTCCATGGCTGCATGAGGATTCTCCCCAGTCCTAGCCTGACATTCTGACCACTATGCCACATTGCATCTCTAGGGCTTCTTCAGTCATAAATGTCTAATCAGAGGAGAATTTGGGCTCGTGCCAGCCTAGTAGTCAGCCCTATCTCTCTCTCCCCCCCCCCCCAGATTTCCTGTCTGTTATCTCAGAAGAAGGATAGGCACATCTTATGTTTGCGCTGCTACAATGGACATCTCTGACAAATTGCTACTAACCAATAGCAGGTGGTTATAGAACATTTGGCTGGTTATGAGGGCATCTGCAATTTTCCATTCATTCCTTTAAGTGATCTTCCACAACCATGCACCAGGCAGAACAGTACAGCAGGCAACAAGTGAAGCAGGGATGGCCCTGGGATGGCCTGGAAATTGTTGGCAATCCCATCCAGTGATGGAGGGAAGCAAGACATTTTGCTGAGGTGAAGGAGAAGTTGAATCTCACTTCAACAGTGGTGATTGGATGGAGTCCTCTACTGCAGTGGAAGAAGCAACTTAATTTACCAGGGCAGGATATACTACATGGCATACATAACTCTGTCCCTCAACTAGTGATATAAGGAGGCAGCAGTTTCCATTCCATCCTGTATTTGTCACAGTCAGCGCTGCTTCTGTTCTGCTGCAGTTCAGTTTCTGCCAAATACTACCTTATTCATCCACCTGCCTACTTTTTAATGTAAGCTGCATAAGTTTCATAACTTACATAGCTTAAAATTAATCACAGCTTGAAACAGTGTTTAAGAAGTCGTTCATTATGTATCATTTATAGACTTAAATACAACAAGGATGTGGACATTTGCCAATCCTATTCGTTTAACTGGTTTCAATTCCTGAACACAGGCGAACAGTCAGACTGCAGCAATTTCTGTTGTTTCCCCTTTTCATCTGATTGCTCTGACATCCCTACCTCCAAGAGATGGCAATGGCCAAAGGACTGACACCACTGCCCTCACACCCTGAGCATCTGCAGCCTGAAGCAATTGCCTCACTTTACCTGACATTAGGGCCATCCCTGCTTCACCTGTTGCCTGCTGTACTGTTCTGCCTGGTGCATGGTTGTGGAAGATCACAAGAGCTCTGTGACGACCCTATTTCCTAGGAACGCCTGTTTAATACTCTGGGAGCTATAATGCTCAATACATACCCACGGGAAGACCATGATCTTTGCTGCAAAGCCACAGAGAGGCTCTCTTTTCTATCTGCTGGATATGCCTTTGCCAGAGATGCTGTAGGGCACATGAAGAGAGAGCTGGAAGCAACAGAGCACTAGTTAAATGCCACTTCTAACATACAGCCTTAGCTCCCCAACAAGGCAAGGACCGTGAATTCCCTTCCTGGCTTCCAGCTGAGCTAAAAGTGAGGATTCGTCATTCTTTCCCCTTAGAGGCGAGCAGCTTTTGATTTCCCTCTCACAGCCGCTAATGAATTGGCTGCAGTTTGGTTCAGCAGAAAATCCCAATTGTGGCTGCAAGGAAGTAGAAAGCAGGGGGAAATTGGGTGTGCAAAGAAGGCGCTCAAGTCACCATCGCTAAGAAACACACACTATCAAAACCCACAGGGAAAAGGTTCAGTAGCAGAGAAACCTTCTGTGCATGCAGAAGGTCTCAGTGTGAGTTCCTGGTATCTCCTGGGAAAGAGTCTTCACTGAGACCCCGGAGAGCTGCTGCCAATCAATGTAGACCAGGGATGGGGAACCTGAGGTTATGCTGTTGTACTCCAGCTCCCATCAGCCCCAGTCAGCATGGCCAAATACCAGGGATTCTGTGAGGTATAGTCTAGCAACATCTGGAGGGCCACATCCATGGTGTAGACCACACTGAGCTAAATGAACCAGATTTCTGACTTGGTCTAAGGCTGCTTCCTGTGTGCTTATTTTCTTTACTTACTCATTCACCTTCAAATAATTAATTTGGCAGGAGGCCACAGCTCAGTGATAGTTGCAGTGCAATTGGAAAGGATACAAGGATGCTAAAAATGAGTTTTCCTGTTGCTAAAAACATTAAGATAGACCCTCCCTGGGTGCTAAGATTGTCAAAGACAATCTTGGTAGTTCCACCCTTGGTAGTTCCTTGGTAGTTCCACCACACTAAGAAGTTTGGATTGGTGGTGGCCCCGGAGAGGACATCTTTTGTGGCAGCTGCTAGGTTGTGGAATTCCATCCACACAGAATTGTGTGTTATATAGTTTCCATTGTATGCTGGAGACACACTATCCTTTGATACTTGAGATACGACCTTCTTTATTCCTGTGACTATAATTTCTTTACAACTGATTTTAGTATTGGATTTTAAACTGCCCTGGGACCTTATAGGGAAGGGTGAGTGAGAAATCAAATTAATAATTACATTTATGAGACATAGCCATCCTACTGAGGTCCCCTGGTCCAGCTGCTACTCTTCCTCCTCTTGCCCTCTTGAAACAATGCATGGAAAGTGATAAATCCAAGCACCACAAACAAAACAACACATGCATTTGGAGGGGAGTTTCATGAGATGTCATGGGAACACAGGAAGTTGCCTTATCAGATCACTGGTTCATCTAACTCAGCAATGTCAGTACTGATTTGCAGTGGCTCCCCAAGGTTTCAGTGGAGTGAGAGTTGGCAAGTGGAGAGTTGTAGCCCCAGCAGTAATAACAATAAGCCCTCTTAGGACTGTGCCACTTTGAAATGCAATGTTTGAATGTTTCCTCCTCCCAGTGAAAACAGAAAATATTCCAGGCAAACAGAAAACTTGCATATTGGGTAGAAAGTAGGTTAGATTCCACACCCCCAAATTAGTTTTTTTGCTGGAAGATTACTTCCTTAAAAATAAAATAAAATAGAGAATATATAGTTGTGCTGTTCCCCTAAATTCTGAAGTGGTGCAGCTTGGGAGGGTTATGCTGTGCAGATTATCTCTAATTCTAATTGACCCGGCAGTAAATGGTGCAAAACGTAATCTGCAAGCAAGTACTTGTGATTCTCACCCCCCACTCCAATCCAGCTTCTCCTAGCAATCAAAACTCAGAGCAGATTTGCCTTTCCGGCTGCAGCCCTCATAATTAGTCCCTGGCACATTAAAGTTTTATAGAAAAAATATTTAAATTAACAAGCAGAAAAGAATATGAGAGTCAGAAATAGAGTTGACTGAGACATGGAAAAGCATAAAAAATGTGAGAAACAGATCTGTGAAAGATTTTACAGATGGTGTGGAGCAGTTCTCAGAGGGACTGGACTCATGCATTGCCTGCACACATGAAGGGGGTGGGAAGGAAGGCTACACCAGCTAGCCACACACTCAAGCGATCCTTGCATGCATAATGCTAAATGTGCCTAGGCTTCCATGCACTCAGAGTTTCCAATCACACAGAACCCACTGCAAGCATGTAGCTATATGTGCACCAGGGGTCTTTTATGCATTCAGCCAAACACATGGATGCCTTCTGTTCTGAGTGATTGCTGCCACAATACGAAGGTGCTGGCACAAATGGAGCAGGGGGAGAGACCTCACATTAGGAGTTCTGGGTTCAGCAAAACAAAACCAGGCAAAGCAAAGCATGGCAGAGTCCCTGATTTCAGCAAGGCAAAGCAGGATCAAAGGAGGCAAAGCAAAGTCCAGGTTCTCATGAAGCAAAGGAATGCATTGTCCACTGCTGCTGCTGCTGTAGTGGTGAGCTCCTCAGAGGCTGGATCTGCCCCCCATGCCACCTCTCCAGTGGCCTCTTGGTGAATAGGAGGCACTGCTGGTCTCCTCTCACCCCTAGGGAATAAATGGTGGAGACTGCCCTCTGGGTTCTCCTGGGTTCTGCACCCACCCAGCATGCTTCAGAGTGGGCCTCTTTCCCCACCACAATGGTCTTTGATTCTCAGTTCCGCTGATTTGATTCCAGTGCTTGTTCCTGATGTAGATCTTCATTCACTTCTTCTTCCCTGGTGGGAGAGCACTATTTTGTGTTTTGCCTCAGGTGCCAAAATGTTTTGGGCTGGCCCTGCCTGCATTTACACCTCCCACAGGCAGAGGTTCCCCACCTTTGCTGTAAACTGCCCCCCGAATGTTCAGCCATTCCTAGTAGGGTTGCCAGACCTCCAGGTATGACCTGCAATCTCCAGGTTTACCTGGCCCTCTCCAGGTGGCAGGTGGAGGGCTAAAATTTCCAAATGAGTGAGAGAGACTTTAATTAAATAATAATAATTAAGGAGACTGTGATCACAGCTTGCAAGCTTCAGCCCAGCAGGCTGCAAATTATAAAACTGACACTCCAATAGATCTGCCTTCCATTGTTGCCCTCTCCCAATTAACCTCCATCTCCTCCAGGGCCCACCACCATGACATCACCAGGGGGCTCCTCTTGGTCTTAGATTTGGGTCCTGAAAACTCAGGGCCTGGGATGCTCCTGACCTGGGAACCTTAAATCCCAGCACATTCAGTGAATGCCAGTATGCAATGGTGACAGGGGGATGAGGGTAATAGTACCAGCTGCAGAACCTGTTCCACATGATCTATGCATAGTATCCTGCTCTGCTACCCCTCTGACTGCTTGGGTAGCTAAGTCAGTTCTATGATACCTGAGGCAGTCCCCTCTCATTGCCTCATGAGTGGGCTGGCCCTGCCTCCAGGCCTTACTATCTGACCATTAGGACTGCATTTGCTTGGCTGGAATGTTTCCTTGTCTGTTGCTTGGCTGGACTGAAGTTGGAGAGATGGGTGTCTATTTGTTGTTTGTTGTTTAGTCATTTAGTCGTGTCTGACTCTTCGTGACCCCATGGACCAGAGCACGCCAGGCACTCCTGTCTTCCACTGCCTCCCGCAGTTTGGTCAAACTCATGTTTGTAGCTTCAAGAACACTATCCAACCATCTCATTGTCCATTGTCCCCTTCTCCTTGTGCCCTTAGTCTTTCCCAACATCAGGGTCTTTTCCAGGGAGTCTTCTCTTCTCATGAGGTGGCCAAAGTGTTGGAGCCTCAGCTTCAGGATCTGTCCTTCCAGTGAGCACTCAGGGCTATTTTCCTTCAGAATGGATAGGTTTGATCTTCTTGCAGTCCATGGGACTCTCAACACCATAATTCAAAAGCATCAATTCTTCTGCGATCAGCCTTCTTTATGGTCCAGCTCTCACTTCCATACATCACTAATGGGAAAACCATAGCTTTAACTATATGGACTTTTGTCGGCAAGGTGATGTCTCTGCTATGGAATAACCCCTGGCTTTTTCATACCTGGCATGTTGCCTGCTGTACCCAGGTAAGAATCACTTTCATTCTTCATTCACTTTTGCTCCTGGCTCCACCCACTATTGCTATGTGTCCCCCAGAGGTTTGCCCTCAAGGAATGTGGGCCTTAGGCTGAAAACGCCCCCCTATTCCTAGTTTAAGGAATACAATAAGAGGGCTTATTTGCCCCCACCTAAACCGTCCAGCTGACTCCCTTGCACAAATCAGTGCAGGCTCAAGGTTTTAGGTGCCCTCACAATAACGACCTCACAACAGAGGGGCCCCTTCCCACCAACACTGGCAAATTTATTAGACTGTAGACTGAGAAGCAGCAGCAGGTAACCATGGAGTGAGTTGGAGCTGCTCTTTAAATTGCCATGGCATTGCTTTTGGTCAAGGGTATTCATCATGGTGGTTTTCAGATGTTGTTGGACTCCAGCTCCCATCATTCCCAACTCCTGGCCATGCTGGCTGGGACTGATGGGAGCTGGAGTCCCACAGCATCCATGTTAGCTACCCTGGTTCTGGGACATTGCGAGAACTTCATGTGGTGGCTATCTGTGGTAGCTTTCACATGGTGGGTCCCTGGAGCAATGCAACATGAAGCATGGGTGGAAATTGAAATGGCAACTCCAAGACGCCCCGTGTTCACTGGTGTGTAGAATATGGGTCCCCCCGGGGCAGGCACCAGTACCTGGGCCTGTTGGAATGCTGAACCCCAACAGCTGCCCTGTGATACTGAGCACTGACACCAACCTTGGAGCGAAGCTCTCAGGAACTAAGAGGAAGATTTGCCTGTTCTCTGCCTCATCTTGCTCTTTTCAGTCTCCACTGCAGATTAGGGTGCCCCATCTCACAGTTAGTGTCATCCCTGTCTAATGCTGGGAAATAAAGGGAGGGATGACTTATGGTCAGGTGGCTCTATTTCAAGTACAGAAGATCCCTTTAAGCCAGCTCACGAAGAATGTGCGCAAGTGAGTGAGTGAGAGGAGTCTCTACTGGGCCATGCTAAGCCCATTACTCAGAGCTCACTCCTAATTGTGGGATATTCCAGGGGCTTTTGTGGATTAGGCCACAGTGCTGTTCCGTAAACCTATGCTGAGATTTACTAGGAGAAATGGCAGAAGGTGTGTGTGTGTGTTGTGGGGGTGGGGATAGCCTCCCTCTTTATGGGGCACCTTTTATGCTCTGCAGTTTAACACACCAATTTTTTACAGCTGGCAATTCTAAGCCCCATCAATTCAGAGCTGCAATTGAGGCAATGGCAGTGCCCAATCAAAGTGGTTATGCTGAGCAGGGAAACAGCTTCTGAGGAGCTGGTAAGGCTGCAACTGGGGGAGACCGTGCATAGATAGAAGAGGAACTAAATGTAAGAGGGCATGTTGGGCTCCACAGAGGGAAGGGAACATTGAAACTTCCCATACAAGGTTGCCAGACCTCCAGGGTTGATCTGAAGTCTCTAGGTTTGCTTGGCCCCCTTCAGGTAGCAGGAGGAGGGTATGAATGCCCAGGTGGGCAAGAGTGCCTTTATTATTATTATTATTATTATTATTATTATTATTATTATTATTATGCATGTAGCTTGAAAGCTTCAGCCTGACAGAAGCTGGCTGCCAATTACTGCATAGATTCTCTGAGGAGTTTGCCTTACTCTGCTCCCTCCATCCCTCTCCCAATTAACCTCCATCTCCAGGACTCAGTAGTAGATTGGAAAGCAGTGGAAGAATAGCCAAGGCCTGCCCCTGTGGTAGCAACAGGGCAGCCACCACTTTGAGCCGTGAAATCATAGTGTCTGGGATGCTCCTGACTGAATGGTTGTTGTGCTTGTTTTGATTGCTTGTGAGTTCTGCCTTGGGCGGCTCCTTTAGAAAGAAGGGCAGGGTGTACATTTTAAACAGCCTGGCCTTCCAACAGAGGTGAAGGAGAAGCCCTGCTGTTCCACCTATCCCTCTCATATAGCCTGGTGGGAAAAACTGAGGAAAGAGGAACCAAATATGACAATGGAAAGTCTGAAAGCAGTGTTTTTAGCTGTGTTGGTGCTGCGTAGTGGCAAAGGAGGCGGGGAGGAATACTACGTGTCTGCATTGGGGTGTGTGTGAGGTGGATGGGGTTAGGCCCCAAATGATAGCACTTTGATGAGCCCTCCCCCCAAGTCTGGTTCTGGCCCTGGATCAAGGGCCTGGAAGTTGCCCATCCACAATAAGCCCCTGAACAGCAGACTGAGCAGGCCCACAGGTGACTTGGCCACAGTCTTCTTCACTAGGGTGAGATGGAGTGCATTTCTATTTAAATAACAGTAACTATTAGGGCTGTGCACTGGATTTGGCCAAAGCCTGAATCCTGAACTGAATCAGGCGGATTTGGTGAGTGGGGGATCTAGGCTTAGCCTAAGTCAGGTAGAGATATTCCTGGATCATAGAATCATAGAATTGTAGAGTTGGAAAGGAGCCAACGAGTCACCCAGTCTAACCCCCTGCACGGGGTTGGACTAGATCAACCTGGGTTGGATCACCTGGAGTAATCAGGGACTACCAAGGAGTGGGGCATTGGATGGGAAGGAATGTCAGTTGAGAAGGTGAGAGAAGCTACAGGGCTCTGCTCAGGGAAGCACTCTGCAGAACTGAACCCTCTATTCAACAGCTTTGGAAGATTCAATCCTGTGCTTTTAACTTGCTGAAAAAGCACACCAACCCCCTACTTTTGGTCTTGACCAAGAGCAGGAGGGTTCAGTCCTGCAGGGGTGTTTTTTCACAAGCAAAGAGCCAGGGTGGGGTGGGTGGCTCCTGGGTCAGTCCAATCTGGGGCCAGGGGTTGGGAGCCTGGATCTGGTTTAGGCGGGCTGTATATATAGTCCTAATAATTATTTGCATCTATGCAAATTTAGCATATACACATTTTAAGCAAATCCATGTTGTTTAGTTGTTTAGTCATGTCCGACTCTTCGTGACCCCATGGACCAGAGCACGCCAGGCACTCTGCCTTGCAGTGGTGAAGGGGCTTGAATAACTCAGAGAAGCTATGAGCTATGTCGTGCAGGGCCACTCAAGATGGACAGGTCATAGTGGAGAGTTTTGCCCAAACATGATCCACCTGGAGCAGGAACTGACAAGCCACTCCAGGATCCCTGCCAAGAAAACTCCATGGACAAAGACAACAGGCATATAAAAGCAAATCCATACAGCTTAGCAACCCCCCTCCCGCTTTTTGGGTGATGCCTAAGTGTCTAGTCTGTCTCCAGTCAAAAGGGTTAATTACTAGGTGAGATGGGAGACACAGCAGAGCCTATGCTAATCTGAGTATACAGTACTGTTCTGGACACGTGATCAGCTTGGCTTGCTATAAGAAGGCAGCTTCCGATGCTCTCTATGCCAGGACATAATAGCTCCTATGTTGACTGGCCAGATGGCCCTGGGTATCTCACAAGGAGAGCCTGCCATGATCAGTCACTAGCCGGCTTGCTTTTACATAACCCAGTCCACCTCTCTCTCTCTGCAATTCTCGGTGCTCCCATTTCCTTTCGCCGGGGTCTGCTGCTCCCTTCTGAGCCTGGAGATTTCGCCTTTTGTGTGCTCCTTTTGGGCACCGCTGTTTTCCTTAATTGAAAACAAAATCGGCCAGGGTGAAGTGTGTGGCTGCGCGGCGCGCTCAGAGCATTTCTCCGCATGGTCTATGTGGCCTTCTCAATGGCCCCCAAGGGGAACATTCTGAGCTGCAGGCCCTGCTTATAATGAACACAGAACTGGGAACAAAGCCACAATATCCAAGACAATGGGATGCCCCTGACCATCTCAGTCTCTCGCACACCTCCTCTCCTCTCTTGAGTCGGTCAGAGCAAATATGATATAATTCCTTCTGCATTAGCCCAGCTAAGCTCTTATCTGCATTATACATTTCAAGCCCTATCACATCACTTTAAACAGCCATGACTCTCCCCTTCAAGAATCCTGGGAACTGTAGATTGTTAAAAGTGCTTAGAGTTGCTAGGAGACCCCTATTTCCCTCACAGAGCTCCAATTCCCAGACTGGTTTAACAATCAAGTCCTTTCTCCAGGAAACTCTGGGAACTGTAGCTCTGTGAGGGGTATAGATGTATCCTCACAAGTCTGAGCACCCTTAACAAACTACAGCTCCCAGGAGTCTTTCAGGGAAGCCATGCCTGTTTAAAGTGCTACGGTACCACTTGGAATGTATAGTGTAGATGGCACCTTCGTCTCATCATCTTCTGCCTTGTTCTCTAAGCATTCCAAGGCTATTCCAAGTGCAAAGTCTTGTTCTTCTCTTGACTTAAAACAGAGCTGGGGAACCCATGGACTTTCAAATGTTGTTGGACTCCAATTCCCATCAGCCACAGCAAACGGTCAGGGATGATGGGATTTGTAGTCCATCGACATCTGGAGGGGCATAGGTTTCCCAGCCCTGGCTTATTTCAAGCTGCTGCCACGTCACTCGAAATAACAGCCACCAACCATCCTTTGCGATTCCCAGAAGCAAAATGCAAAGTGGCTGACTAGGCGGGAGAGGAACAGGAGAGCTCTGACATCCACAGTACAGGAAAGCTTTTGAACATGTTGCCCACTCTGACTCTGTGTACCCCAAATCCCTTAATGGCTGTCTCCGGCCACCCAATAACGCCCCACATCTACATTCTAATTTTTCTCAATGGCTCAAGATGGGATGGAAGTAAGGAGGTCCAATGCCTAGGGAAAGCAGCTGCTCCTATGGAATTTGTGGCCCATTTAGTTGCAGGGAGGATGCTATCATTCTCAACAACAGCAGTTTTTTAAAAGGCATTTTTTTTAACCTTGGGCATTTAGCAAACTTCCTCCTTCTTGTCCTCTTCTTTTAATTCTGAAAAGAATGGAAGCAATAGAAGCCCTAAACATAGGAGCTTGGCCTTTTGTCAATTGGTCCATCTAGCTCAGTATTGTCTACACTGACTGGCAGCATCACAATAGGAGGCATTCTGGGCTCCTACCTGGGGATGCTGGAGATCAAACCTGGGACCTTCTGTGCAGTGCTTTTTTCTGGGGGGATGCAGGGGGATGCATACCCCTGAACATTTTGTGTTGCGTGGCGAGTTCCCGCCTCCCCCAGAGGAAATAAAGACACATGACACCAGTATTTAAGGTTAATGGGCTAAAAATGGCCACAACTTTATTGGTTATAGGTAATGAGCAGTATTGGGTCAGGCATTGGTCCTAACCATCTATTCGGCTTCAGCCTACATGCTTGAAGACCGGGAAGGATTAACCACCAAGAGAGGGAGTCCTGCTGATGCACATCAACTAGGAGCTCCCCTGGGGTCACTGCTCGGGGGCATGCCTTGGGCCCTCACCTCAATAGGCTTCGGACAGGGCCACGCCCCTGGAATCCTTTACAGGACTACCCTTCAATATCTGGGGAGGTGATGTGCATCCTCCCCCCTCTCATCTGCATAACAATACCCCTTACCAATGCCTAACCGCCAATACCGGAGAAGTTGTGACATTTGTACACAACAGCAGCAAGAATACTTATTGCTAAGTATTGGAAGACACAAGATCTACCCACTCTGGAAGAATGGCAGATGAAGGTGATGGACTACATGGAATTGGCAGAAATGACTGGCAGAATCCGAGACCAGGGAGAAGAGTCGGTGGAAGAAGATTGGAAGAAATTTAAAGACTATTTACATAAATATTGCAAAATTAATGAATGTTAGAATGATGTCAGAATGAAGTTAAGTGTTTTAAGCAGCAATGTTATAAAGGGGTATGTAAAAATGGATTGTTAACAGGTGAGAATCCAAAGTTATAATATATTATGTTAAAGGACTAAGATAAAAACAAAGAGGGAAAGAAATTGCTGAATTAACTAACTGAATTGGAATACAAAAAAGGGAGGTGTGAGGAGGTCAGGGAAACAAGGAAATGAATGTAAGGTATGGAAAGACCGATGTATTTTTTTTTAAAGTGTTTTTTATCTCTTTTTTGTATTTTGTATTTTTTTTTCTCTTTCTCTTTTTTCTAATTCTTGTAATTCTTTTCTCTGAAACTTTAATAAATATCATTTTAAAAAAAGAAGAAGTTGTGATGATTTGCTATGAGTTAGGCAAAAAAACCAAGTGGCTGGTGCCAATTTGCCAAATGGAAAAATTCCTACCAGGCCCCTCAACGGCGACCAGCCGAGGTCCATAGCAAGGTCAAGAGGAAAACCTAAAAGGGGTGGGATGGTGGGAAACCGGAGCGTAGAAGCGGCCAAAGAGGGAGATCCCCCAGCCACGACAGCGCTAAATAGTGCTAGCCACACCCACCCACCCAGCCGATTGGCTGGTCGGGCGGTGACGCGGCCAGGAGTTCCCTCAGTGGCACGGAGGCTGCAAACCAGCCCCCACGCACGTGGGGTGGGTGTGAAGCCCGCAACCCCACCTCCTCTCCAGTTTGGAAGTGGCTTTGCCCCAGCTGTCTGACCAATGGACCAACTGACATGCCAGCTGTCTCCGCAGTAGCAGTGTGGACTGGAGCTCCGTCATTCTTCCCACCAGTGCCTGGGGAGAGGAGTCTGGGATGGCACTCCTCCTCCTCTTGCCAGGTTAGAGCCAGCCAATGAACACTCACCCCTCCTTGCTCAAGCCTATCCTGCCATCACCATCACCAGGGGCCTCCCCATCCTCTCAGGGCCTCAAGTCCCTCATCCAGGGGTTGGGGGGAGGAGGAGGAGCCAAAATGAGAGTACCCCTAATTTTCTTTTTTTTTTTTTTAAGAAAAAAGGCACTGCTTCTGCATTTAAGCGGGTGATCTAACCACAAAGCTATTGCCCTTCATCAGTGTAGCAGGCAACACCAGCCTTAGATGTGCTCAGCGCCTGCATTGAGCCTGCTTTGACCCATCAGCTGCTGCTGCTTCTCTGGCGATCACTTGTAGCTGAGTAAGATTGTCTGCCATAAACACGGTTTTAACAGTGAGCCCATAAGTGACTGTGGAGGCCAATTCTGGATCCACACGTCCTTCCACATTGGTTTCCGGGCGGGAGTTGATTTGCCAAACGTGTGCGGCTACTGTGAGAACAGGATGATTCACTAGATGGGCTGATCCAGCAGGGTATTAGGTTCTTCTTAGTAGAGATGAAAGGCCATATAGGAAGCTGCCTCATACGGAGTCAGATCATTGGTCCATCTGGCTCAGTATTTTCTGCACTGACAACATATGACTGACAACATCTCGACTGAGGACATTCCTGGCTTTACCTGGGGATCCCAGGGGTTGGACCTGGGACCTTCTGAATGCAAAGCAGATGTTCTAACCACTGATCTACATCCTTTCTCTTAAAGGGGGGAGGGTGCTGGAGAAGCCAAGCACAGGAGATTGCCATCAGCCTTTACTCCCTTTCCCTTTCCCTTTCCCCCCAGCCACTGTGATTGATAGCCGAGGCGGTTGGCGAAGGCTGAGTCAGCTCCCCAGCGACCTTCGCAGAATTCCTCCAGGTCCCCAAATTCCCCATCTGTTGCTTGGTGTCACTCAGGCTCAGCAGATTGATGGCAGCTCACGGTCAATTTCTCTGATGCACTTTTGCTGAGAGACACTCGTACATCTTCCCGGTGTCATCTCACCCGATCTGAGGTCAGGCTTTCAACAGGCAAGAAATGTTCCAGAATAAATCACCGCGTGCACCCCCCTTCGAGCGTGAAGGGGAGGAGGAGGAGGAGGGGAGCAGCGGGGAGATGGGCACTGGCAGTCGCAAGCGTGGCACACAACAGAAAGGGCAGGAGGAGGCTGATTATACCCTTTGAGAGAGCTCCTCTGGCAGGAGTCCGTTTCCATCTTTGATTTTGGCCCTGAGCTCGAAAGGGTTGCAATTTCAATTGCTGGTGGAAGAGAAGCCTGTGAGCACAGCGTGGGTCAGCATGATCCATGCATTAATCCTCTGAGCTTGCAGTTTCTTAAAATAATGTCGGAAACAGAAAAGAAGAAGCACATATTGGGGGTGAACCTGAAGGCCTGCATGCGATGTTAAATGCATCATTTGTTGGGTATGTTTCTTGTTTGTTTGTTTGTTGAATTTATAGCCCACTTTTTCCCTCCAAGAAGTTCAAAGTGGTGTACATGGTTCTCCCCAATTAATCCCCATAACAACCTTGTGATGTAGGTTAGAATGAGACTGGGCACCAAGGGCAGCCAGTGAGTTTCATGCCCAAGTGGGATTTGAACCTTGGTCACCCAGTCCCAGCCGGACACTCTAACCACTTTACCACACTATCTCTCTTTTGAAAAAAAAATGTGTAGGAAGACAGGAGTGCCTGGCATGCTCTGGTCCATGGGGTCACAAAGAGTCGGACACGACTAAATGACTAAACAACAGCAGCAGCAGTGTATAATCTGGATTGGAGCCAAAACAGAGCGCTGAAGCAAGTCCAGCCATTCCCTCTCCTCTCATGTCCTCTGGGGGGGGGGGAATTACTCTGCACTGCAGAAAATGACAGATAAATAGAAAAAGTTCCCATGGGTATCACCTGTAGCTACTATTAGCCTTGGTCAAGAATGTGAAGCCTGTGGCCCTGCAGAGGTTGCCCCCCACACCAATGAGCAAGCGCTGCCTCGGAGTTGCCATTTTAATTTCCATCTATGCGTCAGAGTACTCCTAATGTTGCATTGCTCCAGGGCCCCAGGGAAAATTGAGCCTTCACATGAATAGCCGCCATGCAGATTTCGCACAATGTCCCAGATCAGGTGTAGCCAACATGGATGTTGTTGGACTCCAGCTATCATGGCTAGCGGTCAGAGATGATGGGTGTGATGTTTAGTGAGGGCTTCAGGAACTAATTGCCTCCCACTTTGGTCTCATTGACCCACAGTTCTCTCCCATTGACCCCATCCTGTCCTATTGCTTGCAGTGCTGCTTCCTCCCTTCCAGATCATTGTACATATTTTAGATACATTCTGTGCTCATCTCTCTCTCTGTCTCTTTTTAACATAAAATGCCCACTTATCATTCTTATTTATTAAATTTGTACCGCCCTTCATCCGTAGATCTCAGGGCAGTTTTCAGCACTCTCACCAGTAAAAACACACCATCTGCATGCATCTTTTACGTAAAACCCCCAATTTTGGCACACATTTTTATGTGCCAGAAGTGCATCACAAAATCTGGGAAAGTGCATCATCTGATTGAGAGTTGTGTTCCAATCTACAGTAAGTTTGGGAATGCTGGACAGGGTTGGTCCACTGTGAAAAGTGGAGCAAATGAATTCCACTCACCCCACCGCACCCCACCCCAAAATCATATGTGCCTCAAGATTCCCACCCTCCAGCAAAGCTCAAAATATCAATTGAACCGCATCTCCTCATCCATGTTGACTAATGTGAAAACCAAAAAACGAGGCTTTTATGCAAGCTATGCATGAAAAGCTTCAAAGGTGCATGCTCTAGTTATCTCCTGCTTGGACTATTGCAATGTGCTCTACATGCGGCTACCTTTGAAGGTGACCCGGAAACTACAACTAATCCAGAATGTGGCACCTAGACTGGTGACTGGGAGTGGCTGCCAAGACCATATAACACTGGTCCTGAAAGACCTACATTGGCTCCCAGTATGTTTCTAAGCACAATTCAAAATGTTGGTCCTGACCTTTAAAGCCCTAAACGGCCTTGGCCCAGTATACTTGAATGAGTGTCTCCACTCCCATCGTTCAGCCTAGACACTGAGGTCCAGCTCCGAGGGCCTTCTGACGGTTCCCTCACTGTGAAAAGTGAAGCTACAGGGAACTAGGCAGAGGGCCTTCTCAGTAGCGGCACCCGCCCTGTGGAACACCCTCCCATCAGATGTCAAGCAAATAAACAACTATCTGCCATTCAGAAGACATCTGAAGGCAGCCCTTTTCAGGGAGGTTTTTAATGACTGATGTTTTAATGTATTTTTAATCTTTTGTTGGAAGCCACCCAGAGTGGCTGGGGAAACCCAGCCAGATGGGGGGGGTATTATTATTATTATTATTATTATTATTATGCGGGGGGGGGGGAGAAAAAGAAAGTAGAATAATGTACAATAGTTTGTCATCTGCTTGTTCCCTCAGTTCCTCATTTTCCCAATCTTAAATTCAGTCTCTGTGCTTCCACATCAGTTTGTGTTTATTTTTAATTTTGTCTGCACAAAATTTCATCAGCCTTTTAGTGTGAATTTCTTCTAATATATGAATTTTTCCAAAGCCATTTTCCCCTAATAGAAGGCATTCCTGTAACTGCTTTTCACTGATGTATGCATATTATTAGTATATGCAATTTTCTGCACATATTACTTGGCTTCCGAACTGGGTTGCAAAATTCGGGGAAAGGCGAACATCAAAGGAGGGCTGTGTTTCAGTTTGTGTACTTGGTCAGAAAATGTGGATCTGGTAGTCTCACCTTTAAATGTGAAATGAAACCAATTTCTCTCCCTCCCTAATTGTCACTGTGACGGGTTGTTTCTGACAGGTTACTTCAGGGCCCGGGCATGCACTGCCCAAGAAGGCAGATCTCTTGAAGGCATTTGCAAAGTTGTACAGCGTTTAAGAAAGGAGCTGTAGGTCTGATCAGCAAGTATACCTGCTGCGGCACCTGTTGCTTCGTGCATTTCTCGGCAAACTTCACTTTCCCCACCTCTCCAGGCGGTTTCTTGACATCGCCGCCGTCTCTGCAGTTTTGAAGTGCCTCTGCTGTAAATCAAGGGCTACTTGAAACTTCCAGTAGGCTTCCTCTCTCCGCAACCCCCTGGCTGTGCGGCGACAGTCACTCGCCTTGTGGAAACAATCACAGCTCCCCCTGGTGGTGCAGGGTTGGCACTGCCACCATTCCAAGCGTCAGGCTCTCCTTCAAGAGGGTGGGCAAGTAGACTTTCCAGCAGGTTCCGTTCAGAAGGGTTGGCCCCACTCCCAGGTTTGCCTTTGGAGGCTGTGTTTTGCCGCTTTGTTTCCTTTGTCTGCTGAAACCTTTTGATACTCCAATTGCTAACCTGCCTCCATCGACCTCCCTCCCCCTCCGTAAATGTTGGCTGCGATGTGCGACGGAAAGGGAGTTTTTTGGGGACTGACTGGTTTGGCAGCCAGATGGCACTTGTCCTAGTGGACTTCCCTCCCCTCTCCCTTTGCCTCTGGCTGGTACTGCGGATCAGGATGGGATTGGCACAAAGTCTTGGCCGTCCCCTCCTCGACTGCCAATTTAGCAGTGCTGGGCTTTTCTCTCTTTGAGGAGGTTTGTTAACTCATTTTTGCTTGGAAACAAGATTTATCACATCCAATAATTACACCCAGGCTGGCATATCCAGGCAAACCAAAGTCCCCCAGGGGCACACGAGTCTATAAAACATTTGGAGAAACCTGGGGTAACCATGCAATGTTTGCACGTTTCTGCAACTGGAAGGATGGCTCAAGTCAGCAGCACATCAGAGTTAATCATAGACTTTGTGGGCTGTAGGGTTAGTCTTCAAATAACCTTTGTATTTTGTTACTAAGCAAAGCTGAGTGATCAGATGTAAGGGAGGATACCTAGGCTTTTAACAGTTGTCTTTGGGGGGTGGCCTGCAGCTCTCTAATAGAGCATCTGTTTTGAGTGTAGAAGGCTCCAGGTTCAATCCCTGGCATCTCTCAGAATGGAACAGCCCCTGCCTGAAACCCTGGAGAGCTGCTGTCAGTCAGTGCAGACAATACTAACTTGGCTGCACCAATGATCTGACCAGCACCAGATTTGGGGTGGGGTGGGCAGCTTCCTCCCCCCAAAAAATATTTGAGCCAAGAGGGTGCAAAATAATAATAGTAATAATAAATTTCTATGGGTACCTACTGAGATGATCCATTAAAAAATACATTGTACCCAAAAAAGATTTAAGTTGAAAAATAGGGGGTGGGGTGGGGGGCTGCCCCCAAATTTTGTCCTCACTCAGGTAGCCATATTGCCAAAGTTCACCCCTTGTCTGACTCAGTGTCAGGCAGTATTAAGTTATAATGAAAGGCCATAGCTCAAGAGCATCAGCTTCTTGGGGTTTAAAAAGGAAAATGGGTTGGTTTCTTGCAGAGTTAATAGCTTGCAAGCTGGAACTGTACAGCCCCTCTTCGCTCACCAAGTTCTGCCTCATGGTCACCTCACTGGCATTGCTTAAAAGAGGAAATAAAATACACTGAGGCCCCATTGGTAAAGTGAGGGGGGACAAGGTACTTACCATTTTTCATGTTTTCAAGGATGGCTTGGGTTTCTAAGCTTACACGGTGGAGCTAGTTTCTCATGGCTGCTTCATACAGGAGAGGGAGGGGACGCACTGGCTGGAGATATGAAAGGGTGCTTATGCTCAACTTAGCTCAGCTTGGGACCCTGGAGATCTGCTGCCAGTCAATGTGGACAACAAGGCTGAGCTAGATGGACCGATGGTCTCACCTGGTAGAAGACAGCTTCCTTTTAGCTGGTGCAACTTGTCTTCTGCCTGTAGCTGCCCAGAGGACTTTGGTTACTGGGTGATGCGGATGGGTGCAGCTACTGGAGGATGTCATGAGAACAAGACAAGCTGAGCCTGCCTGATTGAAATAACCTCTTCTTCATAAACAGAATGGGCTGGAAGTGGGAACAAGTAGGTAGAAGCATCATCCAGGGCAACGTGATGCAGTTTGAAGCCGTACCCAGTGGTACATGGCATGCCAATAGTCTCATGTGCAAGTTAAGGCTTGGAATGACTTCTCCTTAAAACCCCGAAGCACTGCTGCCTGCCAATTTGTGTAGTCAGTGGACCAATAATCCTGGCTTGGTATCATGAAGTTTCCTTCATCCTTTTAACTTCCCAGGCTCAGCTGACTTCACTAACCTTTAGAAGGATCAGTGTCTGATTGGCTACATAATCATGGCGAAGTCATTATGCTCACTCTATGATCCCTGATGTTGGAAGTGTAAGGAAAAGGAGGGAACATTTTATCATATGTTGTGGGATTGTAAAGTAATTAAAAAAATTTGGGAAATGATATACAATGAATTGAAGAAAATGTTCCATTTAACATTTGTTAAAAAACCTGAGGCTTTTTTGTTGGGGATTGTAGGGAAGACCTGCCAAAAAAGTTGAAAAACATTTTCATGTATGCGACAACGGCCGCGAGAGTTCTGGTAGCACAAGGATGGAAGACTGAAGAAACCCCAACTAAAGAATCATGGCAAGAAAAATTGATGGACTATGCAGAACTGGCAAAATTGACATATAGGTTACGGAACAAGGATAACTGTGACTTTAAGGATGAATGGGAACAAAGCGAACTGGACTCCTTGGCAGGTTTTGAATAAACATCCACAATTTTTTTTACTGATAATTATTAGCTAAACAGTTTGAAGATCTACACAATTCTGTAACATGCAGAAAATAGCGTTATTGGAGAAACCAAAGACTGGAACTGAGGGAAGTTGGGGGGGGAGGATGGGTTTTGTGGGGGGGGAGGGGGGAGGGAGGAAAAATGGGGGGGGAATAAGGATATGTTTTTGGAAAATATGTTTTGTTATAACTTTGAATAAATAAATTTAAAAAAGAAAGAAAGAGTTGCACTGGTCCTTAGTCCTTGCCTAGGTCTGCTGCACTGCCTTTCTTGCAATGCACAGATGTGTTTACACCCAGAAATACAGTCTCACTTCTGCATGAGTATATATGCAGTACACATACATGAGAGGACCTGCAGTTCAAGTTTCTAAATATATTGGAAACCCTTTCCTGAAAACTGCTGGTTTTCTATCTAGACTTTTCCATCACTCTTTGGGTGAAATAGCATAGGATCTATTATTAATCCTATATTTACTCTGATCCTAGTTGGAATTTCAAAACTGAGAGAACACCAGTGTGGCAGGAGGGCCGGGAAGTCCAATAGTGCTTGACAGAAAAATCTCCTTCGGTTAAATTAATGTAGGATTAACCTCAGTCCACTGAATCTGCTCAGATGGTTTTCCTCTGTCTCTTCCAAACCCTCATTGCCTTTTGTGCAAAGAGATGGGAGTTTTTGGCATCATGCATTTTAAAGAGCAGCCAGTGGGGCCTGTTGTTTCAAAGTGCAAACTGAGAGCCAGGCTGGCGTAGTGGTTAGAGGGTCAGACTAGGAACTAGGAGGCTGGGGTTCAAATCCCCACTCAGTCACAAAGCTCACTCAGTCACCTTGGGCCAGTCCCTGTCCATTAGCCTAACCAACCTCACAAGAGAGTTGTTGTGAGGATAAAATGAAGAGAGGGAGAACTACGTGTGCCTTGGATAAAAATGAAGGGATATAAATGCAACCAACCAACAAAAGAAAACACCGAACATCACTGCAAGTGATGTGTACAACACCTTGACTTACTGGACAAAATGTGAGGTATTATTATTATTATTATTATTATTATTATTATTATTATTACCTGCAACAAACTGTTACAGTGTTTAAAGCTCTTGTTCCAGGTTCAGGCCAGCTCATTATGTCCTCTTCCAGGATAGCTGGGTCTGATGAGAGTTGAAGTCCAACAACATCTGACAGCCTACAGATTCCCCATTGCTATTTGAGACTATAGTGATGCTACCATACGCAAACTTTTTCAGCAGGGGGCTGGTCCACTGTCCCTCAGAACTTGTGGAGGGCTGGACTATATTTTGAAGAGAGAGAAAATGAACAAATTCCTATGCCCCACAAATAACCCAGAGATGCATTTTAAATAAAAGCACACATTCTATTCATGTAAAAACACCAGGCAGGCCCCACAAATAACCCAGAGATACATTTTAAATAAAAGGACACATTCTACTCATGTAAAAACATGCTGATTCCCAGACCATCGCGGGCTGGATTTAGAAGGCGATTGGGCTGGATCCACCCCCTGGGCCTTAGTTTGCGTACCCATGACATTTAGCATTGTCATGTGACAAAGGGCCACATGGAGCTTCTCATTTGCTGAGTCTGAGCATTAGTCTACAGAGGTGTCTCATGTGACTAACAGAAGCTCCCACAAGGTCTTCCCCGGCCCTTTCCCCTCAAATTAACTGGAAATGGCAGAGATTGACTCTTAGCACATTCTGTATGAATAATATGTGTCCTACTCAGCAATCCAGCATGCATTGGCTACCTAGTGTTCACCATTTCTCCTGGCTTGACTTAAGGCCATAAGGACCTTTGGCCCTACAGATGTTGCCGAACTACAACACCCATCATAGCTGATCAATGGCCACAATGGCCGGAGCTGATGGGAGATGGAGTCCATCAACACCTGGAAGGTCAAAGGTTCTCCAACTCTGTTAGATGCTGCTGCTATCCACAGTTTCTGTTGTTATGCTGATTGTTTTACTGTGTTAGCTTTTCTTGTCAGCTACCCATAAAATGTCAGTTATGGGCTGATATTTGAGCTTTTCCTCTATAGTTCTGTTGACAGTGCATGAGACTTAATCTCAGGGTTGTGTGTTTGAGCCCCACATTGGGTGAAAGATCCTTTACAGGGAGTTGGAGTAAATGTGGTCCCTTCCCAATCTATGATCCAAGCTACTTTAGCTATTCAAGCTATTTATGTCTGTACACATGTCTGTAAATATAAATAAATTCTTAGAGATACAGAAAGGAAGCGGGTGGAGGGGAAACCAGCAAAGCAAAGCAAAGGGGCTCTGAAAAGCCAAACGCCACACATAACTTAACTCCTAAACAGATGAATTGGGTAGATAAGCTGCTTTCCATTCAGAAGTTGCAAGTGGCCTAGATCATGCTGGTTTCTGTCTCAGCATGTCCCTATGCCTCTGGGACTCTCAGCTGTCATGACCAAAATGGAAGACGCCAAGGGGCTGTGCAGGGGCTGCCTTGATGGAAAGTCTTATCGAGCAGCAAGCCTGCAGTTTCAGAGGGGAGGGCACATGTTAAAACAATGGATTCTCTTGAAGTTTGGCCCCCACAGAGAAATTTTAATCAAAATGCAGAGATGGAGGAGAACTTGGGACAATCGTATTCTGATGTTTTCCTGCACAGTGGGCAGTTCCCTAGATAAGCCAGGGAGGAAATTACAAGATGGCTTAAATTCACACCGTAGGACATTCAGATGGGAGATTCCCCTGACCTTAATTGGGTTTGTGGAGCTAGATCTTGGAGGAAACCGCATTCCTGAGCAAAGGAGCAAGCCACTATGAATTCAAAGAAGGTTTCCTCTAATTGTAAGTAGCGGTGGGTGAACTGCTACCCTTGTCCTCCTTACACGATTTGGATCAGGTCTGGCAATTTCGGCTGAAAGTAGAGAGTACTTTCACCCCACCATGATTTCTAAATGGATGCATAATGACTGACCCCAATCCCCTCACTTGCCAATGCTTCCCCCCTTGGAGCCAGCACAAGGCATTTTGCTGCCTGAGGCAAGACATTGCTGTTTTCTGTTCTATGCACAGAAGCTCAGCAGACTCGCAGTTGAAGCTTACTTCAACACAGACAACAGGGCAGTGTCCTCAACTGAACCTGAGGGCAGCAGGCTAGCTTCGGCTTATGTCTTTGTCCTCCAGTGTTTTGTCATGCCGCTGCCCACCCGTTAATATTTGCCGCCAAAAGGCAGTCACCTCCCTCACTCTACCTAATAGTAGGGCTGGTCTTCCCGCTGCTGTAGCAGCAGTCTCTCTTTCTCACCTTCTCCTCTTTTCTCTCTTGGTCCCCATGCACCTTGGGAGCAAGCAGAAGGGAGTTCTTTCTCCTCTTGCTGTTCTGGTGCCCAGAACACTTCCATGCTAGTAGTATAGGCACCTGGAACAGGAGGAGAGGGGAAGAGAAATGCTGCCAAGGAGACGGAGGGAGATGGGAGAGAGTCCTGCCTGCAGGTTGGATTTCAAACCAAACTGGGAAGTGATCTGAGTGGTGGTGATCACAGCATACTCTGTGGAGCAATGAAGAACCACTGGCAGTGGAGGCTAGTCCATTGGGGCAAAGGGGAGCTGTGCCAACAAGCTCAGCCTGCTCTCACACATGCCTGCCTTCTTTCTTACACAGTTTCCTCCTCCTCCTTACTAGAAAAACATAGGAAGCTGCCTTATCCCAAGTCAGATCATTGGTCCATTTTGTTTAGTATTTTCTACACTGGCAGTGGACCCTCCAGGGTTTCGGGCTGGAGCCTCTCCCAGCCCTTCCTGGGGCCTTCTGTATTACAGCCCTTCCCCATAGAGCAGGCATAGGCAAACTCGGCCCTCCAGATGTTTTGGGACTACACTTCCCATCATCCCTGACCACTGGTCCTGTTAGCTAGGGATCATGGGAGTTGTAGTCCCAAAACATCTGGAGGGCCGAGTTTGCCTATGCCTGCCATAGAGACTACAACCCTCGTCATTGTCTCCTACTCCACCTAGCATTGGTCTCCCTGCCTTCTGCCCAATCAGTCCCAATGGCCACCAGCCAGCACTGAGAACCAGCCTACTCCATCTTCTCTGTGACAACCCTTCAGATATTTGATGGCAGGGTACGGCGTCTCCCCTAATTGAATATCAGTATCCAATGACAACAGCAAAACTCTAATCAACATCGTAATTTAATCAAGGGCAAGCACACTGCCCTAGTGTGCATGTGCTCACGACATACGCAAGTGAGCCCAATATTTCCTTGGGTGGCCAGGAGGTGTGTTATTTAGGGATAATATGTTATTTATGTTAAGCACCCTTGTGGTGGGCAGTGGGGAGAGAAGAAGGAATTTTGCCTTTTGGCAGCTCCCTGTCACTTGTGGCTTTGCAGCTCAGTGTGGGGAACATTTGATTTTTTCCCCCTTCCCCTTGTGTCACCTGGTGATGACGAGGGGGCGAAGTGTAGATTGATAATTATTCTGGCATTGATTATTCCACTCCAAGGGCTGCCAATCTCTTTCTGAGTCAGTGAAAGAGAGAAGAAGAAAATAAAATCAAATAAATCATCTGAGCCCCCACAGCACTCAGGAGATGAAGGGACCCATCTGGCTCTTGCTCCCCTCCCCCCCCCCCCGCTCTCCCACCACCACTGGAAAGGCTGGCTAGAGCGCCACCTGGTGGTGTGACCCTGGGCATAAGCCCCCACTTCATTTTTTCAGTCTTTTGCTCTCTGCAAGGAAAGCACCCCATGTCCCCTGAGTCTTTTGCCCATCCTTCAGAATTTTAACCAGTCAGAGGAGGTTTTTGAAGTTGGTTCAGTGAGACGCTGTGTCTCAGACCTTCTCCCAGGGCCTTATTAAAATGCAGACTGCAAATTCAGATACTGTAAACAAGGTCACTGGAGAATGAAGATCAACAGAGTGCAAGCGCAAGTAATGCAGAGTATTAATATTCCGATGCGTGAGCCCGTCCTAAATATTTTATCAGGCTAAGCTTCTCTCTCTCTCTCTTTTTGTATAGAGGCCTCCTTCCTCTACTCTTCCTTCTCTTTACCCCTCCTCTTGAGCTCCTCCATCTCCCCTGCTCTGCTTTTCAGTAGCAATGTTGCACAACATCCCCCCACCCCGCCCAAACACACTTTCAGTTTCAGCAAAGGCTTGAAATGTATGCAAAAAAATTGCACCCATCTCCCTCTCATTCTGTTGTGCATGCCTTTACATGCTAGAGGAGAGGACTTGTGGAGAAAGGGAACAGACCTTACAGTGGCATGCTTACGTCCCCCAAATGCATTCAGGTAACCCGCCTTCCTCGCTCCCAGTAACAAAGAAGGCAAGAATGGAACCCAAGAACATAAGAGCAGCTTTCTGGAACAAGCCAACTGGGTGCTCAGCAGGAAAACTTGCAAGCAGGATCTGAGTACAAAAGCAGCCTCCATGCCTGTGGTTTCCCATGAGTGGTCATCAGAATTGGTGGTTAGAATCATTCATGTTTTTTGCGTGGCGAGTTAATGGGCGAAAAATTGGCCACAACTTTATTGGTTACAGGTGCTGAGCAGTATTGGCCTAGGCATTGGTACTAATCAACTATCCGGCTTCAGGCTGTCTGCCTGAGAGGCCGGGAAGGGTTAACACCAGCAGGGGGAGCCCTGCTGATGCACATCAACTAGGAACTCCCCCAGGGTCACCGCTCAGGGGCATGCCTTGGGCCCTGGCCTCCCTAGGCTTCGGATGGGGCCACACACCCCGGAGTCCTTTACCAGACTACCCTTCGCAACTGGGGGAGGTGATGGCGCTCCACCCCCCCACCCAACTACATAACAATACCCTGACCAATGCCTCACCACCAAACCGTGGAAGTTGTGACGATTTGCTACAAGGTAGGTGAAAAAAACCAAATGGCCGGTGCCAATTTGCCAAGTGGAAAAATTCCTACCAGGCCCCTTAACGGCGACCAACCAAAGTCCATAGCAAGGTCAAAGATAAACCTTAAAGGGAGGGTGGGTGGGAGATTCCCCAGCTGATCAGCGGCCAAGAGGAAGCTCCTTGGCTGCGCTTGCCTTAAATGCAGCAAGCCACGCCCCCTGAGCCAGCCAATAGGCTGGCCAGTGGATGACGCGGCAGAGGATTCCCCTGTACGCACGGGGCTGTGAGCCTCCCTAGGGTCAGAAGTGGCTTTGCCACTACAAGTGGATGGTTCTTCCACTTGACCAGCCTCCTTCCAGATGAGTCGCCGCTGCATACCAAGACAGAAAGGAAGCAGCTGCAAGTTTGGCATGGTGCAAGCACACTGGCAGACCCAATGTTTGCGCCATGCGAGCATTCCCCTTCTACCACATTGGTGCTCCATAAACCTCAACACCACCTCACCCCACCAGTAGCAGGGACTCTGCAGGAGGGTGGCCAGGTTAGCAGGACAGCCACACGGCACCATCATGCTTCCTGCAACACAGAGGCCCAAAGATTGAAGGCAGCTCTCTAGGTTTCTCTATTTAGTTCTTGGGACTCTCATTAGACACCCCCTGCCAGGCCTCACCTCATCACTAGCCCTGCCTTCCTTGATTGGCAGGAGTGTGTCCTTTAATTGTGGCACTGCCTGGATGGAGGACAGAGAGGGATGTGTGTGGAGAAACTCTTGGCTTTTGTGTGCTTACTGTAGAAAGCTAAGTATCCCATCCATGGCTCCACCCACCTTTGTCCATGGCCACACCCACTGTTAGCATGTACCACCTGTGTTCAGGGATGCAGGAGAAAATATATTGTCTGATTATATTCTTATCCAACTTGTGTTAACAAGTTCCCCAATTTCAGCAATGTAACACATTCCCCTTTATTTTAAGTTTGCAGCGTCTGCGTTCGCTCAGGCTCGCTAAAGCCTCTATAATAACTGTTCTGGTATTTTCCCCTTATTCCCTCATAAAATAGAAGAGACGACACAGTCTTTTACAAAAGTATAAAAAGAGTTTACTCACATTCTGTTCACAATCAGATCCCAGAAGGCAGACTTAGCTTAATGAAGTAACATACACTTGGTATCTATCTCTTAAGAAGACAGTCCCTTTGTCCTCTCTTGGCTGGAAGCCAAGAGGGCATCTTTGGCTCAGTAGATGTTGTTTCTTCGATTCATGTGGTGAAAGAGAGAGAGATGGCTGTCCTGCCCTGTGCTTTTGTCATAACCTGCACAGGTGAGGTCACACCCACCTCCAGTCACATGCAGAGGAAGTCTGTCCCAGCCCAGAGGGAAACAGGAAGTTTACCTGCTGGCTGGACAAACATCTCTGCCCATGTGTAAACATGTTCACTCTAGGAATGTTGTACTTGACTGCTCTTGTGTTTCACATCCTACACCACCCCTCCCCAGGAGATTGTCCATAACTGGAAGGCATCCCTACTTCTGGACGTGGCTCCCTTCCAGGCTTTCTGTTGCACAAAGCAGCGGTGATGCCCTTCAGTAATGTTGGAATCTGGGATTCAGTGCTCTTACAGACTTACCCTCTTCTGTTAGAAAGGAAGGCGTATTTGGTGGGCATGCAGAATAGTTAAAGAGTATTGGGAAATGATATATAATGAGATCTTTTAAACATTTTTTTTTTAAAAAAACATCTCCCCCAGAGGCATTTCATCTGGGAATGGTGCAGACGGAGGTGTCCAGGAGCCAGAAAAAAAAATTATTTATGTATGCAAGTATAGGAGCTGGAATTTTGTTATCCCAGAAGAGGAGTGAGAAAGAGGAATGGCAGTTTAAAATGATAGAATATGCAGAGTTAGCAGGCCTAACCAGCAGAATAAGAGAGCAAGAATATCAAGCATATAAAGGGGAGTGGGGAATCTTTGTGGAATATTTGGAAAATAACTGTAAGCAAGTGAAAATGCTAGCAGGATTAAGGCAAATTCAACAATATAACACACAGTAGAGAGAGATAATCAGGGGGAAGTAATTATTATTTTTTGTTCTTAGAATATGCAGAAATTATGGGGAAATTTAAAGAACCATGGAAGGAGAAGGAGGGAAGTTGATGAATGTACGACTACAATGGTGGATATTTAATGATGGAAATGTATATTTGGAAAAAAATTCAATAAAAAACATTTTTTTTTAAAAAAAAAGTAAGGTGTATCACTTCAAAATGTGCTAAGCATGCCCTGATGCATTGTGGGTCCATTCTGTTCATTTTCCTGAGCAGGTCCCAGGACATCTGCCCTAAAGCCCTTCCCTGACTGTACTGGAGGGAAGAAGAGGCAACCCTTTCCATTCTTTGTGCTCTCAAATTGACTGGCAATCTGTTTCTCTGTGTGACTTTTGGCTTATACCACAGAGCCCCTTTGATTCATGCTGTGCATTCAGTATACCTGCATCAAAGTGCAGAAGGAGCTGACTTTTCATTCAGGAATCTTTCAAGTAGAGCTGAAAGCAGAAGTTTGACATACATTGCTGGTTTCGGAGAAGTTCAGGTTTCAAATTAGGGCACAAAGTCTCCTGAAATAAGTCCAGGTGTGTGTGCGCGCACGCACGCACACACACACCTGTATCTCTTCCTATATGTGTAAGACTGCTATCATGCTGTAGTTTGTGTGGCCTCTGAGAGATGGCGCTGTGAAATACAGTGGGGTGACAGACTCCCAAGAGCTGTTCAGCTTTGCTGGGTCATCACAGTAGAGTTGGACAGTGAGAAGGAGGACAGGAGAAATGGGAGGTGCAGGTAGGAGGATAGGTGGGCTTCAGGGGAAGAGACAGAAGAATACAGGACAGCTCCCCAGCAACTATCCTGCTCTGCCACCACTGCTCACCTCACACCTCAATCCACAAACAGTTGGGTTTTTGCTTCAGCAGCATCAGAGGCCAAAGAGGAAGGAAGTGGAGCAAAGAAACGGAGGCAGGTGGCCCAGGAAAGCTACAGAGGAATAGTCAGGACAGGACCGCTCCCCAACAGCCATACTACTCTCCTGCTGCTTCCTGTTGCTTCCCTCCTCATTGCTCTCCATCACTGAGGCTGAAACAGCACTGAATGCCTTGCTGAAATGTCCCCCAGAAGCACAGAACTTGTAGGAAGGGCATTGGAAGAGCTCCTGCTTTGCACTCAGAAGGTGCCAGGTTCAATCCCTCGCATCTCCAGGTGGGGCTGGGAACCGTGGAGAGTTGTTGCTACTCAATGTAGACAATATCAAGCTAGATTTAGCAGTGGTCCAAGACAGCATCCTATGACCTTTGTAGGAAATGGTTAGAATTCTGAGCTTGTATGGTACCAAAGTGCTGCGCCAAAAAGCACAAAACAACCCTTCTGCAGTGCCACAAATCCAACTCAATGGTGTAATGTTGGAAAGTGTCAATCACTACTCCTACCTGGGTAGTTATCTTTCCACAAGGGCCAACATTGATGCTGAAATCCAGCATCACCTGAGCTCTGCGAGTGCAGCTTTCTCCTGATTGAAGTGCAGAGTGTTTGAGGACTGGGACATTTGCAGGGAAACCAAAATGCTTGTTTACAAAGCTATTGCACTACCAACCTTACTGTATGCTTGTGAAACATGGACCGCTTATAAATGCCATCTCCAACTCCTGGAAAGATTCCACCAACAGTGTCTCTGAAAATTTTTACACATCACTTGTGAAGATGGGTGAACTAATACCAGTGTACTGGAAGAAGAAAAGATCACCAGTGCTGAAGCAATGATTCTTCAAAATCAACTTCCTTGGATTGGTCCTGTTGTTTAGATGCCTGATTATCGTCTTCCAAAGCAACTATGGAAAGCATAATGCTGGTGGTCAACAAAACTGGTTTAAAGACTCTCTCAGGGCAAATCTGAAAAAAAAATGTAGTATAAACACTGACAATTGGGAAACACTGGCCTGCAAGTGCTCTAGTTGGAGAACAGCCTTTACCAAAGGTGTCATGGGCTTTGAAGAAAACTCAAACTCAGGATGAAAGGGAGAAACAAGCTAAGAAGAAGGTACATTTGGCAAATCCTCACCATGATCAACTTCCATTGGGAAACCTATGTCCTCACTGTGGAAGGACTTGTGGATCCAGAATTGGCCTCCACGGTCACTTATGGACTCACTGTTAAAACTGTGTTCATGGAAGACAATCTTACTTGGCTATGAGTGATCACCAAAGAAGAAGAAGAAATAGAAGATGCAAACTACACTTTGGTAATTGACATGGGGCACATTCACCTGGTTTCAGTTTTCATTTGTTAATTAATCCACAGAGGTATGAATAACTTTGCCACTCGGGGCTCCCTTTTTACTCAGTCGTATTGTTTGGTAGGGCAGCTTTATCCTGTGGCGGAAACAGCAGGGGGGTTATTGGTTGTCTTTGTTTTTAATTATGCATTCTGTGTTTTTTATATTGTAAATTTATGTTGTGAACTGCCCCTGAGATCTACAGGTATAGGGCAGTATACAAATGTAATTGATTGATTGATTATTAACAATAACAATAATAATTAGCTGTTCATAGAAGTTTCCATTTTATTTCAGATGCCCCAGACGCCATATTATTCTGAGGAATTGTGGTGGTGGGGAATTAGCCACTACCAAAAAGAAAAAGAAAAAGGTATCCAACAGTGAACCAACCTTTCTTTCTTACCGTACTCTGGAATGATGCAATGACCAGGCCATTATGGGTAAATATAATATGATGGCCACCAAAAATAGCAAGCCCGAAGCAGGAGCCCCAATATTCGCAATGAAAGAAATGCAGGGATGGGGGAAAGTGTGGCTGTCTAGATGGTGTTGAACTCTAGCTTCCCTGAGCATCAGTTCACATGACCGATAGCCAGGGATCATATGAGTTGTTGTCTATCTATATGTGAAGTGCCAAAGGCATCCCATTCCCTGCAGTGACGTATCAGTTCTGCATCAGGGGGGAAAGATATTCTAATTTGGAATTCCTGCCCAGGCAGAAATTTAGATGGTGGGGATCACAGAATCGTTCATACTACTTTGGAATGCTGAGGTGACTCCAGTGCCGGATTTATGTATAAGCTAAACAAGCTATAGCTCAGGGCCCCACTCTCTTGGGGGCCCCCAAAAAAATTTAAAGGGAAAAAACCCCTGGGTGTACATTTCCAAAATATAAGATAAAAAACAAATAAAATAAAACCTACATACAGCAACAGTGTTTTGTGTTGTGTAGGCTCCAGGGATGTAAGTCATGGGCCCTGCCTGCTAGCCTGCTCCCTAAAATATCACTGGTTTGCTCATTTCTATATATAGGGTGCCTACATTCTGCATGTGCAAATGGCTTTAGATACCTATTAGGTCCATAAATTACCATATAGCATATAATCAACATAAAAAACAGCAACAATTTGTTGTTGACAAAGGACAGCTGGACATACCCCATTACCTTCAGTAGCTTAGGGCCTCATCAAATCTAAATCCGGCCCTGGTTGACTCTGTCCTTTTTCTTTAGAACAGGGTTGAAGAACGTGTGGCCCTCCACTGACTGCTGTACTCCAATTCCCATAATCCCTGATAATTGGTGGTTATCAGTGGAAATGATGGGAGTTGGAGTTCAACAGCATCTGAAGGGTCACAGGTTGCCCATCCCTGCTTTCGAAGCAGCAAAAAGACACATCTAGGGTGGCTTTGCAATATGCAAATACATCTAAATATAATGGATTGATTGATTGTTTAAAAGTCAGGTCACTGAACAATTACAATTAAGAGCATTTAATTGGCTGACAGCTCTCGTCTGAAAAAAAATGAATGTTTTTCCCCTCGAACGACCTTTCCAATGTGTGTTTTTTCCCCTCACAAAAAAGTGTATATTGATGGCGAAGTCATAATTGCATTTCAAAGGAATATTTTTTTTTGAAATATTTCTTGAAATATTGCAATATCCTGAAAGAGTGCCAAAAACTTCTCGCTGTGCCAAGCCCAAGGTCCCGTTGCCTGGAAAGCAAATTGTCTTTATGAAAGAAAATGGGGTTTCTGGCCAAGAACAAGCATGTTAATATGCAACCTGGATTTATGGACTACTTCCCCAGTAATTGGTGTCTGCAAAGATCGACATATTCGATCATAAATAGTAAGCTAGATACAGAATTGCTCTGTAATTGTAATTCTTCATGATATCTGAGTGTCTTTTAATGCGCGGTGTGGAATGATGGCCCCCATGAGGAGTTGAGATGTCAGTAAAATGCTGAAGAATAATAATTGTGGTTATTGGATTGTCAGCACTCGCTCCTCCTAGGGTCCATCTTAGGTTCTGCAGCATAACCAACTGGGCCCAAGGTAAACATGGCTAGATCAGTTGTTTCATCATGCTAAGGATGAACAAATCTTGTAAATTTCAGCGATGGAATTCCTTCTCTGCAGAGTTGCATCTGGCACCCTCCGAGAAAACTGAAGATGGACCCCTCTACCCTGACTTTTGACACCTGAGATGTGTGCTTTCAGAACCCATCTTTCCCCTGTAATTTATTTTAACCCTTTTAATACTGAGTTTTAAATTGTTGTAACTCATCCTGGGACCTGCTGGTGAAGAGTGGATGATGATAATAATAATAACAAATATTATTTATCGTATGTCTGATCTTCAATTCATTCAATGCATTCTCCTAGGGTTGCCATATTTCAAACAGTGAAAAGCCAGATAGAAAAGTGTTGTTGAGCAAAGAGTTTTTTGCCAAAGTTGTTGAGCTATTTTTATGTCCAGATTTTATTTGGACTTTTTTTGCCATTTTCCACCTGGACACTGCTACTGAGTGCAGTATTCTGGATATGTCCAGGAAATTCTGGACGTATGGCAACCCTGATTTTGCAATTTATTTATTTTTTTAAAAGATTTGCATGAACATGTTAACGAGCTATTCCAATATGGTAAGCATTCCTAATGTAATTTTGCCCTTTTACCTACATTTGGGCAAGCAGTTTCCCTTAATATAATGCATTTGTGTATATCATTTTCATTAATGTACATGCCTGGGTGTATACTTTCCCCAATATATATACATTTGCAATGTTTGGTTAGAGAACTGTTTTGCCAAACACCGCTAGCAGATACTAGGTGGATCTTGGGGCTTGTGCATACTTCTAATTTTTACAAGCAGTTTCCCCTAATGCTTGTGTGATATGTCTGTAAGTTTTCCCTTCACAGGGCTACAGTTCTTAGGGTGCTTACCAAAGGGATGCAGGTGGTGCTGTGGTCTAAACCACTGAGCCTCTTGGGCTTGCCAGTCGGAAGGTCGGAGGTTCTGTCCCAGCTCCTGCTAACCTAGCGGTTCGAAAACGTAACAGTGCAAGTAGATAAATAGGTACCACTGCTGTGGGAAGGTAAATGGCTTTTCTGCGCACTCTGGCTTGCGTCTGTTGCACCAGAAGCGGTTTAGTCATACTGGCCACATGATCCGGAAAGCTGTCTGTAGACAAACACCAGTTCCCTCAGCCTGAAAGTGAGATGAGTGCCACAACCCCATAGTCACCTTTGACTGGACTTAACTGTCCAGAGATCTTTTACCTTTTTACCAAACTACACATCCATGGACCACACAGGAAAAGAGAGCAGCTGAACATATGAGCTCCTTTCTTTCTTATTTGTGTGGGGTTTAAAGGACACTAGTTGGGGACTTCGGATACTTATCACAGTTGCATGTCCTGTGGCAAATATTATAATTACAATAATAAAAATCAATCTGTTCTAGGTCACATAATATCACTGGACAATATAACCCAGTATAATCCATGTACATGAACTGGTATAAAATCTCCAGAGATTCAGGACAAGGTTTTTCCCCTAGCCCTACTTGGAGTTGCCAGGGATTGAACTTATGATTTCCTGTGAGGTAACTCATCTTCACCTTCTGAGATCAGATCTCTCCAGCTTCCTCCTTGAGATAATGGTTGTGCTCCAAAACATTTGGAAATGTTTCTCATTCTGCGTGAGGGAAACTCAGGCACAGAGCAATGGCATTGGTTTCCTGTTAAAATGGTCCTGATTTAAGCATGCTACAACCAGTTTTTAAAAAGGTATTATGATCCACAGGTTCTTGAACAATTAAAATGTGAATACTGAAGGACTGAAAAAATAAAAATAAAAATCCAGAAACAGTGGTTAATTACCTGCCTCTGTGAATCAGAAGGGTTGAAAGGTAGTTTTCATTTGAATCTCTTTTCCCATGATGAATACAAGCTGCTAAAAAAGACCAGTGGGTCAAAATGCAGTTGTACGTGTGGCAACCTATAAGCAATTAGTAAATCAAAATCTTCCCCATAACTGTGGAATGAGTAAATTTAGTAATCTGTGAGGTGATAGGTTTATGTTTTGATGTATAGGCAGCAATATATTTGTGACAGCATTTTATTAGTTTGTAGAAAATACCAAGCCAAGTCATTATATATTCTCAGAAAAGTTTAAAAGTTGGTTACTTGTAATTAAATAGGGATTGTCATTTTGACTTTGAAGATTTGCGTCCAATTTCTCAGTGTAGAGCTTTGAATATTTGGGGGTTTTAATTTATCTTCAGGGTGTGGGAAGAGCAGTTCATCCATTGGCTCCTCTCCCACTCTACCCCCCCCCCATTTTGCAGGAGTACCCCTTTGATATACTGATCTACTCCCCTCCTGCAGCTTGACACACATCCTGTGATTATTCTGATGTGCAGTTCAGTTTTGCCATGCTGCTCGGCTTAGTGAGGCATTCTTTATAAGGCGATAAACGGTTCTCTTCCTGTCAGGCAAGTCCTGTGACCTTCTTCAAAAGTCTGCAAGCAGAAGGCTCGCTGCAAGAGTGCACAGACCTTTCAAGCACACTCTGCCTCAAAGGTCACACCATGCACACGGTAGGTTTCCTTTGGCAGAAAGTTTACTCACAGCTTTGGTGAGTTACTCGTTCCTAATGCGGGCAGAGGAGGGATGAGGCTTGCTTTGGCCTTTGTTTTATATCTCATTCTGTGAAGACTGGAGACATTTCCAGACATCAGGTTGGATGCAAAATGCCCTTGGGCTCACAGAGGGACTGTTTTACATCTCACACTAAAGCAGAGGATGAGCAATCTGTAGCTCTCCAGAAGTTTTCCACCATTCTCTATTCTTGACAAATCTGTTCACCTTTCCTGGTGGACGGCATTGTGGCCAGGCACCCAGGCCCCTGCAGTGACACCCCCTCATTGCCATCTGGGCCGCATTGTTGGCCCTGGGTGGAGCCCCGCCCAGGGGTGGCCCCACTGTCCAATCAGTGCCAGTGGGAGGTGTGTCCACGGAAAATTTGAACTGCAGTGTAGCTGGGGAGCCCTCCTCTCTCGCCCTTCGTCGGATCTCCCAACCCACTCACCCTCTTTTTTATGCTTTGCTATGACAAAACTTTGTTATGGACAAATGTCAGCTGTCATATTGTTGGGGCCAGGTAGGATTTTTTTCCAATTGGCACCAGCCATTTGGTTTTCACCTATCTTGTAGCAACCATCACAACTTTGTGATGTTAGGCATTGGATAAGCCTTTGTTTGTATGGAGGGAAGGTTCTGTTCGATGCCTGGACGTGGGCCAGGGCCATGCCACGACCCCAATGGGGACCCCTTGGGGTGCCCCTATTTGATGTATGCCGTAGGGCTCCCCCTATTGGTGGTTTGCCCTTAGATGGATTCCCTGCAGATGGGTGGGAGTCGAGATGTAGCCTGGCTTCCCCCAACGCCTAAGCCAAACCACTCACATCTGTAACCAATAAAGTTGTGGCGGTTCATGAGACCTTGGCACGCAATTGAAAAAGCAGGTATACACCCTTGGTATATGTGTAAAATTAATACAGGCAGCAGCTGTTTTAAGCACATCTGACATGTGCATGAGTGTGCACTAATGCAGCACGCCAAACCAGGAAGGGACCCAAAAATATCACAAAAAGGGGTGGAATGGGGTGGGGGTGAAATGGGGTCATTGCAGGCTTTTTCAATGGGTATTCTGATTACACATGGTTTCATGGAAATGTGCAGTGCCTCAGAATGTAACTCCCACCCAGTCAGGGGACTACAACTCCCATAATCCCTGATCATTGGCTCAGCTGATGCAGTCTGATGGGAGTTGGAGGTCAACAGCATCTGGAGAGATGGTGCTTCCCCATCCCTGATACAGAGTCTTGGATCCTAACTTTTCACTCCACAATGAGAAGGAGCTTCTGTTCATGGAAGCTGCATTACTTTCATGGCAATGCCTTCTGTTCAAAAATTGGCTCCAAGGCAATGTCTTGGCCAGGAAATAATTAAATGGTGACAGCCCTATGTTCACTAGATTCTAATATCTAGGTGCCATTCAATTTTTACCTAGCTTATTGAAAGTCATACTGCTATTTGACTTCTTATCTCTTTGAAAACCTTTGTGCAGAGATGGTATAGCTTCTCAGCCAGGTGTCACACCTTTACACAGCCATCAGCATCCTGTCTTTTGAGCTATCCCTATGATTGATACTAGCCTTCGGGTCTTCATGGAGACTTGCCATGGAAACTTAGCAACACAAGAATTAAAAGAAATGATGAGGTACCAGAGGAAGATCATTACCAGTGAAACCTTGTAACCGCCTTCCATTAGCTCTGTCAGGAATTTCAAAGTGGATCGCTTTAAGTAGGTCATTTTCAGTTCAAGGCCTGATTTAGAAGCAAATACAAATGTGGTTTAAACAGGCTGTGAGTTCACAATGAAGGTGGATTCCAACTGATTTAGTCCCAACAGGTCTTCAAATAGGTTGTAGATTGGTTCAGAAGAGTGTGACGAACTCACCAGAGGAATAATGGGTTACATCCAATTTACTCAGAATAAACCTGTAGGAATGAATGGACTTTGAGTCCACCGATTTCAATGGGTTTCTTTGGAGCAGCTGCATGTGGAGGAGCAGGGAAGCAAACCCGGTTCACCAGATTGCGAGTCCACTGCTCTTAACCACTACACCACACTGGCTCCTTGTAGGGTTTTTTTTTAGTTTTTTATTTGGTGGATGGGATAAGGAACAGTCATTTCTGTTAGAGAGCTCTGTCTGTCCCTGCTCTCACAGAACTGCAGTCTCCAGGCTTTCCTGGAGAGAAAAACCTGTGACAGAAACACAGGTTAAGCTTCGAGCACTTGTAAAAGCTAATTTCTCTACAACTGAAGTGTAACCTTGAGAGGAGATGTGTGGATAATTGAGTGACAAATGCACATTTATTGCTGGTGCACACACACCCTGACCTGAACTTCACAGCATTCCTAGTGCTTCATTTTCCCCTTCCACTACATCAGGAAGACTAATTTCTCCCTTCTCTGCAGGCTGCTGCAGGGTTAATTAGTCACTGGCTGCTTAGTTCTTGGTTGAGGTGAAGTAAGACGAATTTATGATTAATAATGCTCCATTGGCAAAGAGCTTAGCGGGAATCAAAGAAGGATTAGACATTTATATGAGCACACAGACTATCAGCTGCTACATTAAGTCTGATGGAAAGCCAGAGAGGAGAGGAACTTTCAGACAGGGCCAAAGACCCAACAGAGTTTTCCTTGAGATTTGGGGGAGATTTTCCTCTTTCAGTGCAAGAAAGAGCCTAGCTATACATTCAGACGATTTGGAGCCATCCCAAAAGGTAGGAATGAGCAAATCTGTCAATCTCAGTTTCCCATTTTTCCAGACTTAAATTCAACCCCCCACATTTCCACATCAGTTTGTGGTGGGTTTTTTTTTAAATCCTCATGAAAATTCATCAGCATTTTAGTGTGAATTTCTCCTAATACGCAAGTTTCAATGCATTTTTGGATAATATAAACATTTTTGTAAATAAAATTTCTCAAATAAAATGCATTTTGTCTGTTATTTGCACTGCTACATGCATTTTATGCACACTTTACAGCAGCGTGTGCATTTTAGTACACTGGCTGGAGAACTGCATTGCAAATTTTGGAAATTGTACATTTCAAAGAATGACTGTATTTCATTCCTCACACTGTTTCGGGAAGTGTGGATTAGGAAGGTTTGGATTAAATGGAATTCCTTTCGCTGCCCTCAGTTCCTAGCAGAAGAACTGGTTCGTGGTTTTAGAATAAGCAATCCCAGTTTCTTGCATGTTTGTAGGTCCTTAAGCTTCAGCTGACACAGGCTTGGATACGCTTTACAAAAAAGACAAGGAAGAGGAAAAGGGCTCACATCCTTAAATTTCACATGGTTCGGGAGCAGAGTTTTCTCTGGGACAAGGCTCTGAAAAATGTGGCTGTCCGAAATGGAACAGCTGCTGGGTAAAGTAACGGAACATAATGAATAAAAATTCATTCGCCCAAAAGGAAATGGGATTGGGAGAGAGAAGAAGAAGAAGAAAGGAAACTCAGGCACCAGTTCCAGGGGCAGAATTATTGTAATGACCAGCTGGCATGGAAAGGGTTCAGGGAGAGGAGGAACCAAAAGCCGTTGGTCTCTCAGTTGAGCTGATGGAGAGGCTCAGCAGTCCCATCTCTCCCTCTGCTGCTGCCTGATGGAATGGCTGCTGACACAAGGTGGCAGTTGCCAGAGAAACCTGATGAAGCTGGTCTCTCAGCAAAGCTGATAGAAGGGTCTTGAAGTCTCATTTCTCTCCCTCTCCGGTAGACTGGTAGAATGGCTGCTGATGGATGACTGGGGAGGGAAGAGCCTGAGGGAGATGGTCTCTCAGCAGAACTGATGACTACATCCCAGTGTCCTCCCTCCTTCCCTTTCTGCATTCACATGAGTTTATTCCATGCCCCCCACATTTCCCTACCTTAATTTCTGCATTGTGTTTGAGTTGTCACACAATGTAAAAGCCTCTTCTAGACTACTCTCAGAATAAAGGGCATGTTCAGTGCTTGTTTCCATGTTCTCTGATTCCAGAAGAACAAAAATCATTTGCATCCCCCTCAATTGGGATTACTCTTGGGAAATTGCAGGAGTAACATGATGAAATTTAGAATGGTATAATGGCATTCAGTTATTTCCTGTGAGTTTCATGGGGGGGGGACGACTCTTGGGGAAGCTGAGTGCGGAAAGGATGGGGGAGTAGTGATGTTGTCCAGTGATATGGGTCATTGAGTCACACTGTGCCTGCTGGTGTGAATGAAATTTAGCACCCATATCTGTACACAGGGGTGCCAATTTGAATGAAATATTGTGGGGGCCAGGTAAACCCTGTCCCACGTCACTGATCACAAGACGTGGCACATGAACACCATTTGAATGGCAATGCCAATCAACTGGAGGGGGTGGCTCCCTCAAATATTTCATTGGGGGAGCCAAAAGGACCTTGGCCCCTAGGAGATGGCTCTGATGCTGGTATATCAGTCAGAGACCAGAGTTCCCAGTAAAGAGGGATTGTTAAACTGCTCTGGCAACTGTAGCTTGGGGTGGGGTGTGTGCAGATACTTAACAAGTCTCAGCACCCTTAACAAACCACAGCTCCCATAATTCTTTGCGGGGAATGGCATCATAGCGCTTTAAATGTGTATGTGGCCACAGTTCCATAATGGTAATGCAATGTGAAAAGACCATTAGAAAATAGACAGGAGCACTAGCACTATAAGAAGGGAAACTAACATAATATTTCCATCTGAATGCATGCCCCATCTCTCTCTCACATACCTACAGCCTCATGGAAAGTGAGATGAACTGGGTTATGTCTGGGTAGCAGGTAACCATATGAAGGCTTGCTCTTGCTCCTTCGTGCCCCTTTCCCTCCTTTCTAGCACTGCTCAACCAAGCACAAGTCAAATATATTTATTCAGAAGAAACCAATTTGAGGAGATCATCAGAACATGTTTGCATCAACCTTGGGGCACCACCAGTCTAGTCCTGGTGATCAGGGGATATCAGCTCTCTTTCTGCAACCCAGAGATCTATGAAAAAATCATGAGCTGCTTTGCTTCCCTTTCAAAACTTTCTTCAATAGATCTTGGAGGACAGCTTGATTTGTAGGTTACCAGTGAGCCCTAAAGCTAAAAAAAAAAATATTAAAAAATGAAGTGCTTTTTCTTTGCTTAAAATTAAAAGTGAGCCAAAATGACTCACTGTTTCTCATTTTCAGCTGCACCGAAAAAGCCCCCACTCTTGACAGTTTCTTCAGCTCTCCATTTGAAAGTGTTCCCTTGTTCATCTGAATTGCCCTTCCTTGCCCTCATTATGCAGCCATGCCCGACTGCCTATATATCGTTTTAACGTCACCTGCGTGAATCCCGATTGGTTAGGGCTGCAATGTGACTAATCCATGGGAAAGGATGGAGAAGCTGCCAGAGGCAGGAGGAACTGAGTACTGTTCCTTTGGGATTCTGATTTAACTAGGAGAATTCCTAATTCCAGAATATAAGCGGGCTCAGAGTGCTGTAAGGTCTCTATGCAGTGAGTGTGCCCATGATAAGCTCCTTACTGGCAGCAGTGACAGGTGGGGTCAGCTGTTTCAGTGGCATCCCTTTAGGAGCTGACTGACTTTGAGGTGTTCAATGACATGTGTGGGACACCTCTCTGAGAGTCCACACCTTCCAAGAGACATGGACCCCTTTCTTTAAGTATGTTATGCTCACGACCAAAATCAGGATCTACTTATAGCAACCACACAATATTCTCAGTGGAGAGGTTACATTAGGCAATCTGTTTGAATGTCGAATGCTGGGTTTAATGGTTATTGTATTTGTATTGGTTTAAAAACCAATACTACTACTACTACTACTACTACTACTACTACTACTATTACTACTAATAATAATAATAGAAAATGTTGCCCATCTGAATTGGGTTTCCCCAGCCACTCTGGGTGGCTTTCAACAGAACCTTAAAAACAGAATAAAACTTCATACATTAAAAACTTCCCTAAACAGGGCTGCCTTCAGATGTCTTCTAAAAGTAGGATAGTTGTTTATTTGTTTGACATTTGAGGGAGGGTGTTCCACAGGGTGGGCACCACCACTGAGAAGGCTCTCTGCCTGGTTCCCTGTGACCTCACTTTTTGCAATGAGGGAACTGCCAGAAGGCCCTCAGAGCTGTATCCCAGTGCCCAGGCTAAACGATGGGGGTGGAGATGCTCCTTCAGGTATACTGAAGGTATACTCAAGTATACTACACTTGGAAACGTATTGGGAGCCAATGTAGAACCTTCCCCAGGATGTGGCTCCTGTCTTGATCACTGGCCCCGTTCTTCCACCTCCAACATTTCTCGAGGCTCAGATTTCATCTCCCTCATCCCACTTCGACCCTCCCTGGGGGTGTGTCAGCTCCCTGATCTCTCCTCCACCCCTTGGAACCCACCCACCCCTTCCTTGACATCTCCATGGGGCTTATTTAGGGGGAAGACAGAACCTTTGAAGCATCCTTCCCACAAACTAAAACTAGGGTGTGGGCCTCGAACATTCACCCACATGCAAACCTATTCCAACTCTCCAGAACTCCCTTCTGACATTTAACAGGAGATTTGGTGCGCTTGTCCCTGTATTATGCCTTGACTGTCAATTCACTTTTGCAACATTAGCATACAACTACCTTATTTATTCACCGAGAAGAAGTGATGGCCAATTTGTGTCATTATTAGAATGTATATTTGAATATATTACGTAGAAACCAATTAGATAATGGGAGCCCAGGAGAAAAAGAGCGGAGAGGGGAAGGGTGGGTTTTTTTGTGGGGGATTTTCTTTTCTTTTTTGCATTATGATGATTTTTTAAAAACCCAGAGAAGCTCAGTCATATAATGGCTCTGAACATAACAAATGCGGCATGCAGTCAAAAGGGATGTCCTACGTGCTTCGCTAGGACTGGCATTGTGAAGCTGCCCACGTTAAGTACTGGTTAATGTGCACTTAACATAAAGTATTATCTGAAAGGGATATTCAGGAAGATGACACCGGCATAATGCAGAAAGATTGATTATTTGAGAATGGCATACTTCACAAGCATTATGATAACAAGACATTTCTCTCTCCCTGAGAGTCTGCTAGTGAGAACTGAATGAGAAAAGAGAGAAGGTTGAAATGCGTCTGGCAGCCCAACGAAGCTTGGAGGGTTTTCAATTAAAGGCAGCAACAGGAAGCCTGTGACCCACAAGGTGTTGCGGGACTCCAGCTCCCATCAGCCCCAGCCAGGATGGCCGATGGTTATGGAAGATGGGAGTTGTAGTACACAACATTTGAAGGGCCACAGGTGCTTCACTCCTGTTTTAAGAACTGAATTGAAGAGGGATTCCACAGGGATTCACAGCAATGCTTCTGAATACCATTTGCTGGAAACCACAGGAGGGGAGAGGGCTCTTATGCTCAGATTCTGCTTGCAGCCCCTCCCCCACATAAAACACACAACTCACAACAATATAGTTGTAAGGAGATAGTGCAGCTGTCACAACCCACTTTAGATCAGACCATAGCCTGGTAGTGGATCTCAACTCTATCAGTTGAAGTCCAGTGACCTGGATCCTCTTTTCCAGAGATGTCCCTGATTTAGAGAAGCTGCCCCAGTTTCTGATCTGATCCTGGAATGCCCCACTTCTCCTTTGAATCATAGAATCATAGAGTTGGAAGAGACCACAAGTGCCATCGAGTCCAACCCCCTGCCAAGCAGGAAACACCATCAGAGCACTCCTGACATATGGTTGTCAAGCCTCTGCTTAAAGACCTCCAAAGTAGGAGACTCCACCACACTCCTTGGCAGCAAATTCCACTGTCGAACAGCTCTTACTGTCAGGAAGTTCTTCCTAATGTTTAGGTGGAATCTTCTTTCTTGTAGTTTGGATCCATTGCTCCGTGTCCTTCTCTGGAGCAGCAGAAAACAACCTTTCTCCCTCCTCTATATGACATCCTTTTATATATTTGAACATGGCTATCATATCACCCCTTAACCTCCTCTTCTCCAGGCTAAACATACCCAGCTCCCTTAGCCGTTCCTCATAAGGCATCGTTTCCAGACCTTTGACCATTTTGGTTGCCCTCCTCTGGACACGTTCCAGTTTGTCAGTGTCCTTCTTGAACTGTGGTGCCCAGAACTGGACACAGTACTCCAGGTGAGGTCTGACCAGAGCAGAATACAGTGGCACTATTACTTCCCTTGATCTAGATGCTATACTCCTATTGATGCAGCCCTCCTATTTGGATGTCCCCATTTTCATCGGAGAAATGTTGGAGGGTATTGGGGTTTCCACCCCTGAGCCACCTGAAGGCAATCCTGGGGGTGTACTTATTGTGTTTTTATATATGTTGGAAGCTGCTCAGAGGGGGTGGAGCAACCCAGTAAGATGTGTTGGGTATAAATAGTAAAATTATCGTTATGGAACGGGACGTCCCTATTTTCATCAGAGAAATGTTGGAGGGCATGGCGATCTAGAACATCTCCACTGTATTAGCCTCCATATCTTAGTCTGAGAGGGCCACCCATCTGCTGGAAAGTATGTTCTTCAAGTGACATTTCACTGGGGTTGTCTTTCTGGCTGCATGTTTCTTTTTCTGGCTGCACAAAGCTGCACACAGCAGAAAGAGCTCAGCAAGAGAGGGGAGAACTGAGACTTGCAGCAAGTTAAAGCAGCTGCCTTGTTGCCTGATCGAAGACAGTTCTCCATTGCTCTCCTGCTTGCTTATTGATGGGCACTCAGGCAGGGCTTGGCCTGCAGATTGGCAAAGCATCTAGCTGACACCAGTATTGGAGATATCGTTATATATTATAGATCAAGCCTTCGGGGAGGTCGACCAAACAGTTGAATTTAAATAGGAGGAAATTCAAAGATGAACTTGCTGGAGGTGGCCCCAGTACATGGTGTCTAGTCCAGATTCAAAAGAAGCCCTTGGGCAAGATGCCACCTTTTCCATGTCATAGTCATCATTTTTCCTTTCCTTCTGGGATCAAGCCACACCATTGTCCAGAAGGAAAGGTCAATAGCAAGTGAATGCTGCTCTCCTCCCCTTTGCTTTTCTCACTTGGAGGAGGCAGGTGAACAAGTAGCAACACCAAGTAAAGGCAAAGACAGTGATGCTTTGAGGTTCAACAGCGGAGTAACCTCAAGGCTGGATTACTGCAATGCATTCTACGTGGGTCTCCCTTTGAGCCTAGCTGAGAAGCTCCACCTGGTGTGGAATGAGATGGCCAGATTGATGAAGGGGGCATCTGGCTGACAACATGTGTCATTGTTGTTACAACATCTGCACTGGCTGCCCATCTACTAACAGGACAGGTTCAAGGTCCTTGTATTAATTGAACAACTGAGAGGTACTATTATAGCCTGGGATTTGGAGCTGGATGCTGAACCTGAGGAATCCCAGCCTGCACAGGATTCCCCACCTCCAGAACCAGCTGAGCCGGGGTTGGGGCATGAGCCTGAAGGGTCCTCATCTGTGCTGGATCCTCAGGTGCAGGCACCAGCCAAGTCTGCTTTGGCTCCTGGGGGGATGGAGGACCCATTGCCTACAGGTGCTCCACTCTCAGCCCCGTCAGAGGAAGCTGAGGGTGCCTCTGGGTCCGATAACCCTCCAGCCTCTCCTGGGCTGCAGAGGCTTAGGGCAGAGAGGCAGAGGGAACTAGGTTCCTACAGGAGGAGTGTTCGCCTCCAGGCCAGGAGAGGTGAGTCACCTGAGGATCGGGGCTGCCCTATGCCTTGGGGTAGATAAAAGCCAGCCAGCCCCAGTCCCAAGTTGCGGAAGCAACATTGTTGGTCGCCTGAACCCTGCCCTGCACCCAGCCTCAGCTGTTACGGACTGCCTCCATATTGCTCCTTTGACCTCGGACTGGGCTCGGACCTCGCCTCTCGATCTACCCACGGGACCAGCACAGGCACCTTAGGGATTGCCCAAACCATTGTATTACAGCCTGATCACTGAGATAATCTGCAGAAGTGTAACTGGTTGTCCCCCAAGTTGGTGAGGCTCCTTTGACATCAACATGAAACAGAGACTTTAGTAACATCATCATCAAATTCACTTGGTCTTTCCAGTTGTAGAGAGTTAATACCTTTGGGATCTGCTGCTGACATAAGGATATGTATGAAGACACGGTAAGGCTGTGATGCTTCACACCAGGCAGGTTCTAGAGATCTATGGCCCTCCAGATGTTGTTGGTTGCCATCTCCAATCAGCCTTGGACAACATGGGATGATGGGAGTTCTTACCCAGCAATATCTGAAGGACCTCTGGTTCCTCACCTCTGCTATAGAGACTCAGACTTATAGATTTATGCAATTGTAGAGTTGTAAGGGACCCCAGGGGTCATCTAATCCAACCCCCTGCAATGGAGGTATCTCAGCTAAAGCATCAATGACAGGTGTCCATCCAACCTCTGCTTAGAAACCTCCAGGGAAGAAGAGTCCACAATCTCCCGAGGGAGACTGTTCCACTGTCAAACAGCTCTTCCTATCAGAAAATTCTTGCTGATGTTTAGTCAGAATATCCTTTCTTGCCTGGGAGTAAGCACAATTGGACACAGTAATAGGTAAAAAAAATAAAATGTAAAGGAGCCCTGGATGGTTAAGTCCAGGCAAAGGCAACTATGGGGTGTGGTACTCATTTCGCTGAGGAAGCCAATGTTTGTTCACAGACAGCTTTCCAGATCATGTGGCCAGCATGACTAAATCACTCCTGGCACACAGAGGACTGTGACGGAAGCCAGAGTGCACAGAAACACCGTTTACCTTCCCACCACAGTGGTACCTATTTATCTACTTGCATTGTGTGCTTTTGAATGGCGAGGTTGGCAGAAGCTGGGACAGAGTAACGGGAGCTCACTCTGTCGTGGGGATTCGAACTGCTGACCTTCCGATCAGCAAGCCCAAGAAGCTCATTGGTTTAGACCACAGCGTCACCAGCTCCCTTGCACACAGTAATGCCTCCAAGTAAACATGGAGAAGATGATACTGCCATCTGACATAGCCAGATCCTAACACCCCTGATTCAAACAGACACAAGCAGTTTCTTGTAAGGACAACTTGCCTCAGAACCTTTCCCCAAACCCAGCTTCACGTGCGCACACAAAATCTTGCCAACCCAGTGTCCCTAAATGAATGCTATGATAGCCATGTATCTAATTCAGATCTCTGCTCACTTGACCCAGAACAAGCAGCTTCGGAGTTACATCTGGGGAAGGTAGGAGGATTACCTGCCCTATAACCCAATAGAGGAAGTGTGTGTGTGTGTGTGTGTGTGTGTGTGTGTGTGTGTGTGTGTCTTTGCCCTCTTTTCTTTCGAAAATCTGCAATCTGGCTGGGCCCCCTTTCTCCTACTTTGTCCCCCAGGCCACCTCCGCCAGCACAGTCCTACCAACCGCACCACTGTTCTGCCGGCACACACTGTTAAGTCACCGTTATAAATCCTCTTTGCCATTTCATTCAGTTCAAAGCTCCCTCTTACCAGCTTCAGTCCTTAATCTTGTGCTCCATAAATCAATCAGCTGGGGAGCTGGGCGGAATATCGAATTAGGTACTTTTGACTCGGCACTCCTGCTTCTGTTGAGCCTTGGCTGCAAGATAAGAAGGCAGGGAGGGCACCTAGCAGCGACATGCCAAAAAGGTGCCCTCATTTGCGTGTATCAGAAGTGTGTGTGGTGTCCAGGTGTGTGCATGTCAGAGGTAAGGTCAGTTATATCAGAATATTTTATTGGCCCCAGGAGCAAGTTCCCTAAGTTGATTTGCTGAGCCTAATTAACTCTCTCTGCTCTCCTGAGGCTTGCACTATTGATAACTGAAAGGCACTTAGTCACTCTCTATCTAAAATCTATCCCGCCACCGCCGCCCCCATCCCTGAGGTGTTGGGGACGTGGCATTGCTCCAACCCATGAATGCCATATTTGATTGGGTCTAAGGAGCTAAGATACAGGGCTTGACACTCGCTGCAATGATAGATCCTTTCCAAAAAGGAAAAGGCACCTTTGGTGGCCATTAAACAGACACTCTGTTTAGCTACGTGGCAAGGTGTTTTATTATGCTCGCTCTAGGGTTTTCCTTGAATCAGGGAGAACAGATTGGGTACTGTGATTGGAGCTAAAAGCAAACATTGATCTATATATGGTGAATGAGAAAGCCGTTGGTGCAAAGCTGACGCTGCCCATATCAATAAAGAACTAACTAACTGGCAAAGGATGAGACCAACCATAAAAAGATAGCTTTCATCCCTACCTATCTGACCATTCTTTGTTTATTTCCAAGGTTAATAATAATAATAATAATAATTTTATTATTTGCACCCCGCCCATTTGACTAGGTTGCCCCAGCTGGGTGGCTTCCAGCATATATAGAAGCATAATAAAGCATTGCACATTAAAAACTTCCCTATACAGGGCTGCCTTCAGATATCTTCTAAAGGTTGTATAGTTAGTTATCTCCTTAGCATCTGATGGGAGGGTGCCATTACCGAGAAGGCCTTCTGCCTAGTTCCCTGTAATCTCACTTCTTGCAATGAGGAAACTGCCAGAAGACCCTTGGAGCTGGACCTCAGTGTCCAGGCTGAACGACGGGTATATGATTCTTGCATTTATTATATAATTACAGCTTGCCCTTTTCTTTTCTTTTCTTTTCTTTTCTTTTCTTTTCTTTTCTTTTCTTTTGCATAGTACATTCAAGGTGCCTGATCTGCAGACTTTATGTAACAAAAGACAACACACGAAACTTACAGAAATCATTAAGACAGGCAGAAACAGATAGAAGCATCTGCATGGCAAAATCTCAGCTGATCAAATCTCTATAAAACAGAGATATTGAACCTCAGGCTGGTGAGCTGAGACCCGAAACCTAGCTATAGGTCAAGCTAAGGCAAGGCAGGAATGATGTCAAGAGGTAGAGATGTAGCTCAGTGGTAGAGCACCTGCTTGTCATGCAGAAACCCCCATGTTTTGCTCCTGGAAAGCCCCTGCCAGTCAGTGTAGACAATACTGAGTTAGATGGACCAGCTGTCCTGACTTGGCATAAGACAGCTTCCTGTGTGCCTATGGGCCATGCTTGACCCATGCTGAGGTTGTCAGAGTGCAACAGAAGAGCTGATTGACCGCCATCCCTGGAGGGAAGCCCCGCACGACCAAGCCGCGCTCTCAACTCCGCAACACGCGGGGACCTTCTTGGGTCTCCTCTTGGCACTCAGCTGCGTCTCTTCCTGGTGGGGCACCTTTGACTTTGCTCCCGCAGTCTCCTTGCCCCCAGCTCACATGTCAGCTTCCTATCCCTCGCTGGTGACAGTCATTCGAAGCGCAGAGTCGGTCTCTCTCTCTCTCCTTCTCCTTTTTGTCTAAAGGTTCCCTTTGCAATAACTCTCCTTTATTTCAAAGCACTTAAACACCCGGCTCTGTAAATCCCTATTACCCCAGCTCAGAGAGTGCTCTTTAAGTACTGCTTTGAATTAAGGTTCTCAAATATGCATTCAATTTCCCTTTTAAAGGGGTAGTTAACGTAGGTTACATAAATAGCTATTATTAAATACGTGCGCTGAAGATTAGCCACTGCTGAGAGTAATGGATATGTGTCTAACTAGTATGATATATACCGCATTTCCCCATTACATAGCTGTTGGATGTACATCCGCTTAGAACCCTGAATGGGAGTTTGCAGGGAATGAGGGAGGGAATTAAATGACTTGAGGCTCTTTCGCCTGTGTGCAGAACAGCCTCAGGTACGATCGTCCATTGCAGCCCCCCAGACACAGGGCTAGGTCTTTATTTTAAATGCTCTCCAGTCCTTATACCAGGCCAGGGATGTTGCTCCTGGGTGTTCTACCCAGAAGTGCTGTGTTGCGAACCTCTTAGCACCTGAGATTTCTTTGAAGCAGGAAACGTGAAACGAATAGAGTAGTCTCTCAAAGTAATCTTGAACAACACAGTCCTATAGATGTTTGTTCAGAAGTTGCATTCAACAGGGCTTACTCCCTATTAAATGCATTTAGGATTGCAGCCTTGGGACGTTCTCGCTCCTCTTTAATTTAATTCCCACTTTTCTATCACGTAGTTCTGCGCGACTCCCCCCTTTTTATCTCCACAGCAACCATGTGAGGTAGGTTAGGCTGCATTTTTATATGGCTGATGGGACCTCCTTGGAGAACCAAACCAGAGAAGCTACCTAGGAACTTTCTTAAATCCTATGAGAACTGAAACATAAACACCTTACAAAATTCACATTTCTCTCAATTCTGCAGTGCAGTTCTCCAGCCAGGTAATCTCTACCCACAAAATCATACACTGGGGGTAAAGCGTCTATACATTAGCTCAAGTAATACACAGAAAGCATTATTTTAGGGGAAATCACTTTGTAAAAATGTGTAAGGTAAAGGTAAAGGGACCCCTGACCATTAGGTCCAGTCGTGACCAACTCTGGGGTTGCGGCATTCATCTCGCTTTATTGGCCGAGGGAGCCAGCGTACAGCTTCCGGGTCATGTGGCCAGCATGACTAAGCCGCTTCTGGCGAACCGGAGCAGCGCACAAAAACGCTGTTTACCTTCCCGCCGGAGGGGTACCTATTTATCTACTTGCACTTTGACGTGCTTTCGAACTGCTAGGTTGGCAGGAGCAGGGACCGAGCAACGGGAGCTCACCCAGTCGCGGGGATTCGAACCACCGACCTTCTGATCGGCAAGTCCTAGGCTCTATGCCAAACTGCACACACAAGAGTGTACATTGGGAGGAATTTGCACTAAAATGCTGGTGGATTTACATGAGAACAATTAAAAAGAGAAAATCACAAACTGAAGTGGAAATGTGGATAGATGAACTTAAGATGGGGGTGGGGATGAGAAACAGAGAAACTGAAATCAGCAGAGTTGCCCATCCCTACTTTATTGTCAGTCCCATTGAACTGAGTGAGAGCTACTTCTGGGTAGACACGTCCAGGATTGTATTGCATGACCAAAATCAACTCATTAATAAGATATTTGTTGGTTTTAGTGCTGGCTTTTATTGGTTCTCTGCTCCTTTATGAGAGTTTTATGCTGGTCTCTTGTTGATCTTTGAACTGCCATCATTTCTTTTGTACTGGCTGTTTTAGCTCTGAATGTATTTTCCATTTAGTTGCTTTTGAATTTGTGAGCTGTCCCGGAGCACGTGGCTAATTGGACGGCATATAAATGATAATCAATGACAATGACGATTGTCCCACAACCAGAATAAGGACTCAGTAAAAGGAACAGGTTGAAGGCTATATTTATTAAAATACAATAAGGAATAATTTGCACCAAACTCACACAACAAATGTGTGCAAGTAAAACCCCACACAGACAATGGGGAAATATCATACTTGTTGCTCAGGTATAAATCACCCCAGATCAGCTCCATCACCCAAGTTGGTGTGATAGGAGGGCAAATACAATCTCCCATAAAGGGAATCCATGGGTTTGTGAACTGACCAGGGCTACTCACCTGCACTCTATAACATTCAGCAGGAGGCACATGCCAGATTTTGAGTGCACAGACCAAACCATCTCACAACTCACTTGATCAACAATAGGGGTTAGTGAAGTGCCCTCCACCTAGCAGTTAGCAAAGTCACTTAAAATAACACAGAGGCCATAGGGAAAAGTCCTGAAAACACTTTACTGAACAAAAAACAGTCTTTGAGGAGAAAGGGACAGAGAGGTTTTGACTACTGCAGACCTTGTACAAAGCAGAGAGACACTCAACCAAACATACAGAAGAAAACTGCCTCCGAACTACATAGCCATTCAGACTTACCACAGTTGCAAACATGGGTACTGGCCCTGGGTACTGACCATGCTCAACACCAGGCAAAGGCAAACTCAGCCCTCCAGATGTTTTGGGACTACAATCCCCATCATCCGTGACCACTGATCCTGTTAGCTAGGGATGATGGGAGTTGTAGTCCCAAAACATCTGGAGGGCCGAGTTTGCCTATGCCTGCTCTACACCACTTACCTGCCCAGACTGAATGCCAATATACAACAGCCAAATCAAAACCCATCACAAGCCTATGGAAATCAAAGCAGTATGAAGCAGGTAAAAAAAAGGTGTGCGTAAAGCGAATCAGAATGCACCCCAAAAATTCTTACCTAGCCCTGAATGGCAACTGGCAAACCCCACAAAGGGAGTGAGGACAGGATGTTGAAGAGAGGAGAAGAATGGAGCACTCATAGGAGGGGCCACCTTTTATGGGCAGCCTGCTCCCTCGAAGGCAGCCCCAGATTTGGGGCAATGTGGCTGGTTCCCCCAAACAGGGCATCAAGCCGAGAGGGTGCAAAACTGAGAAGATCCATAACTGAGAAGATCCATTTTGGGACACCAATTTTTGGCCTCACTCAGGGTGCCATATTATGAATGACTGCCAAAGTCCACCACTGCTGAGGCTATCAACCAATGTCTCCACATGAATGCAGCCCTCACCTCTTTCCTTTGGGTTCCTCCTCCTTCATTGGAATGGAACAATGGTGTGGCCCATGGGGATGGAGGGCAAGATAGTGACCAGCCAGGATGGAATTCCCATTTCGTCAGCTGATGTGTGGGGAGTCCAGCCCTGCTTTCAGCAAGTATTGTCCACGTAAGCAGATCCAGCCATGTCTCTCCACCTACTGAGCTAGACGGATCTGCATTGCAGGGGGTTGGACTAGATGACACTTTGGCTCCCTTCCAGATCTACAATTCTATGATTCTATGACCAATGGTCTGACTCAGTATAACACAGCTTCCTGTGTTCCTATGTGGTGGGGAAATAGCATTCAAACACAAGTATTTCATGTGGATTATTATTATTTTTTAAATCACAGATTAATGTGGAGATGGACTAGACCAGTGCTTTACCCCAAAAAAAACAATGTTTAGGGGTACTCTCATTTTGACTCAACGAAATCACAATTTTATAGTTCAAATTGGGAGAAATAAATACAGTAAATGGACAAAAGTACAAAGATTCACAAAATGTTTAGGAGCATGCGTCCCCCTGTGTCATAGCTGTCAACTTTTCCCTTTTCTTGCAAGGAATCCTATTCAGAATAAGGGAATTTCCCTTTAAAAAAGGGGAAAGTTGACAGCTATGCGCTGCGTCCCCCCAGGAAAAAAAAAGCACTGGACTAGACCAAACTAATAAACGAATGAACACTCTCAAGAGCAGCATGAATCAGAAACAGATCAATCTGCCCATCACCACCGAGAGCATCCCTGATAGACTCTTAGGTGCTGCTTGGACTCTGAAAGTTTGGTTTGACTGTTCCCTTTTCTTTCTTTGCTTTGCTTTCTGCGCTCTCTGAATCCTTAGCTATTCTTTCTCCTCTTGCCTTCTCAATCTTCTATCTTTGGCAGCCTTTAGACTCTCCGGAGGGTAGCGGTAGCAGGGAGTAGGGTACTAATGGGCTTGCCGATTCCTGACTACAAGCGTATCACAGCAAAGGCATTCTCTGTGCTTTGACGAAGTCTCCCACCAGTTTTGTGCTGTCTTTTTCAATGAGGTTGGGGAAATGAGAGACGCACACGCGCACGCACACACACACACACACACACACACTTGCACACAAAGCATAAGACTAAAAAAAGGATGTGAGATGAAAATAACTCGCCGAGCCGCATCCCATGTGTTGGGAAAGATCAAGCGCTAATGATGATTCTCGTGTGTCGGTGACAGTTGTGTCTGTTGCGTGTATATATGTTTTTAACTGTGAGACCACATGGGAAGCTCTTTATGCAGCCAGGGTGTCTTTGACAGCCGCTGTGAACACATTGGATTCTAACTGCTGGCAAAAAGACTCATCCCATTAAAAGCTGTCGATAAAGGGAAGGGAAATGACAAGGGGGCTTGGAAGGGGAGCCAGGCAGCAGGAGGAGACGGGAGCTGCCACTGCCAATGTCATTACTAGGAATGAGAAGGAGCTTTTGCATAAAGGCACCATGTGTTTCTATTAGCAGCAGCAGGAAGGAGCCTCTCTGCATTGGCTGTGCTGATGCCATAGAAGGAAAGGAGAGAGAGAGAGAGGGAGAGAGAGAGAGACTTATAATGTGACACAGATGAAAAAGGCATGATGGGCTTGTCTGGCACTGCAGCACTCGGCCCCAGAGGTTTCGGTCAGAGTGTAAGGTTGGGGGAGCAATTAGTTTCCGTTTGCATTCACACTTCCCCAAACAATTCGAGAATCGAAATGCAACCATCCTTCGAAACGCTCCTAATTTTGCAATGCAGCCAAGTAGCATGCAGAAAAACCTAAATGCTAGTGTAAAGTGTGCAAAAAGCATATACTAGTTGAAACTATATATATATAAAAAAAAATCTGGTTGCTCCACTGCCCTCAGAAGCTCATGGGGGTGGGGTGGCTCAGGAGAGGGCCTTCTCTGTGGCAGCCCCCAAGTTATGGAATTCACTCCCCATAGAGATGTGCCTGGCACATACATTATGCAGCTTCCAGAGAGTGCTGAGGATTTTACTCTGGCTTTTGATTCTGGCAACACTGTGATGGTAAGCTGTTTAAAACTGTTTGTAACATTGTGTTTTAATTGTTGTAATCTTCCCTGGGACTTGGGGTGAAGGATGGGATAATGATGATGATGATATAAAATGTTCTGCAAAAAATGTGCATATTAGGCAAAATTGTCAGCTTCGCCTTTGAGCCACCGCAAATAAATCCAACATGCAACTTCTGTTCTGCCATCCGGCATCAGCGTCAGAAGCCACTGGCGACTGGGCCCATAACCGATGTCAGCTTCGCCTTTGAGCCAGTGCCACCGACTGGGCTCAACCTCTTCAGCCCCAACTGGGCCAGGCGAGCTGGAAAGCACTTCCAGAGACCACCTTCTGCACAGGAAGCAGGTCTAAGTGCTGTGGACTCACAATTCACATATGACAACTCACATATGAATAGGTGCATATTAGGAGAAATTCACACTAAAATGCTGGTTCATTTTCATGACATTTTTTTTTAAAGAAATCATGATATGGAAATATGAAGAACTGAAATTTAGATTGCAAAAATGAGAAACAATGAGAACCCACAATTGACACATTTGCCTCTCTCTATCTGAATTGCAGTTCTAAAACACCTAATCTCACAAGATCCAAGACTTTATGATGAGGGAATCTGGGGTCTCCTCCAGACTGTCAGTATTTTTGCACGAGGGATTCATGTGCATACTGGACCTTTGGGTTTGCACCAAGAAGTGCTCTGTCATATGGGCAGTTTGGAAAGTGATGAAGAAATGCATTGAAAAGTCTGGGGTGAACAAATGATTAATGGAACGATCACACAAGCAAATCAGGATGAATGATTATTGTTGTATAGCCTCCCCGCCAACAAATCAAAATGAATGCTCAGTAAAGATGAGATATACTCCATCCTTCATGTAAGCTATGTGCAAGAAAATACAGGTTAATTCTGAATAAATAGGTGGCCTGGAGGAGCCTTGGCTTGCTCCCTTCCTCATCCCAAGTAACCCCTAAAAGGGTAATTGTCTCTTCTGGAGGGGGGAAAAATACTTGTTGCAGGAAAGGGAAGGTTGTGTTATGCACCTGTGATATTGGCCTGCATCAGAGATGCTCTTGCCTTTTCCCAAAGCTCAGGTTGTGGTGTGAACAGTCCTTAAGTGCCTTGAGAGTTGTGTCCAGAATAATTATCATCTGTTTCTTTGGTGGCTCTCCTAAGACTTTTTCTTCTTCTCCTTCTCCTTGCAAATGAGAGGCCAGCAATGTTAGCTGTAAACTTTTGCTGACAGCGCTCGGGTAATTTGCAAACCTCTAGGCATGCCAATACCTGTTCAGCTTACTTGCAGGTAAATTGATACACAGGAGAGTCCCGGAGACACTCTCTCAGGATGAAGAATCCATAGGCTCATTAAAACGGTGATGCAACAATACAGTCAAGTTGCACTGCGCGGGGAGCTCCAGCCCTTTGAAATGAATAAGCAATTTCTTTGTGGCAGAAGACGCACATCTCTTAGCAATGTAGCATTATCACATCCTCTCGCAAGACAAGCTGTAGTAATGCAGAAAGAGGGTACAGTGTTTGGGGACACAAAGAAGGAATGGAAAGCGGTTTTTCCTCCCCAGGGAAGAAGTCAAAGGGGGGGGTGCATCTGGTCTAGTGATTAATTGGTCTGATTTGGTGTAAGATATGCACCAGGGGTCAGCAAACATTTTCAGTCCACTGTCCCTCAGACCTTGTGGGGGGCCTTTTGGGGGGGGATGATGCAAGAGCACCATGAGCCCCGGTGGCTGCTTACCTGTGTCTTGCGAGTGGCAGGGGCTGGCGATGGCAACGGAGGGATGATGAGCGGATTGTGAAATGGCTCCAGAGAGGGGCTTCTTAAAATGGCGGCCGCTCAAGAGCTGCTGCTGCTGGCACCAACAAAGCCCAGCCCCCTTCCTTCTCTAGGCAGGGCAGGGAGAAGCCAGGAGGAGGGAGGGAGGAGGTGCTGTGACCGCCGTGTGAGGGAGAGGGAGGGAGAGGGAAAGAACATGCACGCTGGCGATCCACGCAGTGATTCCTGGACCGTCCATGGGCCGGATCCAGAAGGCCATTGGGCCTGATCTGGCCCATGGACCTTAGTTTGCCTAGCCATGATATACACCTATCTGCCAATGTAGCCCAGGGTTGCCTGCACTGACCAGCAGGAAGGAGAGTTCTCCCCACCTCACCTTCTACCTTGATCCTTTCAAGTCATAGATGGAGGACATGTGGAACATAAGAAGAACCCTGGTAGATCAAGACAAGGGGCATCCTTATTCCTATAGAAAGTCCACAAACAGGGCCTGAGGGCAACAGTGCGCTCCACTCTTCTGATTCCCAGAAACTGATCTTCAGAGGCATACTGCTTCAAATTGTGAAGTTTGAGCATAGCCATTATGGCTAGAAGCCATCGATACATTCAGGTGCTGTTGGGCTTCAACTCTCATCATCCCTGAGCATTCGCATCGAGTATTACAGGGCATTTTACAATATAAAAAGAAGAAAAATACATACCATAGTAACAAACAATAACAATAACTTATAACTCCCCCTAGCGTTAAAAAGCAATAGATTTTGTTTAATTAGCCAAAGACCTGAGAGAAGAGGAATGGTTTTGCCTAATGCCCAAAAATATATCATGAAGGTGCCAGGTGAGCCTTCCTGGGGAGAGTATTCCACAAATGGGGAGCCACCACAGAAAAGGCCCTTTTCCATGTTGCCACCCTCCAGACCTCTCTCAGAGGAAGCACACGAAGGAGGCCTCAGATGATGATTGCAGGAACCGGATCAGTTCATATGGGGAGGGGCAGTCCCCAAAGTATTGTAGTCCTGAGTCATTTAAGGCTTTAGAGGTTAAAACCAGCACTTTGATTGAATTGGGCCTGGAAGCTAAATGACAGCCTGTGCAGTTGGGCCAGGATAGGCGTCATGTGCTCAAACCGTCTTTGTCCTGGGACTCAGCTTGCTGTTTAGTCATTTAGTCGTGTCCGACTCCTGTCATCCACTGCCTCCCACAGTTTGAACAAACTCATGCTGGTAGCTTCAAGAACACTGTCCAACCATCTCGTCCTCTCTCGTCCCCTCTCCTTGTGCCCTCAATCTTTCCCAGCATCAGGGTCTTTTCCAGGGAGTCTTCTCTTCTCATGAGGCGGCCAAAGTATTGGAGCCTCAGCTTCAGGATCTGTCCTTCCAGTGAGCACTCAGGGCTGATTTCCTTCAGAATGGATGGGTTTGATCTTTTTGCAGTCCATGGGACTCTCAAGAGTCTCCTCCAGCACCATAATTCAAAAGCATCAATTCTTTGGCGATCAGCCTTCTTTATGGTCCAGCTATCACTTCCACACATCACTACTCGGAAAACCATAGCTTTAAGTATACGGACCTTTGTTGGCAAGGGGCTCAGCTACACAGCAGCAAATAAAACGTTTTAAATGCGTTGTAAGATGCAATATACAAATGTGACACCAGATGGCGACAGCGAGCTATGCCAAATTCAATGTCTTTATTCAAAACGCATTTTCACAGCGTTTTTATGTGTGTGGATTCCACCCAGGTGAGGAATCTGGCTGCTGAATTCTGCACCAGCTGAAGTTTCAGAACCACCTTCAGAAGCCGCCCCATGTATAATGTGTAGTGGTAATCTAACCTTGAGGTTACCAGAACATAGATGACAGAAGTTAGGTTACCCCTGTCCAGAAAGGGGTGTAGGTGGGAGCTGGTGTCCAACAACTTACGGGGGCTGCAGGTTCCCCACCCCCATTTTAACTGAAGATGTCAGAGATTGAACCTAGACCCCCGCCCCCCCCTGCATCCAAATATCTGCTGTCCTCCAGAACTACAGTCCACCCCCTGGCCAGTTTTTATGGACAGCAACAAGACTATATATTAATCAGTCTAAGAGAACAGAGGTTTGTGAAGCAAGATACACAGGAGATGCTATAGGAAAGATCAAACCCATCAATGATCAAAGACTGGCAAACTGGAGGTTTAAAGGAGGTTTCCCCCAAAGAGAGTGAGAGGAAGAATTCAAAAGAAATTGTGGGAGTGGGGGGCACTGCAGAAACATATCAATAACATTTCCTTTCCCCACAGAGATGAATGACTATGGAATTAAAACAAGCGCAATGATAATTCCAATAATTACTGGAGCACTTGAAGCAGACGCCAAAAACCACAAAGGAGAAGTTCAATTACATGGTGGAAGTGCAAGAAATTAGTCAATTACTTCCCAATCCCTGTGACATTGGCTTAGTTCTCAGGGAGATGGTAGGGCTCTGGGCTGAATCTCTTCAGACGGCAGGTAGTGGCTCATATGCCTTAATGTTTATCCATATAAAAAGAGTTCCTTCCATATTTAAAATGATGTGCTTGGAAGATAGCTTGCAGCTTAGCCAATCCCTCTCTCTGGTGGACCAGTTTTATATGTGGAGAGATTTAAATGATTTTTCCCCTCCCCCCTCCCCCCTCCATGTGGAAGATATATTAAAGGATGTGGTTCCTACCGCCAGTCTAAAGTTGTTGTTGTTAATGTTGCTTGTTCCCCCCCCCCCCCGTTATCAGCTCAGACACTGGTTTAACACATAGGTAAAGGTAAAGGTAAAGGACCCCTGGATGGTTAAGTCCAGTCAAAGATGACTATTGGGTTGCAGCGTTCATCTTCCTTCAGGCTGAGGGAGCCGGCGTTTGTCCACAAACAGCTTTTCAGGTCATGTGGCCAGCATGACTAAACCGCTTCTGTTACAACGGAACACCATGACGGAAACCAGAGCGCACAGAAACACCATTTGCCTTCCTGCCACAGTGGTACCTATTTATCTACTTGCACTGGAGTGCTCCCTCACCATAGAGCAAAAAAGTCATACCTAATTAGTCCCTGAAACCTTCGCCATATCTAATTCACCTCTATGTCCTCATTGCTCCCAGTATTTTTATTACTATTATTTCGGAAGGGTGTGGGGAAGAGTAGCAACGGAGATAAGACAGATAATCAGCATCAATGTAAGATAACCATCAACAAATGCTAAACAGTAGATAGAACTGAAATCCACAAATCTTGAAACTCGGCTTGCCAGCAAAGCTAAGTAACTTTAAAGACATGTTCACTAACCATAACGAAAATAAAGTACAATTTAAAGCAATTAACAAATCTGCAAATAGAGTGTGTTATGTAAGAGTGAAGAAAGTCCTATACAGTGGTATCTCGGGTTAAGAACTTAATTCGTTCTGGAAGTCCGTTCTTAACCTGAAACTGTTCTTAACCAGAGGTACCACTTTAGCTAATGGGGCCTCCCGCTGCCGCCATGCCGCCGCTGCGCAATTTCTGTTCTCATCCTGAAGCAAAGTTCTTAACCCGAGGTACTATTTCTGGGTTAGCGGAGTCTGTAACCTGAAGCGTCTGTAACCCGAGGTACCACTGTAGTTGCCTTGCTGGATCCATGAATTAGAAGGGATTCAGGCATGTGGCCTAATACAGCCACCCCAAACTCACAACAGTATTATCAACACATAATAGTGCACCAATCAGGGGGAGCCAACTTGAATAAGGTAATGCCACATAATTGATCACATGACTTGATGCGTGTAACCATTTGAATGGCAATGCCCATCAACTTTGGGGGCGGTGGCCCCCTCAAATATTTTACGGGGGGGTGGGCAAAGACCCCTCAGCCCCTAGGAGTTAGCTCCTATGATGCAAATTCTTCCTGGCAGCCAAATTTCAAGAGAATGTCCATATTTTCTCCTGACATCCTTTGGGATACTTTAAATTTATATTCCTGCCTCATTTCACCATGTGTTCCTTCATATTCTTTACCTTGTTCTGTGTTGCTTTAGCAATAGTTTGTTTATTTTTGATAGCATATGATAACTATTATTGATAATGGGTAATTTCTCAAACTCTATTAAACCTCCTATTTGCTGATGCACACTAAGATACTCCCCTAAAAGCAATCTAATCTGAAAATATTCAAATGAAGGAAGATTTCCCCCATGGAGTCTTCTATGTATTAACAAATATTAATTAACTCCAGGGAAATTACAGTGGGGCATCCTACAGCAAGCATCTTCCAATGATAATTAGATTAAGTCTAAATTTACATTTCCTGGCAAATGTCTCCAGTTTTCTTCAAAAGCGGCACGTGATTGGCCAGAAACCCTTTGTGACTCCCCCACCACCACTTTCCATGGAAAAATCGCATTGTGGTAGCTAATGATGCTGTACTAGCTTTGTCCCTTATCGCCGAGTGTCCCTTCCATCCAGCCCTGTCTTTAATGAGATTTTATTTTTTTTTAGACCATACACTCACTAGATAGTCTCTTTTCTATAATTGGACATCTCCCAAAGCACATTTTGTTCACCTTTTTGGAATCCTCCAGGAGGCTGTGCCATAACACACTTTCAAGTCTGTTCCAACCACATTGATACTCGCAGGAGCAAGCCCTTTTTCTTCGGGTTAGCTAGATCCTTTCCCCTTGTATCCCCTTCTCTTGCCCTTGGATTAGCAAGAACCCTTGCAGGAAGCACAGACCAGTGAGTGATGCTTGCTGTAGGATTTTTCCATTTTTGAATTTTATTGGGAGGATTTCAAAATTGAGTATATTTAACTCCAGGGTGGTATATGAAGGTAGACCACTTCCAGCCACCTGACTATTTCTTGAGACTATGGACCCAACTCCTGAAAGTCCATCAGTAACAAGAGGCATGCTTTTTGTTTGCTGATAAACAGGGGGACTAGCCATCAACATTTTATGCTTAGATTTTTTGCTCCCCATGTTCCTATTTTGTGGGGAAATATGTTCAAATATAAGTATTTGAATAATCCTTTTATGTCTAGAATCGCTCTCTGCGTTTCAATACTGGAATTTCCAAAGTAATCCAATCTCAAACCTGTACCTGGTAAATGGCTTAAACAGCCATGTCCCCCTAGCTGCAAGAATGATTCTTGTCCAGAGTTGGAAAGATGTTTAGAAGACATCTGAAGGCAGCCCTGTTTAGGGAAGTTTTTAATTACTGATGTTTTAATGTATTTTTAATCTCTGTTGGAAGAAGCTCAGAGTGGAAACCCAGCCAGATGGGCAGGGTACAAATGAAGAAGAAGAAGAAGAAGAAGAAGAAGAAGAAGAAGAAGAAGAAGAAGAAGAAGAGGAGGAGGAGGAGGAGGAGGAGGAGGAGGAGGAGGAGGAGGAGGAGGAGGAAGATACCTGCCAAGGTGGAATGGCAGATGAAACTATCGGACTATGCAGAGATGGCAAGGCTAACCCGGAAAATCATAATCAGGAGGATCAAAACTTCAACAAAGATTGGGACAAATTTATATCATATTTGAAACACAATTGTAAACACTCGAACTCCTTGGCAGGTTTTAAATAACTCTTGCAATGATGCATAGATTACGAATACAATGGAGAACTGTAAACTAGATGGACTTAAAATAGGTAGTTTAAAAGGTTACCTAAAAAGCCCGCAGAGGGGAGGAGGGAAGTCTAGAGATTCAGAAGAATCTTGTTAATTTTTTTACAATGGGTGATTCTGCATGTGAATGAATTTGTAAATCCAAATAAAAACTATTTATAAAAAAATATTAAAAAATAAACACCCCAGTCCCCCATATCAAACACACACACACACACACACACTCCAATGAAGCTTGACCCCTTGCTGTTCTTCACAGTGATCAACCACATCCCTTTATGGCCCACAGCCAAGTGCAGAAGGCAAGTTGATTAGAGAAGACTTGCCAGTATCCAGAAAGGGTTCTGAGATCTGCTAGACAGACTTTTGGGTGTGTGTGTGTGTGTTAAAATAATGTTAAGATCCTTTTAAAAGTCCCCACCACTCCCCACCCTCTTTCTCTGTGTCTGTGGTTCTGAGCGGCTCCCGTGCTTTGGAGTTTGGATTTGATATTCCGCTTTATCAGTACCCCAAGGAATCTCAAAGTGGCTAACATTCTCCTTTCCCTTCCTCCCCCACAACAAACACTCTGTGAGGTGAGTGGGGCTGAGAGACTTCAAAGAAGTGTGACTAGCCCAAGGTCACCCAGCAGCTGCATGTGGAGGAGCAGGGAAGCGAACCCAGTTCACCAGATTACGAGTCCACCGCTCTTAACCACTACACCACGCTGGCTCTCACTTTGTTAGTGTAGATAAATTAATTTTAAAAATCATCATAACTCACTGCAGAAAATGCAAAAGGTCACAAAGATATTCTGGGAGACTTGAGTGAATCAAAACAAATTGTGTCTCCAGCAGCTGGCATTTTGATCGCTCTGTACAAGGCAGTTTTGGTAGGGGAAGGAAGATGTCAAAAGGCAAGGAGATAAGCCATGGATGCCAGGGTGATGGCTTTCTGTTCTGCTTTCATGGGTTATTGTCTGGGTGATGTTGGATGGGTTGTCAGCATGATTCCAGTGCTTTCTTTGGCCTAGTAGGGGACAACTCAAGAAGCGTGTATGGCACCAGAAGTATGACATGGCTTGATTTTCAAATCCTCTGAGTGAGATTTGCAGCTTCCAACCTATCCCCAAATGGGTCGTGCTGGGTAACCTTCCCTGGGCCACATGCCAGTCAAGTAGGCTAGTTTCTGTACACGCTCCTCTCAATCCCACACCCAGGCAAGCAAGTCACATTATCAGAGTTCAAAGATGCATTCCAGCCAACCACGAAAAAACCTCAAGGAGGGTGTGAAACAGGACCATAGATGAGTGTGGCCTGGGGAAAGGAGGTGTGGTGGGGAAGGGGATGAGTCTTGAGGTTTTGGAAGGATGGTGGGATCCCCCTCACTGGAAACCTTCAAGCAGAAGCTGTGGTGAGGGCAAAAACAGAAAAGAGATAAAAATGCATTACACAATAGCAGTAATTGGGGAGGGAGAAGTAGCCAGGACTATGCGGCTTGTGGCCATCAGTCCCATGAAAAGATTGACATCTGACTTAGTCAAAGTTCCTGTGTCGAAAAGAGGAAATCACTCAACTTCAGATGTTTGATTTTGCTTCCTAGTGCTGGGTTTTCTTTTGAAGTAGCATAGCTAGCCGAGAGATCTGCATTTTTTGTATTATTATTTTTTACCCATGTGGCTGTTTGCTGCTTGTCTTCCGTCCTTTTCCCTGAGATGTTTCATCTTGGACATAACAAACTGCTCCCTTTGTTCTGGAGAAGAGGCCTCTCAATTCATCTGATACCCTGATGCTAATTGAGAGTCTCCACGGCCGCTTCTGAGGATGGAGAGCCTGACAGGGGAGGGAGAAAATATTCTCTTTTAAATCCCATCACTTCTCGGTCTTCAAAAGGCACAGCCAGCAGCAGTGCAGAAAAAGAAGAGGATTTTGCCATTGCATTTAACAGCCACAGGGTCAAATCTTTTCAGGGACATGAAATTGCTTCAATGAATAACAAGGCAATGCAGGCAAGTTTGTGTGTTGGGTGTGTGTGTGTGTGTGTGTGTGTGAGAGAGAGAGAGAGAGAGAGAGAGAGAGAGAGAGAGAGAGATTTGAATAGCATGTAAAAGCCAGCATATTTCATTATTTGAGTTCCATTCCCAATAAAGATGCCTTGTCTTTTTAGAAAAATAAACTTTATTGTTTTTAAAAAAATAAAGGCAAAATACAGTGGTACCTCTACTTACGTTGCCTTCAGGCTGCGTAATTTCAGGTTATGGACCGCCCCGAACCCGGAAGTACTGGAACGGTTACTCCCAGGTTCAGTGCTGCGTAATTTCAGGTTATGGACCACCCCGAACCCGGAAGTACTAGAACAGGTTACTTCCGGGTTTGGTGCTTTGCACATGTGCAGAAGTGCTAAACTGCCCCCCACACATGCGCAGACACAGCACTTTGGGATGCGGAAGTTTCATGTTACGGACGGGCCTCTGGAACGGATCCCGTCGCTAACACGAGGTACCACTGTACAAACAACATTGAACATACTCATACAAGGGGGTGGGGGCTAGAATGGATAAGAGAGAAAGGAAGAAAAGGGCGAATAGTACCCTAGATCAATTCATGCGATGCACCTTATATAATCACAATCCAAGGCATTGAGGAATCACCTTATCATAATGTCAATCGGATGCAAATTATTCTCACTAAGATATTGCTGAAGCCCAGATCCCAGACCCAAACAGGCCAATTCAGGTCAACCTGGGATTTGGCTGGATCAGGATGAGTCTCACATGTTGAATCAGGTCCACCTGGAGGAATCTAGGGCTGTCAAAAGGGCAACAGCCTGGCAGCAAGAAGAGAGTGCAAGAAAAAGAAGTGGCTGCATGCACCTCCTTCCCCTCTTCCCAACCACAGGTATCATAAGGGTTCCAAACGCTGATAAAATGTACAGTTGGGATGGGGACAGGCAGGAAGAAGCAGAGTCATGTGTCCACCTCTCTTCCCTCCAGCTCCTGACCACATGACTGTGCAAGGTCCCGGAATTGGGCTGGAACATCCCAGCTCAGATCAAGGTTGCTCTGAAGTCCCAGATGAACCCCTGTGTTGGATTGAAGGCACTGTGCACAGCTCTATGACTCACGGTGAACCCACAGAAATTAATGGACTTGACTAACTCGGGTCCATTAATTTAAATGGGTGTACTCTGAGTAGAACTGAGCTGCATGCATCCCTATGTTTTTCAGATGTTGGCTTGTAATCTCTTTGGATAATACAGGATTGTACTGTGAGTCAAAGTTTCCAGTGTTAACTGTTGAAAACTGCTGGTGATAGATGGGCTCTAGATGATTTGAAATCACATTTTATTTTTCCACGAGACTGCTCTTTTGAGTGGCTAAGCCTGCAGTGAGGCTCCCCACTCCTGGTGCCTAGACCAGGAGTGGGAAGCCTCAGGCCCAGCGACCAAATGTATCCCACTCCAACTTTCCAGGTTACACCTAGTCCTCAATCACACCCTCTCTTCCTAGATTACACCCCTCACCAACCCTCGTTTGCACCCTCTACAATTGGTTTTGCCTGGCTGAAAGGGTTCATCATCTGACTTCTGCTAATGCCTTGCTTGCCTGGATGGTGGATAGAGAGGGGTGCATAAGGGTGTACAGAAACCAGCCTACCGTCCAACAAAAAAATGTGCATGCCTTGCTCCACCCCCTTTCGGCTTTGGCTGAACCTGCCATGTGGCACTTGGAAGGTTGCCAAGATGGGAATGTGGCTCTCAAACTGAAAAAGGTTTCCAACCCCTGCTACACACACTTAGCCATGAGTTAGACGCATGAAACTCAACGTGTCTTTAGATGTTTATTGTTGTTGTTGCTACTGCTGCTGTTTAGTCGTTTAGTTGTGTCTGACTCTTCATGACCCCATGGACCAGAGCAAGCCAGGCACTCCTGTCTTCCACTGCCTCCCACAGCTTGGTCAAACTCATGTTAGTAGCTTCGAGAACACTGTCCAACCATCTCGTCCTCTGTCGTCCCCTTCTCCTTGTGCCCTCCATCTTTCCCAGCATCAGGGTATTTTCCAGGGAGTCTTCTCTTCTCAGGAGGTGGCCAAAGTATTGGAGCCTCAGGTTCAGGATCTGTCCTTCCAGTGAGTACTCAGGGCTGATTTCCTTCAGAATGGATAGGTTTGATCTTCTTGCAGTCTTCTCAAGAGTCTCCTCCAGCACCATAATTCAAAAGCATCAGTTCTTTGGCGATCAGCCTTCTTTATGGCTTTAGATATTAACCTGCACAAAATTTCTGACGCAAGTGAGTCCAAAATTCCCAGAGGACTTCCATTTCCCCCTGTCTCCTCCGTTTAGATCCCCCATCTCCAAACACACACCCTGTCACACACACACACACACCAAGCATGCCACTTTGGAAGGAAGTTGCCATAGTTACTAGTGCCTCACAGCAGTAGACAGAGCTCATTAAAATGATTCGACTGGCTACTCTGTAATCAAGGCATGTGGAGAGGGGGAACAGACCCTATCAGTACCATACAAGGAAGGGATCAGCCCCCTCTCTTGCCCAAAAGGACCATCACGCCTTTGGTTGTGCCCAGTTGTAGGCAGCTTCTGATTCCCAGGCTCACAGCCCTAGGCTCACGTTTTGCTACTTTTTGTTTGTTTTGGTTCCTTTACAGAAAGATGCGACCAGAAAGAGAACATTGAAGGTGGTGAGTATGAAAGGGAAATGTAGGCATCCCAGGGACCCCAAAGAATTGTGCTCTTTGGGAAGACACCTAAACAGGAAACCGACCGGCTGTCCACATTTCCTAAAGGACATTGGAGAAAAGCTTTGCAGGTTCTTGCTTTGGCAAGTTGATATTATGACATGATTTGCCCTAAAACAAATCAACATTTAATATTATTTCAATTTGATATTATGGCATGATTTGCCTTAAATCAACAAAATGTAATATTATTTCAAACTTTTGCCAGGTGTGCATTTTTTAAAAATTAATTCAAAGTCAGTGCCTGAAATTCTACTGAATTGCAAGTTTGTTTGGAATCATGCAGAATAGGATTATGAATCGCAATTGGTCGTTGTGGTTGCAATGATAGCATTCAAGTTCAGTGACAGGGTCACAGGAACATAGGAAGCTGTCTTATATAGAGAGCATTTGCTCATTTAGGGTTTGGGACAGGAATCTCTCCTATGTGGAGATGTCAAGGACCGAACCTGGCACCTTTTGTATCCAAACGCATGTGCTCCACCACCGAACTGTATGCTTGTGGCAACTTCAAGAATGGACAGATGCTCTCATAGTCCATTTGTGGAGTTTTAGGAGCATCTGGCTGGTCACAGCAGGAAACCAAACTGAAACAAAATGTATGGAAAAGTCCTGTGTAGGATAGTCCTTTTTTTGCATACCAAGGCCTCAGGACCCACAGTTCCCTAGTGGATAATAAACACACACAGACACGAATATTTAGGTTTATGGGTTCAAATAGGCCACAACTTTATTGGTTACAGTTGTGAGCAGTTTGGCTTAGGCACTGGGTGAAGCCAGGCTATATCTCTACTCCTTCTGCAGGGAGTCCATCTATGGGTAAACCACCAATAAGGGGAGTCCTATGACTTACATCAAATAGGGACAACTCAAGAGATCCCCACTGGGGTCATGACATGGCCCTAGCCCATGCCCAGGTATCAGACAAAATCTACACACCCAGATCCCTTTAATAGGATACTTAATGAGGAGGGGCAGGCGGACCATAAAATATTGCCATGATATTACTTTCCTCTGCTCTCCAACTTTTCCTTACGATGTCTGTATTATTATCAGAGAAAGATTGGAGGGTATGGAATAGGGTGTCTCTATTACCATCGGAGAAAAGGTGGAGGGGATGTCTCTATTTTCACTGGAGAAATATTGGAGTGTATGGCACCACTGAATACATACTGAAAGTCTCAGTCTATGCTTTGCTTTTTTCATTTACCGTATTTTTTGCACCATAACACTCACTTTTTTCCTCCTAGAAAGTAAGGGGAAATGTCTGTGCGTGTTATGGAGCGAATGCCTGCGGGTGGCGGGGGGGATCTGCTGCAGTCATGAGCAGAGGATCCATGGTTCCCCTTCCTTCCCTCCTCCATGGTTACAAAGCATGGATCCACATGGATCCTCAGAATTTTTGCATTGGGCTACTCCAAACTCACTGTCAGATCACATGTCTGTGGCCACAGCATGAACCACAAAAATCATATATCCACTATTTCGTTTAGAATATTTTTTTCTTGTTTTCCTCCTCTAAAAACTACGTGCGTGTTATGGTCTGGTGCATGTTATAGAGCGAAAAATACGGTATATCTCACCTTCCCTCCAAGCACAAAGGGGCGTGCATGGTTCCCCATTCCATCCTCACAACAACCTCGTGAGGAAGGCTAAGCTGAGAGTCAGAGACTGGATGATTTATTTATTTATTTGTGAACTGAGCAGTGCCTTGTTGGAGGAGCGGGATTTAATTCTTTTCTTTCTTCCCGAAGTCAGCAAGCAATTGCCTCCTGCTTTTGATGAAGACCATGCCAATCTACTCTTTAAGGTAATTGGGCATGGGAAGAGATAATAGGCATCAACTTACTGGGAGAGGAATGGAGAAGAAATTAGATTCACTTAGCATTTAAAGGAGAAGCAACCAAATCTACACTTTGCAAAAACAATGCAGGAACTGAAAATTGACTCTCCTTCAAACATTGGCATGAATATTGCAATGCAGCTCTCCAGCCAAATAATGTGTACAAAAAGGCATATGTTAAGGTAAAGTGTGCATAAAGTGCACACATAGTGAGAATAACATGCCAAAATGCATTATGTTAGGGGGAAATGCTTTGCCAAAACATGTATACTAGGCAAAATTGCATACAAACTTGTGTATAGTAGGAGACGTTTGCACTGCAGTGCTGATGGATTTTCTTTTTTTATATATATAAATAATTTTTATTGGTTTTACGTATAATCACATTATGTAACATCGTACCCTCTTGTTTTATCTCTTTGGCTCTACTGAGCCTAACAACTTCATTCCCTCCTGTCTGATGGTTTACAAAATTAAACTTTACATCTTTACATTTCGCTTCGTTTCCTATCCTTGTCATATCATTACCTCAGATATTATATTACTCAACCTGAATAGGTAGCAATTTCACCTTACAGATCTTCAGCTTACCCTGCTAATGATGTTAATTGCTTACAGTTGTCTTTCAAATATAATATAAATTTGCTCCAGTCCTTTTGGAATGCTTGGTCTCGCTGGTTCTGGATTCCTCCCATCAGTTTCGCCACTTCTGCAAAGTCCATCATTTTCATCTGCCACTCTGCTTTTCATGAGGACTTGAAACATGGTTTCCCCATAAACATGTGAAAATGTGGAGAACTGAATTTAAGAGTGCGAAGGGGGGGAGAGAAATTGGATAGAATTGTCCATCCCTCCTACAATAGGACCACTGAAAGGAGAAGATTGGAAGAAGAGCTCAGTGACTGGTGGGCCATGTTAATAGCATACCTTCCAACATTTCACTGACATCCTCTTTCATCATCATCATCATCATCATCATTTTATTATTCATACCCTACCCATCTGACTGGACTGCCCCAGCTACTCTGGGTAGCTCCCAACATATATTAAAACATAATAAAACCTTAAAAGACTTTCCTGTGCAGGGCTGCCTTCAGGTGTCTTCTAAAGATTGTACAGTTACTTATCATCTTGGCTCGGGGGTCGCATAACTCCATACCCTCCAACATTTCTCTGGTGAAAATAGGGATGTCCTATGGAAAAGCCTAGGGACGCAGGTGGCACTGTGGGTTAAACCACAGAGCCTAGGACTTGCCGATCAGAAGGTCGGCATTTTGAATCCCCACGACGGGGTGAGCCCCTGTTGCTCGGTCCCTGCTCCTGCCAACCTAGCAGTTCAAAAGCATGTCAAAGTGCAAGTAGATAAATAGGTACCACTCCAGCAGGAAGGTAAACAGCGTTTCTGTGCGCTGCTCTGGTTCGCCAGAAGCGGCTTAGTCATGCCGGCCACATGACCCAGAAGCTGTACGCCGGCTCTCTCAGCCAATAAAGCGAGATGAGTGCTACACTACACTACACTTGATCTTAGCCAAAAGGCCGCAACCCGAGTCGGTCACAACTGGACCTAATGGTCAGGAGTCCCTTTACCTTTTTAAGGAAAAACAGTACATTCCAGCTTCAAATCAGAAACTGGGACAGCTTCTGTAAATCTGGGACTGTCCCTGGAAAACAGGGGCACTTGGAGGGTCTGTAATAGGGAATTATTGGCTGCAACCCAAAAACTCTGACTTCTTGACCAAAGAAATGTAAGAGCATGAGAGCTTTGGGCATCGCACCTGTGAGGTGCCCACGCAAGGAAATCTCGACATTCAGAATCTCTCCTGTCTCCTCTCCTCTGCTGTTGTCTCCTGGGCTCCAGGAGGGCCTTGATCTCTGTGTTCGTGCTGAGTAGAGAGCCATCAAGCTCTGAAGATGATCATTTGCTTCCCATTTACAAATGATTCATCACATTAAAAATAACATCTTTTGGGTGAAGGGATTGCTTTTGGTATTTTTTTTTTATGGGGGGAAAATGGTACTTTTGGAATCATTCCAGCTTACCCGCTGAGGCATTTTTCAAAAGTTCCATAATAAGCACTTAGGGAACTGGGTGGCTATTTTAGTCCTTTGAGATTGTTGAGAAGCTGATGGATCAAACTGGCTGCTGACAAGCTAACGGAATGCTCATAGACGCTAAAGCCCATTACAAAACAGGAGCCGGTGGAAATCACAGCGTCGCTTCTCTGAATAAGAGCACGCCAGGATTGAAGGCTTTCAGGGTACAAAGTCTCTGCAGCCAGAATGGGGTGTGTGGTAGGGAGGCGCTGTCTTCTTTTGTGTATGAGTGTCTCTATCTGCTATACCGTGTAGGCACCTTCCTCTATTCTCAGCAGAGAACAGCAGAGCTTCTCATCTCATTTTCCCTAAACGCCTCTGCTTAAATGGATGAGAGTGATAACACTCTTTGAAGACCTGAAGAGTTGCCACCTAGAAGAGGGCAAAGGCTTATTCTCTGCTAGAGGGCAGGGGGAGGTATAATAGGCATGATTAGAGGGCCAGTGTTGTGTAGTGGTTAGAGTGTTGCACTGGAGTCTGAGAAACCAGGATTCAAATTCCCACTTTCACAGCAGGAAGCTATAAGACATAGGTAAAGGTAAAGGACCCTTGGGCGGTTAAGTCCAGTCAAAGGTGGCACTCATCTTGCTTTCAAGCCAAGGGAGCTGGTGCTTGTCCACAGACAGCTTTCTGGGTCATGTGACCAGTATGACTAAACAGCTTCTGGCACAATGGAACACCGTGACAGAAACCAGAGCGTACGGAAACACCATTTACCTTCCTGCTGGAGTGGTACCTATTTATCTACTTGCACTGGTGTGCTTTCGAACTGCTAGGTTGGCAGGAGCTGGGTCCGAGCAACAGGAGCTCACTCTGTCTTGGGGATTCGAACCACCAACCTTCCAATCGGCAAGCCGAAGAGGCTCAATGGTTTAGACCACAGTGCCACCCATGTCCCTGTACATATGTCCCAGGACATACACTGTTTTGAAATGAGGCACTAGGTCCTCCCCAAATCTTTTGCAGGCACAAATAGTATGGAAAGCAGAATCGCCTATAACTGCCAAGGCCAGGGCTTTTTTTCCAGGGGGAACTCACTGGAACTCAGTCCTGGCACCTCTCAGGTGGGTGCCATTGCCATTCTAAAAGAAAGAAGTGTTCATGGTGCATTCCGGCACCTCTTTTTCTAGAAAAAACAGCACTGGTCAAGGCCCTTGTGATCACAAACCATCAGGAATGCACAATAAAAGGATAGCTGAAAGAGTCCTAGAAAGCCCATTCAAGGACCTCATGGAGTTTTCAAGAAGTGCAGAATGGAAAGGCTGTGGATTATACCAAAATGGGATTATACAATTGAAGATGACCCTCAGCTCCACCAACCAGCCGCTTAACAGGTGAAATAAGTGCAAACTCTGCTAAAGTGGAAATAGAAATACATTATTTGACGTGCTATGCTGTTCTAAGTATTATGTTCTGAGAGATTTGACGCTTTTTACGCATTTAATTATTGAGGTCTGTTTTAAAAATAAAATGATATGCTTTTAGATTCGTGCTTCACCACGTAGACACTGCTACATGGTTCCAACAAATCAAAATATTAACAATAATCAGTGCAAAAAAAAAAAAAAGAATTTCTCAAGAACCCCAAGAAAGAGGCAGAAAAGAGGCATGGGTTTATGGAAATATGAGGGCAGAAGGGTTTGTTTGTTTGTTTGTTTGTTTGTTTGTTTTCAGCCAACAGGCAATAACAATGGACTCATCAAAACCAACAGGAGAATTTAAACCTATGTTAAATATGTTGCTGTGTATAGTAAGTGTATTGAACCTGCATACTAAAATAAAGAGGGAACTAATTTTGGGCTGATTTATAGTTTGTTCAATAAAGGTATGTAGAAAATCGTTCCATTTTCCTCTTGATGCCAAATGAAGCAATGATATATTTTCATGCTTTAAAATCAAGCAAACTGATCTGTAATGTATTTGATCTTTTCCTTTCACTTAAAAGAACATTATTTTTATAGTCTTCTGGAGCTATGGCTAAGGATAAGCCTTGTTCCACTCATGTTCTACTCTTCCTTGTTGCATCAGAGCCCTGCACTGACAGTCATTACTTATGCAATTCCAGTCTCAAGAACATAAGAAGAACCTTCTGGGTTAGACCAAAGTACCATCTGGTCCAGAGTTTTGTTCTCATGGTGGCCAAGCAGATGCCTATGAAAAGCCCACAAGAAAGAAGAGAGCACAACAGCAGTCTCCGCATTTGCAATTCCCAGAAACCGATGTTCAAATGAATATTGCCCCTGAAAGAGGAGGCAGAACATCGCTATCATGTGTAGCAGTCATTGATAGACTCACAGTCCTCCATGACTTTAACTAATCCTATTTTAAAGCCGTCAAATCTGCTGATGATCATCACAGCATCATGTGAATTGTATAGTTTGACTATGGGCTGTGTTAGGAAGTATTTTCTTTAGTCTCAAATCTTCCAAACTTTCAGCCTCATTTGATACCCCTGAGATACAGAATTATGCAAGGAGAAAATGTATCCCTGTCTACTTGGTGTATTGCATAAGAGGGAGGGAGAGAAGGGAGGGAGAAGATGTTTCATTTGGTTCACATTTTAACGCAAGCCAACTTCATTCCCAAAACTATACACAAACTGAAGCACAGCTATCCTTAAAAAATAAATAAATCACATTTTGCTGCGTTTTTCATTGCTGTTCCGCAATCAAAAAGGCTCTGATTTGAAGGAATGTGATGTATGAAGGTTTCTGAAGCTAAGCAGGTCTGAGTCTCATCAGTGCTTGGATGGAGAGATCAGTCATGAGCCTTAGGTATAGTACCTTGAGTTCAATAGGAAAAAGATGGGGTACAAATGCAAAAACAGCCACAAAACCACCCATACATAATTGAATCCTTCAGAAGGAAATTTAGATGAAAATTCTGAATTACCCATCCAAGCTGTAAAGCTCATTAAAAGGTCCTGAACAAGTCTTTATTGTGGGAAAGAGAGATGTGCTCTCCTAAGTCCACATTCCAAGCATGCTCACAGTCCTGTCTCAGCAACAGGAGTGGCTGGGTCATGTCCTCTACGGGGAGCTGGCTTCTGGCACCAGGTCAGTTAGCAGACCAACTCTGTGTTACAAAGATATCTGCAAATGTGACATGAAGACTGGCAACATGTCTGGAGACAGGCAGTCAAGTCATGTATCCATAGCAGTGCCCATAGGAGGAATGACCACTGGAAGGAGTACAGAAGGAAGAAACGCCATGGTGCATTTGCCGCAGCACAACCAGATGCCCTCAACTGCCCCGGCTGCAACAAAATAATGTCTCTCCTGCCACAGCAGGAGAGTCTCTAGAGCCACAGCAGGAGCTACAACTATCCAACAGCTTGACCTCATCCCCAAAGGTGCTCCCCTGCAGTGTCTTCTAAGACAGATGGATCCCAGTATATGGGTGTAGTGGACAGCATTAGCAAAGTCATTTAAATAATGCAGTTGGAGGCCAGAGAGAAAAAGAGAGAGAGAAATCCTGATAACACTTTACTGAGGAAACTGAATACCTCGGGTTACATACGCTTCAGGTTACAGACTCCGCTACCCCAGAAATAGTACCTCGGGTTAAGAACTTTGCTTCAGGATGAGAACAGAAATTGTGTAGCGGCGGGGGCCTTAGCAGCAGCAGGAGGCCCCATTAGCTAAAGTGCTGCTTCAGGTTAAGAACAGTTTCAGGTTAAGAACAGACCTCCAGAACGAATTAAGTTCTTAACCCGAGGTACCACTGTAAAGGCATTGTATATGTCAGGCCTCGTACAAAGCAGGGAGTCATTCACCCAAATAAACAGAGGAAAACTCCCTCAGAACTGTGCAGCCAATCAGAGCATGTGTTACCTCTGCGCACCTCATGCCACACTGGCAAGTTGCTAAGCACCACCCATTGCCCTCTTGGCTAGTTGACTTTGACACTAATAGAGGCAACTCTTAATTTATAAATAGAATGATCCCTGCCACTGCACTTCCAACAGCTAGAATGTCAGATGAGGACCAGGGAGACCCAATGGCAACTCCCTGTTCAGCCACGAAGCTCACTGGATGGCTCTGAGACAATCACCCAAACCAATGTGTCAAGGTTGTCGTGAGGCTAATGGGTCGGTGGAAGTCTTGTGGATACCAATATTTATGCCTTGAAGGAAGGGTGGCAGCAGTGGCAAAGACAATACATAAACAAATAAAAGATTTAGACAGCTGGGCTGAAGCCGGGTGGGATGCGAAGGTGTGTTGTTGTGAGGCTCAGTTACCTAACACACACAAACTAGCACCTCCACAGACTATAACTAGACTGATATTTATAGCACAACGTCTTGAATAGATGCTATCACAACCTGCTCAGATTGAGCAACAGCTGCTACTTTTCCTTTGTGTGCTAGGGGGAAGGACTGTTTTTCCCCCCGACAGGTGAGCAAGACTATATATATATATATATATATATATATATATATATATATATATATACACATGACATCTTTTCTTTGTCTCTGAGTGAAATCTTAGGCTTAGTATTTTGGTTATATTGTTTCCCGAGTCTGCTTGACCTTTGAGCAGTTTCAGACATGTGCAAAGCCTCACACCTGCCCAGCATCACATTCCACTGGTAGAATCTGTTTTGCGACTCCGTAGAGCACAAGACTCTTAGTCTCAGGGTTGCGGGTTCGAACCCTACGTCAGACAAAACATTCCTACATTGGGGGTTGGACTAGATGATCCCCATTGTCCCTTCCAACTCTACAGTACTATGATTCTATGATTCAGTAGCCCATAAGTATGGTTCCTTCAAAACCTCTTCCAGCCCTAGTCTCCCACCAGGATTTTTGCATTCCAATACCTGGCCATCTTTCCGAAATGCAAATGACCCAGGAACTGTGGTCGTATCATCTTCACCTCATGTCTGAGACTCACTGTGGTCACATTCACACCATATACTTAATCTTCCGCACTTTTAAGTGCCACTGCTTCTCCCAATGAGTTATGGGAACTGCAGTTTGATAAGGATGCTAGGTATTTAGGATACCCTTTATTCCCTGCATAGGACTACAGTTTTCAGAGTGACTTAAGAGTCAATCCCTCTTTCCATTGAACTCTGGAAACTGTAACTTTGGATCCAGCACCAAGGGCCTTCTGGCGGTTCCCTCACTGTGAGAAGTGAGGTTACAGGGAACCAGGCAGAGGGCCTTCTTGGTAGTAGCACCCGCCCTGTGGAACGCCCTCCCATCAGATGTCAAGGAAATAAACAACTATCTGACTTTTAGAAGACACCTGAAGGCAGCCCTGTTTAGGGAAGTTTTTAATGTTTGATGTTTTATTGTGTTTTTAATATTCTTTTTGAGGGCCGCCCAGAGTGGCTGGGGAAACCCAGGCAGATGGGCGGAGTATAAATTATCACCATCATCAGGAAAATGCCAAACAGAACAATGCATAAGATCACATCAAGGTGTGTGCGTGTGTGCAATGTTTAAGAATCCACACATGCACATTTCCCTAATTGCAGGATTCATTTGGAGAAATTTTAAATTTATCTGGCTGGTTCCAACTTTAGTCCTGTTCAGCTATTCTGGGTTAAATCAATTCGTGGAGGAAGCAGGAGAAACATGCTAATTTCATCCTGTTGGTGACCCATGTAGCTACAATGACTGCCAGACACCCTCAAGGGGTAAAGACTGGGGTCTCTCCCAGTCCTTCCTGGGGATTTTGGGAACTGGACTTGAAACCTTCTGCAGGCAAAGTAGATACTCTACCACGGAGCTACTGCCAAGACATCCTAGACTGGAGAGCTCAGACTATTTGTGAAGAGGTAGGAACCTATATGAGAACAGCAGGCTCCTTCCTGCCCTCTCTCCTCGTGTGTCAATTTAACTCCAAAGATCTAAAGAGGGCTTTTATCATTCTGTTCCAAGAAATCTCTGCCTGGATTTTTCCTAGTTAAAAAGAGCAACAAGCACTTTTGGACAGGTACGTCTGGAGCAGGAAGAGAGCCAGAACTTTTAAAAACAATTGTATTTATAGACATGATTGTAAAGGGGACCAGCAGCTCCTAATCTGTCAGTAAATTGTAATGCAGTTTATATTCTTAATTTCATCCATTTGATTTTTGTAACGTTGGGTTTTCAAGAGGAAGATGTAGAAAGTTAACTTCTTGGCTTGATACCCTCTCCCACTGCCACAAAGTTTCTCCAATTTGTACACAACACACAAGACCCCTTTACATTTGCAACGGAATAAAATGAAGTAAGGGGTCTTTGCCAGTTCTGCTGATATGCAACATTTGGTTATATTCCCTAAGCTGCAAAACAGTGACCAAAGTTCGTATATTAAACGTTGCTAAACCCATAGCTCTCTCATACAGATCTAGGTTTATGTGTCCTTTAGGTAGCTCTCTGAACCTGCCTTGATTGATGTGCAGTTCTCCTAGAATCATAATTGTAGAGCTGTAAGGGACCCCAGGGATGCGGGTGGTGCTGTGGGTTAAACCACAGAGCCTAGGGCTTGCCGATCAGAAGGTCGGCGGTTTGAATCCCCGCGATGAGGTGAGCTCCCGTTGTTCGTTTTCAGCTCCTACCCACCTAGCAGTTCAAAAGCACGCCAGTGCAAGTAGATAAATAGGTACCGCTCCAGCGGGAAGGTAAACGGCATTTCCATGTGCTGCTCTGGTTCTCCAGAAGTGGCTTACTCATGCTGGCCACATGACCCGGAAGCTGTATGCCGGCTCCCTCGGCCAATAAAGCGAGATGAGCACCGCAACCCCAGAGTTGGTCACGACTGGACCTAATGGTCAGGGGTCCCTTTACCCTTTACCTTTTAAGGGACCCCAAAGGCCATCTAGTCCAACCCCCTGCAATGCAGGAATCCTGCTCAAAGCTGTCCCTGGGTGGGCTTGAACCACCAACCTTCTGGTTAACTGTAAGTCACAGTGACCCATTGTGCTACAGGGTGCAGTCATCTAATGATATCCTAATGGCAACAGGCTGTAGCTCCATGGGAGAATATCTGCTCTGTATGCAGAAGGTCACAGGTTCTATCCCTGCATCTCCAGATAGAAATTGGAATATCCTCTGCCTGAAACCCTGGTTGTTTGAGATACATCTGATCTTTGAATAAAAAGAATCTTTTAAAAAACCTAAAGCCTTTTGGTTTTGTTTGTTTATTTGTTCATTTTTAGAAAAAAAAACAAAAGAGGAGCTCTTCTGGATCAGACCAGACGTCCAGCTAGTCCAGCGTCCCATTTGCAACAGAGGACAGCTAGGTGCCAACAGCGATAGATTTCTCTTGTTTTTAAATCATTTATTTTCTGTTCCCAACCCTTAATCAAGTTGTTCCCCCACTCAGTCACTGCCCTTCCCATGCTGCGCTTCTATACATCATTGCATCTCTTAAATCCTACAAGCTTAAATGTACGTTAATGGTGCTATGATAATTAATGATGATCATTAGCATTAATAAATGTGATCGTAATAGAAATAGACTCTTGCCATTTTCAGTTTGTAGAAGAATCTGGGTTTAAATCAGGGGTTGACAGCTCTGCAAGTCACATGTCCAGCCAAGGTCAAGATCAGGGATGGGGGAATCCATAGGTCAATCTACCTAAAGAGCTCTTTCCGAAATGAAGTGCAAACAGCCATCCTAAAAAAGTCACATGTCTCCAAATTTTGCAATGCAGTTCACCAGCTGAGTAATGTACACAAAAATGCATATACTGGGGTTAAGCATGAATATAAATGCATGTACAGAGGTACCTCAGGTTAAGAACTAAATTCGTTCTGGAGGTCCGTTCTTAACCTGAAACTGTTCTTAACCAGAGGTACCACTTTAGCTAATGGGGCCTCCTGCTGCCGCAGCCCGATTTCTGTTCTCATCCTGAAGCAAAGTTCTTAACCCGAGGTACTACTTTCGGGTTAGTGGAGTCTGTAACCTGAAGTGTCTGTAACCCGAGGTACCACTGTATTGGTGAACATAGCATACATAATGCATCGTATTAGGGAAAATTGCTTTCTAGAAATGTACATATTAGGAGAACTTTGTGTTAAAATTATGATGCATTTTCATGCCTGTATATACAAAAACTGCAAACTGATGCGGAAGTGTGGAGAACCAAACTTCAGGTTGGAAAAATGATAAACCAAAATTGTTAGACTCCCCAGATTCCTTAGTAGAGATTCAACCAAGATGAGTTTGTGCATACGGTATGTAAGGGGGTGGCGTTCTTAACTTCCTAATAAGAGCATGAACTAATTTTGTATTGCCTAGTCCCAGCAGGAATTGTAGTTTTAGCTCAGGAGGGTAGGTTGTCTTCCACCTGTGCTTTTTGTTACGGTTGTGTGGAGGTAATCTTCGAGTTGCGGGTGGCATGATACGTGTGATTTACAAGGAGGATAACATAGCATCACTTTGCTGTTTAGCTGCTAGTGTTTGTTAATGATGGTATTATTACTACCTTGCAGTGCCAAGTGTCCTTTTTCATACCAGACAGTCTAGGGCTGCCTCCAGAGTGTCATTTGGGTTTGCACAGTTACGGTGGATTTTTTTCATACGATTGTAGAGTTAGAAGGAACCCCAGAGGTCATCTAGTCCAACCCCCTGCAATGCAGGAATCTCAGCTGAAGCATCCATGACAGATGGCCATCCAACCTCTGCTTGGAAACCTCCAAGGAGGGAGAGTCCTCAACCTCCCAAGAGAGACCATTATTTATTATTTATTTGCTTATTTTATTGCATTTTTCTCCCACCTTTTCCTCCAATGAACCCAAGGTGGCCTGCCTTATTCTCTCCCCCCACCATCTCATTGAATCCCCCCCCCCATGGCAACCCTGTGAAGTAGGTTAGGCTGAGCGGCAGGAACTTGTCCAAGATCTCCCAGGTTCTTATCTGATGCTCTAACCACTACACCACCCTAGCACAATGAATCTACTTTCAAAAAACGAGTTGAATTGTCTGTAGTTTGGGCCTCATCTGTGCTACACATTTAAAGCTATATCATGTCAACTGAAACAGTCCTGTCTTCCCCCAAAGTATTCTGGGAACTCCCTTTTGCTAAGGGTTCTGGGAATTTTTAGGGGACCCCGATTCCCCTCACAGAGCGGCAATTCCCAGAGTTCCCTTAGAAGAGGCGTTGGCTGTTAAACCACTCAGGGAACGGCAGCATCGTGGCAGGATCAGGAGTCTCCTAACAACTCCTGCCATTGTTAGCAAACTACAGTTCCCAGCACACTTTTTGAAAGCCACAACTGTTTTGGGTGGCATGATACTGCGTTATAGTGCAGAAGAGGCCTTGGAAAGTGAGGGGAGAATGTGCTGAAAAGCAGGAGATGAATGGGTAACTAATGGGAAGATGTCTAAACGTCCTGTGACCAAATCAGGATGAATGCTCATTGTCATATAACTGTCCTGCAAAGAAATCTGAATGAATGATCCAGAAAGACTAGATATAATCTAAACTTTGTGCGAGTTTGTGCAAGCAAATCTAGATAGATGCTCAATGAGCAGATCTTCTGAAGGCGTCCTGGCATTTTAACCACCACCAGAGCTAATGTCCACTTTCCCTGTAAGTTTAATCAGGCTGGAATATCAGGGTTTCCATTTCCTCACAATGACTGATAGATATGAGGTGACTGATGGGCGGTGGTGGCTTTGTTCTTTAATAGTATTATTTTGTATATAATTAACCGGCAAAGCAGCAGATCAGCTGCCTCCACTGGCCTCCTGTCCCTCACACAGTGAATCAAACCCCCAACATGCCTTGTTAGGAGGAACTGGATGAGAAATTAATTGGTGGTAATTTAACCAAAGAGGAACCTCTGACTTGTGGTGACCCAGGGGCAAGGGGCAAGAGGGTTCTTAGAAGAGACTGTTCAACTTAAAATGGGAGCCGATGACTTTGGGAGGTGCAGGAGGAGCTTTCCGAAGATGGGGAGTAGTTCAGAATCATAGTATCATATAATTGTAAGTTGGAAGTCTAGGCCAACCTCTCTGCAATGTGGAGAATCTCAACTGAAGCATCCATGACGGATGGAATATCATGTCCCGTTCTGGGTACTACAATTTAAGAAGGATGTTGACAAGCTGGAACGTGTGCAGAGGAGGGCAACCAAGGTGATCAAGGGTCTGGATAATAATAATAATAATAATAATAATAATAATAATAATAATATATTATTTATACCCCGCCCATCTGGCTGGGCCTCCCCATCCACTCTGGGCAGCTTCCAACAAAATATTAAAATACAGTAATGCATCAAACATTAAAAGCTTCCCTAAACAGGGCTGCCTTCAGATGTCTTCTAAAAGTCTGGTAGTTGTTTTTTCTCTTTGACATCTGGTGGGAGGGCGTTCCACAGGGCGGGTGCCACTACTGAGAAGACCCTCTGGCTGGTTCCCTGTAAGTTGGCTTCTCGCAGGGAGGGAACTGCCAGAAGGCCCTCGGCGCTGGACCTCAGTGCCCGGGCAGAACGATGGGAGTGGAGACACTCCTTCAGATATACTGGACCGAGCCTGATGAGAAACAGTTGAAGGAGCTGGGAATGTTTAGCCTTGAAAAAAGAAGACCTTCAAATATCTCAAGAGCTGTCACATGGAAGAGGAAACAAGCTTGTTTTCTTCTGCTCTGGAGCACTCAAACCAATGGCTTCAAGTTTTAAGAAAGGAGATACGGAAGAACTTCCTGGCAGTGGAACGTTCGACAGTGGAACGGTCTCCCTTCGGAGGTTGTGGGTTCTCCTTCCTTGGAGGCTTTTAAGCAGAGGTTGGGTGGTCATCTGTCATGGATGCTTTAGCTAAGATTCCCGCATTGCAGTGGGTTGGACTAGATGATCCTTGAGATCCCTTCCAATTATACAATTTTATGATTCCATGATTATCTGTATGTTTCTTCCTAGTTTTAACCACAGCAAACATGGGGCATGAATGCCCTTCCTAGGAACATGCTGACGGCGATAAGATTGATATATTTGGTATATTTAAAAGTCCTTTGGAATGTGCTGATCCTGATTCCTAACTGAGAAGCAAACTCCATTTTGTCATGAGCCTTGCATTTCTCCTGAACCTTGTCAAATTTATTGAGCATTCCAGTTAAGATCTAGCCCCTTTCTTAATGTCTCAGTTTCTTTTCTTAAAATGGAAAAGCGAAGGGCATTCGCTGGATAGTCTCGGTCACGGGCTTGGCATTGCAACTCATTGCATTGCAGAAAAGGCTGTGTTAAGAGTTAATAATCTTCCGCTCCCTTCCCTTTTGTTGCTGGTTGACACACTTTCACTAGTATCCATCAGCTCAGAACTGCTTTACTGGTTGAGTCTGCCTCCCCCTAGCGGGCATTATTAAAATGATGTGTGTACCATTTAAACCGGGAATGAGGAGACTGTGGTTTTCCAGATGTAGTTGGACTCCAACTCCTGTCAGCCTCAGCCAGCAAGGCCAGTTGTCAAGGGTGATGGGCACTGAAGCTCATAAACATCTGGAGGGCCACATCTCCCTTATCCCTGATTTAATCTGTTTTGCCAAAGCAAACACAGTGTGCATTTCAGTCTGAATCTGCTGCAGATCATGCAGACTCCAATATGTGTGTGCATGTGATTAAAACCACAAAAATGGGTTATGGGTGAGGAGCATGGACTCTCCCCCTGCCAACCACAGTTGACCTCCCTGCAGGTCCTCTCTCCACCTCTCTCTCTGGCTGCCTTGGATGGGCAACCTTAGGAAGCTGTCTTCTATGGAGGCAGATAATTGGTCCTTCTAGCTTAGCAACTCTCTGGGTTTTCAGGCAGGACTGTTTTCCAGCCCTACCTGGAGTTATCAGGGATTGAAGCTGGAGCTTCCTGCATGCAAAGCAGATCCTCTATCACTGAGCTATGGCCCTTCCTGGTCAAAATTAATCAGTGCATTTCATAGAACCAGGATAGGCATCATGTGCTCAAACCGTCTTTGTCCTGGGACTCAGCTTGTTGTTTAGTCATTTAGACATGTCCGACTCTTCATGACCCCATGGACCAGAGCATGCCAGGCACTCCTGTCTTCCACTGCCTCCCGCAGTTTGGTCAAAACTCATGTTTGTAGCTTCGAGAACACTGTCCAACCATCTCGTACTCTGTCGTCCAGGGTCTTTTCCAGGGAGTCTTTTCTTCTCATGTGGTGGCCAAAGTACTGGAGTCTCAGCTTCAGGATCTGTCCTTCCAGTGAGTACTCAGGGCTGATTTCCTTAAGAATGGAGAGGTTTGATCTTCTTGCAGTCCATGGGACTCTCAAGAGTCTCCTCCAGCACCATAATTCAAAAGCATCAATTCTTCAGCCATCAACCTTCTTTATGGTCCAGCTCTCACTTCCATACATCACTACTGGGAAAACCATAGCTTTAACTATACGGGCCTTTGTTGGCAAGGTGATGTCTCTGCTTTTTAAGATGCTGTCTAGGTTTGCCATTGCTTTTCTCCCAAGAAGCAGGCGTCTTTTAATTTTGTGACTGCTGTCACCATCTGCAGTGATCATGGAGCCCAAGAAAGCAAAATCTCTCACTGCCTCCATTTCTTCCCCTTCTATTTGCCAGGAGGTGATGGGCCCAGTGGCCATGATCTTTGGTTTTTTTTGATGTTGAGCTTCAGACCATATTTTGCACCCTCCTCTTTCACCCTCATTAAAAGGTTCTTTAATTCCTCCTCACTTTTTTCCATCCATCAAGGTTGTGTCATCTGCATATCTGAGGTTGTTGATATTTCTTCCAGCAATCTTAATTCTGGCTTGGGATTCACCCAGTCCAGTCTTTCGCATGATGAATTCTGCATATAAGTTAAAGAAACAGGGAGACAATATACAGCTTTATCGTACTCCTTTCCCAATTTTGAACCAATCAGTTGTTCCATATCCAGTTCTAACTGTAGCTTCTTGTCCCATATAAAGATTTCTCAGAAGACAGATGAGGTGATCAGGCACTCCCATTTCTTTAAGATCTTGCCATAGTTTGCTGTGGTCTACACAGTCAAAGGCCTTTGCATAGTCAACGAAGCAGAAGTAGATGTTTTTCTGGAACTCTCTAGCTTTCTCCATAATCCATTGCATGTTTGCAATTTGGTCTCTGGTTCCTCTGCCCCTTTGCACTTTTAAAGCTGGTGCCCATCAATGCCTCCATTGTCTTCCTTCCAGTGAAAGCCTAACCATGCCTCCTCAGAAATATGTCTTATTGAAATCACCAGGGCTTAGTCCTAGGTATTTTTGGATTTAGGATTGCAGCCAGTGTGCTTCTACCTTCACCTTCCTTCCCATAAATGAAGACAGATGGAGATCCACTGCTGTGCTTGACCCAGCAAGTTTTCCAAACAATTTTGCAAGGTTGAGCACACAATGATTAACATTGAGCGCCGTGTGCTCATCCACTCCCCTTAATCTCTCTGTTGTTCTTGTCTTGATACATTATTTTTTTGGCAGCAACCCAGCCAACGCATATGAGATATTGAATTGACCTTACAAGTAGGCAATAAAGCACACATCTTATAAGGAAAGCCTTTTCCCCCTCCCGCCCCGTCTTAAAATCATTCTCACTCTTGAAGAGCCTAGAAAGTCAAATCACTCCCCTGACATTAGTATTGTTGGAGAGTCACTGACAGCCAGTGTAGAAATTGCTGGTGTAAATGGACCAATGGTCTTGACTCCATCTATGGCAGCTTCCAATCTTCCCTACAAGAAAAAGTTAGATGAGTTGAAGAAAGGAAAGGGTGCATTTATTGTGGACCAAGTGTTTTGGAATTTGTGTTCTTTTATTGCACTGTTATAATTCAAATTTTTAAAAGCTTGTTTAGTCATTCATTTATAAATAAGGCCTTCCTTCCAATGTAAGAGAGAAAAGGGGGCATCTCTTCTAAGGTGCAATCTACTGTGAGCATGCTTGTTTTCCTTTAGAAAAGCTTGTTTTACTCACCTGCAAATTTATATAATCAGTTTATTGTTCTTTTTGTTTGCAATTGTATTTAAAAAGTGGGAGTATGGAGCTTTGTGCAGCTGAAAAGGGACATATACTTATTTTAACAACTGTAACAGCGGTAGCACATTAAAGCTGCAGAGCAAAGTTGTTAATTTGTAGCTTAACACAGTTGATTGTGGATTTGGGGGTTTTGAGATTTTTGAGTGTATACACACACGCACGCACACACACACACGCACACACACACACACACACACACACACACACACAAACAAACACACTGAATTGGCCTGACCTCCTTTCTGGAAGGAATGGCAGCGTACCAAAATCACAAAACAAACAAACAAGCACAAACAAGTCAAACAACTCACTGAAGCTCGTGTGAGGAACTGAGAAAGCTAACTTTGCTGCTGGTTTGGGTATAGTGATATTTGCAACTAAAAGTGGTTGAGGGGCTGGGACAACTGTCCTGTAAGGAAAGGTCACAAGATTTGGGGCTTTATTATAGTTTTTTTAAAAAAGTGTGTAAGGGGCAGGCATGAGTGAGGGCCATCCAATGAACCCGAACATTGGAAAGTTCAAGACAGACAAAAAAAGGTCTTTGAGCAACAACTTGCTAAACTATGGGTGGTATTCAAATAAGCTTTATGAGGAAAGACACATTTAAATGAATGAACATGACTAGGAGGGTAACATCTGAACCAATGGCTTCAGGTTACAAGGAAGGAGATTCAGACTAACCATCAGGAAAAACTTTCTGTGAGTAAGATCTGTCAGGAAGTGGAACGGACTCCCTCAGAAGTTGGCAAACCTTGGAAGTTTTTGAGCAGAGGTTGGCTGGCCATCTGTCATAGATGCTTTTAGTTGAGATTCCTGCATTGCAAGGGGCTGGATTAGATGATCCTCAGGATCCCTTCCAACTCCACAATTGTATGATTCTATTATTAAGTTAGGTCCATTAACTTTAATGGGACTACTCTGAGTAAAACTTCATTAAATACCACCCTAGGGAACTCATTCCGGGGAAGTGAAGAGACAGCCTCCAACCTTGATTGCTTTAAAAGAGGATCAGACAAATCCATGGAAGACAAGGCTTATCAATGGCTGCTGGCTTCCTTGGCCCAGGATACCTGAAGGAGCGTCTCCAACCCCATCATTCAGCCCAGGCACAGGTCCAGCGCCGAGGGCCTTCTGACACTTCCCTCACTGCGAGAAGTGAGGTTACAGGGAACCAGGCAGAGGGCCTTCTCGGTAGTGGCCCCCACCCTGTGGAACGCCCTCCCAGCAGATGTCAAGGAATTCAACAACTATCTGTCTTTTAGAAGACATCTGAAGGCAGCCCTGTTTAGGGAGCTTTAAATGTTTGATGTTAGATCATGTTTTTAATATTCTGTTGGGAGCCACCCAGAGTGGCTGGGGAAACCCAGCCAGATGGGCGGAGTACAAATAATAAATGGTGATGGTGATGGCATTGGATTACACCCAGTGTCAAAGTTGGTATGCCTCTGGAGACCAACTGCTGGGAATCGCAGACTGCTGTTATGCTCAGGTCTTGCTTGTGGGCTATCCCAAAAACATCTGGTTGGCCATTATGAGAACAGAATGTTAAACTGAAGGGACCTTTACCCTGATTCAGTACAGTCATACCTCGGGTTACAGCCGCTTCAGCTTGCATTTTTTCGGGTTACGGACCGCCGAAACCCAGAAGTACCGGAATGGGTTACTTCCAGGTTTCAGTGGTCATGCATGCGCAGAAGCACTGAATCGCAACCCGCGTGTGCGCAGAAGCGCTGGTGCAGGTTGCGAACACTGTGGGTTGCGAATGTGCATCCTACACGGATCACGTTCACAACCTGAGTGTCCACTGTATATCTCTTCTGATGTTCTAAAATGCCACAATCCTTGTGCCCATTCATTTCCCTACCCACTGAGGGCAATAGAAGGACATTTGCAAGACTAGAATAGAAGCCAACTTCTTGGGGCTGTAGGGGCTTTGGCCGCCGCAATACAATATTTGAGGGGGCTGCCCCCCCCCAAGTTGATGGGCATTGCTATTCAAATGGTGTGTATGCACCGTATTATGTGATCGATTATGCGGGGTGGGGCTTACCTGGGCCCCCATGACGTTTCATTCAAGTTAGCACCCCTGAATGCTAGTGTAGCATTAGGAAAATACTGTGTGTGTACTGGGGTGAACAAATGGGCTATAGATTCAGCACCACAACATCTATGGGGACCATTTCTGGAAGAGCTTAACACCAGTATACCAGCGGACCTCAGGCAGTGTGCTTGTTGTTCTTGTTTAGTCGTTTAGTTGTGTCCAACTCTTCATGACCCCATGGACCAGAGCACACAAGGCACTCCTCCACTCTTCCACTGCCTCCTGCAGTTTGGTCAAACTCATGTTGGTAGCTTCGAGAACACTATTCAACCATCTCGTCCTCTGTTGTCCCCTTCTCCTTGTGCCCTCCATCTTTCCCAACATCAGGGTCTTTTCCAGGGAGTTTTCTCTTCTCATGAGGTGGTCAAAGTATTGGAGCTTCAGCTTCAGGATCTGTCCTTCCAGTGAGCACTCAGGGATGATTTCCTTCAGAATGGATAGGTTTGATCTTCTTGCAGTGTGCATCTCTCCTTAAAGGCAGTTTCCACCCCCTGTTTCTGCCAGCAGAGCAGCACCTCTGCCCCTCCCTGAGGCCCCTCAGCCGACCTCCAGGTGAGCATCACTTTTCTCTCTCATATACCTTTAATCGAGTGGCAGCCCTGCTTGAAATGTCATACAGTTTATTTTCTCGCAGGGAATGCAAAATGTTTTTCTCAAGGTGCAAAAGGTTGAAAAAAATCACTTTCTTTGCCATAATCAAAACCTACTGCCAAAATAATCCCTATAGCAATGGGAGAAAAATGACCTTTTTAAAAAATATGTTAAAAAAGATCTCTTCCCTTAGCTGTCTATTTATGATTTATTGCAATTAATGCCAGCTAAGTTGGGAATGTGACTCCACTTATCTAAATGGCAGGCATTCATAACATGGATGCAGAGATAGTGTGATAGAATTTGTTTTCTGTTCCTGCTCTACACTTATTTCTGATTGCTTGCTGTCATTTATAATGCTCAAGCCTTTTCTTTTGCAAGGACTGTGAGCAACGTTGTGGACATTTCCATGACCTGTCCAGTAGATGGCAATGTTGACCAGATTATTACTATTTTTCTAAAAATCCTGCTTTGCCTCAGTTACAATGGTGGGTGGGTGGGTGGGGGAGGACACTTCCCCTGGAGCTCAACCAGCAAAGGCAATTCCTTTTGGCTAGAGCTATTGTTGAAATTCTTACTACATGGGACTGCAGATCTGAAATACCTGGTAATGTTTCCTGAATTCTGAAATCTTTCACTGAAGATTCTGCGCTGTTATCCAATACATTTTTCAAAAGCAATCAAGGCAAGAGTTGCTGTAAGCCGTTTTGAGCATGATTTGTTGTTGTTGTTGTGGAAAAGTGGCATACAAATAAAAATAATAAATACACATACGTCTGTGCATGCAGCTTGCACGCTTCAGCCCAGCAGCAGTTGTCTGCTAATGATAGGATAGATCCTCCGGAGGCTCCGCCCTCCTCTACTCCCCTCTCCCAATTAACCTCCATCTCCAGGGTTGCCCCCCCCCCCCTGTTCTCAGGTTTAGCCCTAAGCTCTGCTGTCATGCAGATTCTGGGAGATCCAGGCTTTGCCCGAGTCAAGAAGAAACAGCCTCAGATTGTCGTGGGTCAAATCAGGAAGCTCAGAGTTACAGTATATCAGACTTTCAGTGCTGTAGACTTATCATGGTTAGGCTCTTGTCCGGAGTCTAGATGCAAAAGTGACATATATAATGCGGTTGCCCTATAATGGGGATGTATATCAGGAATATCCCAGGCATAGCCAGAACACAGCAGCTGGAATTGCTGCAAAAATCCAGACACGTGGGAACCCATGTCGGAAGTCTAGATTTTGCCAAATTCACTTAAAAATAGGTCAAAAACGTCATTATTATTATAACTATTATAATTATTGCTAGGTTTTGCAAAAACAGAAAAGAAGATTTTCACTGGATTTTCACTTTTTGAAATATGGCAACCCTAATATTATAACCCTAAGACAGAATAATAACCTTAAGACAGAAGCAGAGAGAAAAAGGTTTTCTATATAACACTTTTTTCTGTCTTTTGTTGTTGTTGTTTAAAACCCAACCTGAACTCAGGGAGACAAGCCATAGCTTGGAGCAGTGATTTTTATGCAAGTGTGTAACTTTAAAAGAAACTGCACTTTAACACACACACACACGCGCACACACACACACACAAACAGGAAACAAAATCAAAGGGCAGTTATCCAATAATGAGGCTGTAATTAATTCTGCTAAAGGGAAACAATTACCCTTTCAGTTCTAAATGCATTATAAAAAGGACAGTAATTTGCCGAATGATAAGTGAGGCACAAGGAGAAGAGGGGTAGATAATGTGTTGTTTACAGCAAAGTTCTACGTTTTTGGGTTTTTGATGAACAGTTTGAACTCTTTTCTCGAGAGGCACAGCCAGAGCTGGGCAGATGAGAAGCCTGGGACAAGTATGCAAATGGGCATGCGCCATCCATTTATTTGGAACCGGTTCGGAAAAGGGCAACCTTCGAGGAAAGGTTGCCTTGTTTGGGATTCTTTCGTTTAGAGAAAAGGTGCATAAATAGATTGCATGATGTTGTTGTTGTTGTTGTTGTTTAGTCGTTTAGTCGTGTCCGACTCTTCATGACCCCATGGACCAGAGCACTCCAGGCACTCCTGTCTTCCACTGCCTCCTGCAGTTTGGTCAAACTCATGCTGGTAACTTCGAGAACACTATTCAACCATCTCGTCCTCTGTTGTCCCCTTCTCCTTGTGCCCTCCATCTTTCCCAACATCAGGGTCTTTTCCAGGGAGTCTTCTCTTCTCATGAGGTGGCCAAAATATTGGAGCCTCAGCTTCAGGATCTGTCCTTCCAGTGAGCACTCAGGGCTGATTTCCTTCAGAATGGAGAGGTTTGATCTTCTTGCAGTCCATGGGACTCTAAGAGTCTCCTCCAGCACCATACCCATAATTCCTGTCAACAGGCTTTTAGAGGTACAATGTCACTGTCCATGGAGATAAAACACAGCCACTGTTGCTAGTAGCCATGGACAGCCTTCCCCTCCATGAATTGAAGTAGCCATCATCGCCTCCAAGTGGGTGTGAGTTCCATAGCTTAACTAGGCACTGTGTGCAGAAGTACATTCTTTAATCCACCCTGAATCTTCCAACATTCAGCTTCATTGGAAGTCCACAAGGTCTAGTAGTATTATGAGAGGGGGAGGACACCTTTTCTCTATCCACTTCCTCTATGCCTAATTTTGCAAATGTCTATCATGCTATCTAGATCATGGCCACTGGCCCCATGGCCTCCTGGCAAATAGTAGGGGAAGAAATAGAGGCAGTGAGGGATTTTACTTTCTTGGGCTCCGTGATCACTGCAGATGGTGACAGCAGCCACGAAATTAAAAGATGTCTGCTTCCTGGGAGAAAAGCAATGACAAACCTAGACCGCATCTTAAAAAGCAGAGACATCACCTTGCTGACAAAGGTTCGAATATTTAAAGCCATGGTTTTCCCAGTAGTGATGTATGGAAGTGAGAGCTGGACCATAAAGAAGGCTGATCGCCAAAGAATTGATGCTTTTGAATTATGGTGCTGGAGGAGACTCTTGAGAGTCCCATGGACTGCAAGAAGATCAAACCTCTCCATTCTTAAGGAAATCAGCCCTGAGTGCTCACTGGAAGGACAGATCCTGAAGCTGAGGCTCCAATACTTTGGCCACCTCATGAGAAGAGAAGACTCCCTGGAAAAGACCCTGATGTTGGGAAAGATGGAGGGCACAAGGAGAAGGGGTTGACAAAGAACGAGATGGTTGGACAGTGTTCTCGAAGTTACCAGCATGAGTCTGACCAAACTGCGGGAGGCAGTGGAAGACAGGAGTGCCTGGCATGCTCTGGTCCGTGGGGTCACGAAGAGTCGGACACGACTAAACAACAACAAAAAAGTGCTGTTGCACTCATGTCCAGTTTGCAGTCTTCCCACAGGCTGGCCACTGCGATAACAGGAAGCTAGGGCAGATGGGCCACGGGCCTGATCCTGCAGGCTTACTCTCAGGTTCTTCTTTGAATGTCGAATTCAGAAGAATGTCTGGGATCGTCAAGGAGCATCAGTTAGGTAACTCTCAAGGGCATGGTTTAAATTTGGTTCAGTATCTACCAATGTTCTTTTAAAACCCAACTCGTTATCACTCCTTATCAGGATGTCTTTGGAAGCACACTTCCTGAGCTGGCAGTGCCCCCCCTCTCTCTCTCTGTTTCCCTAAAGGGATGTAGGAAACTGCTTTTTATTGAGTCTGACCATTGATCCATCTAGCTCAGAAGTGGCTGTGCTTCTCCGGGGTTTTGAGTCTTTCCCAGCCCTAACTAGAGAGGCTGGAGATTGAACCCAGGCTCATCTCCGTGCCAAGCAATGCAAAGGAGCAAAGTGATGGGAGGCTGCATCTCACTAAGCCGGAGAATTGGTCCATCTATAGTTCCGTGTCGTCAACACTGAAAGACAGTGGCTAATCAGAGTTGTAAGCTGGAACCACAGAAGCATAGAATTGTAGAGTTGAACCAACCCGCTGCAAGGCAGTCTTTTCCAGCCGTACCCGGAGATGTTGGGGACTGAACCTGGGACCTTTTGCATGCAAAGCAGGTGCTCTATTGCTGAGCTCTGCAGATGTGTTACCCTCCCCAAATGAGCAGAGATCTATGAAGCCGCCTTATACTTAATTGGACGATTGGTCCAGTATTGTAAACACTGGCAGTGGCTAGTCTGGTGTTTAGACAGCAGATGCTGGGGACCTTCTGCATTCAAAGCATGCACACTACCACTAAGCAAGAGCCCGTCACTAATAACAACACTGGCTGGCCTGTAGCTTGGCAACAGCAGTTTCCCTCAATAATTTTCACCCTGAGGCTCTTTCAGGCAACTGTGAATTGATGACATTCCCCTCCTTCCTCTTCGTTTTTTCTCTGTATTGTCACTTAACCGCTCTGCCTTACCAAGCTGTTAATCTTTCACACGCATGCTTATGTTAAGAAGCTTAAGCACCCGACAAACACTTTATTCTCATAAAGATTGAAGGGCCTTGATATAAAACTCGCAGTTCCAGAAAGGGACAAAATTTGCGTACGCAAATAAAAGATGAAGGTCAGGAGCAGGCAGGGAGGCTGTAAATAAAATGTGCCTCCCTTTGTTTTTCAGAGGGCAAGGAGAGGGTTGAGTCTCGGAGAACCAGATTCTGCAGAAGAATCGAAAGAAACAGGTTTCCCCTAGCTGCTTTACTTCAGACTGCAGGCAGTTGACTGATGCCCTGCAAAAAACAAAGTAAAGTGACTCCTCACATCTGGAATGCAAGCACGTTAGGAGGAATGGTTCAGTCTAGCCTTCCTCCTTGCATTATATTTCTCTATGTGAATGGAGCTTTTCTCTACAGAAGATGGATTGTGTTTCTCCATTTCATTTTTCATTTCATTTCCCATTTAATTTGTATATCACCTTTCTATTTTACTATACCCAAGGTGGTTTACAAGCTGAAGAAACAAAGAATGTACACCTTATAACAATCTAACCCCATACAAAAATGTGGTAACAAAACATAACTTTAAAATAAGCAACTTATATCAAATAAAGTAATATTCAACAATCCATTAGAATAGCGTAGAATATTAAATATCTGCATATAAAAATTAAACAAAAATCTACTCTTAACCATTACGATAAATATTTTCTAAACTATAATCAATAAAAACAATGCCAAGTCCCAGTGCATAAAATAATACTATACAAATTGAGAAGCAGAGAGCGGAGGGTGGGGCAAGGCAGGTGGAAGAAGGCCTTGCCGGGTGGACGGCTGGAAGTCTCTCCCCTCTCCAGTCATGGAAGGCTGTTGGCTTCAGTGGGGGCTTCTATGAATGGAAGTGGAGGAGGGAGTTTTGAATTGGTTTGGGTCCCCCCCCAACCCTCTTTCTTTCCAAGCCCCTTCTTCCCCACACCATAATCCACACTGTCCTGAAGCAATTCCCAACTCTGGATGGAGAAAACTGGGGTCACATGGAGCAACCGAGGGAAGCAGGATGAGCAATGAGTACCTTCCACTTGATTCTCAGAATCCTCCCTTAGACCAAACGCCCCTCTGTGATAGAAGAAGAAGAGGAGGAGGAGGGGGGAGGAGGAGGAGTTTGGATTCGATATCCCGCTTTATCACTACCCTAAGGAGTCTCAAAGTGGCTAACATTCCCCTTTCCCTTCCTCCCCCACAACAAACACTCTGTGAGGTGAGTGGGGCTGAGAGACTTCAGAGAAGTGTGACTAGCCCAAGGTCACCCAGCAGCTGCATGTGGAGCAGCAGGGAAGCGAACCCGGTTCACCTGATTACGAGTCTACCGCTTTTAACCATTACACCACACTGGCTTTCTTGTTAGGAAAGAAAGGACCCCACAACTCTTTCCATTTCATCTGGACATTTCGACAACGTTGCAAAAAAGGGCAAGCAAAAGAATTGGGTGGGAGCAACTCCCCCGTGAGAAAAAAGTTTAACGTTTAGAGCTTTTTAGTTCAGAGAAGTGAGAGGAGATGTGACCGAGGTGCATAGAAATAGACAACAGAGAAAAATTTTTCTCCCTTTCTCATAACATGAGAGCATGAGGTCATTCAGTGTAGCACAGTGTTGGAAGATTCAGAACAGATTAAAAAAAAAATCAGTTCTTCAAATAGTGCATAATTAAACCACGGAACTTGCTGCAACAGAAGACAGCAGCGGCCACCAACTTGGAGAGCTTTAAAAGAGGATTAGTCCAATTCATGGAGGGCAAAGCTCTCAGTGGCTACTAGACATCATGACTATGTTCTGCTTCCACTGCCTGGGACTCTGGGATGCTTCTGGATAATTTATTCCGACTAACACAAGTGGGGAGAGGGCTATTGTGCTTACTAAGTCATGCTTACTGGCTTCCCATCAACATCTGGTTGGCCACTATGAGAACAGCTTGGCCTGATTGATCAAGGCTCTTCTTGGAGCCTTATGATTATTGCTCCCCCAAAATAGAGACTGGCTTGTAGCATATCCCTTCTCATCCTGTAGTTTAAGGTTCCCTCCCGGCTAGGGATGCACAAATTGGTCAGTTTTGGTTCTCTCGGTTTCTCCTTGTTTTTTTCCAATCTTAAATTCAGTTCTCCCATTTCTGCAGCAGTTTGGAAATTTTTGTTCTTTGTGAAAATTCATCAGCATTTCAATGCAAATTTCTCCTAATAAACACATTTTTGTGCATTATTATTTTTTTTACTAATATGCACATGTTTGGAAACAATTCCCCCTGATACAATACAAGTTCCTTGTATGTACGCTATTTTCACAAATACACTAGCATATGAATTTTTGTACACCTTACTTGGCTGGGGAACTGCAAAATTCAGAGAAGTGCAAATTTCAAAGGGTGGCTGAATTTGTGTATTGCAGGCATGGCCAAACTTAGCCCTCCAGCAGTTTTGGGACTACAACTTCCCATCATCCTGTTACCTAGGGATGATGGGAAGTTGTAGTCCCAAAACAGCTGAAGGGCCACGTTTGGCCATGCCTGGTGAATTGTAAAGTACAACTACTGGGTAATTTTCCTTAAAATGCAAGCTGAATTTCTCCTCCATCTCTGCTCCCTGCACAACCTGTTACACATTGGCCAGAGAGTCTACTTCAATAATTACACACTGTAATCATTTGCCCTTTGATAGCCCTGCCCTCTATTGGTGTTCTAGTGAAGAGAGTATTTGTTCTTTTTGTTTAATGATGTACTGGGGAAAAACCATAATTACCCGACAATGTGTCAGCAGGAATTCAAAACACACCTCTGCAACTACACTATGTGAAGTGGTAGGTTGTGCAAGCACGGATCTTTGTAGTGAGAGTAATTTTTATTGTTTAACTAAAAGCTATAACAAAAGCATTCCAAGTAGAGCTGGGAATCTAGCTCTTGATTTCCTGGCTGCCCAAGCAAATAAAGAAATAGGCAAAATATATGTGAGAGGGATCGTGTGCATGCATTCCCAGGCATGCACATTAGAGGGGCCCTCTGAATGCCTTTTTAGTGACCTGCTTACCGTTTTTGACCCTTGCTGCAGTATTAGCCTCTTGAAATTGACTACAGGAATCCCCCTAATGTGGGGTCGACTTATGCGCAACTGTGTATACACACAATGCCAAGAAATAAATAAAGAATTCCATTCAATCCCAGAAATGGCGGGAAAGAGCTGGAGAGTCCTCGTGCAATCTCACTTATTTCTATTTAATGAGATTTAAAGGTAAAGGTAAAGGTACCCCTGACAGTTAAGTCCAGTCGCGAATGACTCTGGGGTTGCGGCACTCATCTCGCTTCACAAGCCAAGTGAGCCGGCATTTGCCCACTTCCGCAGACAGTTTTTTTTGGTCATGTGGCCAGCATGACTAAGCTGCTTCTGTCAAAACCAGAGCAGCACACAGAAATGCCGTTTACCTTCCCGCCGGAGTGGTACCTATTTATCCACTTGCACTTTTATGTGCTTTCGTACCGCTAGGTTGGCAGGAGCTGGGACAGAGCAACGGGAGCTCACCCCATCTCAGGGCCTCGAACTGCCAACCTTCTGATCAGCAAGTCCAAGCAGAGCAGTGGTTTAAACCACAGCATCACCCATGTCCCTAACAAGATTTACACACCAAAATGTCAAAATGTCAAAGTGGTTTTACCTAGAACATCCATTAGAATTAACAATGAAATCTGAGGTGCATCAAGAGTTGGGACCAAGAGAGCACTGAAGAGCAGAGACAAAGGATGGACCAGATGTCAAGACCACCCAGTGACACACTGGGCCGTATCACCCAAGCACAGAACAGGTCACCCTTTATCCTCCTTCCTGGCTAAGAAGGTGCAATAGCAACTTTGCGTTGGTGCAGTCAATGCAGAGCTGTAAGGGACTTCATGGAGAAGCTGCCACCTGCAGTTCAGCAGCTCACCACATGGGGAGCTGCACACAGATCCAGTACTTCCTCTTGTCTTCTTCCCAATATCCCTGACTGACCTGGGACTGTGTAGGAAGTGCTACCATTTCTTGTTCTTGGGTAGTTTTCCAGCATATCCACCCAAGGGGGTAAGGTCATAGCTTAGTGGTAATGCACCTGCATTGTGTGCAAAGGGCCGTAGGTTTGATCCTTGGCATCTCCATGCAGAGATAGGAGAGAACCCTCTTTGAGACAGAGCCACCGCTGGTCAGTGTTGACAATAGGAGCTAATGGCCTGACTTTCACAGAGCAGCTTCCTAAGTTCCTGTTTCCAAAAGCGTTTCTCCATGTTCTCTGAGAAAGCTGTAAAGTTGCCTTCTTTCAGTTGCCCAGAAATAGGGTGCAATTCAACCAATTACAACGGCCAGCTTCTGACCTACTTGTCGAAAACAGGCTTTAAAGCCTGCAGTTACTGATTTAAAGGGTTATAACACAGTGCATCATTTAACCCTCCCCTCCCTGGGGCTTGCTAAAGCCTGTGGACAGTTCAGAAAGATCTGGCAAGGTAGCTAAGAGTGTTGGATTACAGAGCAGGGAAAGGAAGATTTGCAATGCAAGAAGCTGCCTTATACCAAATCAAACTGTGCAATCCAGAGGTTCTCAATCTTTTTGAGTCCATGGCTCCCTTGACCATTCCCTCTCCATTCTTTCCAAGGCACCCCAGTGGGGCCCAGGAGCCCAGTTATGTCACCCCTGCAGAGCTGGCAGCCTCTCACCCTTGTGGAGTGTTCCCTCAGCCTCCTCTCCTCTTCCCTCTCCTTGAGAGTCCTCCAGGCAGCCGCTGCTGCCATCCCTGGTCTCTGAGCTGCTCTCCCCCACAGCCCCAAAGAGAGGTGTCTCCCAAAGGCACCGTTCGCCCACATAGCTTATAGCCATGGCTGCTGCAATAAACAATTTTTCAAGCCTTTGGGAGGCAGAGACACGAGAGGGCATCAGAGGAGAGAGGAAAGGAAAGAGGGACAGAGGCCAGTGTTGCCCACAGCACCCCTGACCACCATTCAAGGCACCCCAGGGTGCCATGGCACACTGGTTGAAAACCACTGGCCTCTGATGGTCAGCTTCTCTCCAGGGTCTCAGGCAAGGAGGGATCTCTCCCATCAACAGCTCCCTGGTATTTCCAGCTGGAGATATCACAGACTAAAGTCAAACCAGGGACTTTCTGCATGCAAAGCATAAGCACTTCTACTAAGCCGTTGGACGACTGTTCCTAAAACCTCTGCAATTCTAACCCAAGTGAATACACAACCCCAACATCTTTCCCCCTCATACCTGAGTACACAGGCAACCCCAGCATCTTTTCCAGATTTTACCTGGGCCCAACGACAACCTCGGTTTCTTTTTCAGCACTAGCACATAGACAATCCCATTGTTCTTTCCTGCTCAGAGGCCTTTGACCAAATGATGATGATGATGATGATGATGATGTTAATATTTACCAGTATATGCCGTCCATCTGAGTGGGTTCCTTAGCCACCCTGGACAGCTTCCAGAAAAACATCAAACACAATAAAACATTAAAAACGTCCCTATACAGAGCTGCCTTCAGATGTTTTTTATATAAGATAGTTGCTTATCTGTTTGACATTTGATGGGATGGCAATAAGAATGCAATTCTGTTCATTAAACTTCTCAAAATCCTGAACCAAGTTGGCCAGTCAGTTTAAGAAGAGTAAAAGTAAAGTTACTCAAAGAAAACATGCACACATACCATTTTGTCTTAAAAAAAACAATTCTATTACAAGCACTACAGAAAATAGAAATACAAGTGTGCAAACATTTGCCTACGGAGGTGGCCAATAAACACAGGGCATGATTACCTCAATTTGCAGAATAAGAAATACGCAGGTTCCTAGGTGGGTAATGGACTTCTGGGTACAATAAAATACACATAGCACCAGTCATGAATAGCATGTACATGTTTAAATCACCACTTTCCTTGGCAAAATAAACAGAAGTGGCAATTTGGGAGAAATCTAGCTCCATGAATCTTTTTTTTCCTGAAAAGAAAATTCAGGCAGCACTCAGACCCAATGTACATATTTTGTCCGAAGGTATCCACACCCGAGAGTAAAAAGTTGAGTAAGAGCTGGTCCCCAAGGAAGCTCCAGGAATTAAACAATTTCTGCAGGAACTCCTGGCAGATAAGGTCACCAGTGGGTACTCGTCATAACGAATATGCACTACTTTCAGAATTGAAGGTGGTAGCCCTCTGAACGCTAGTTGCTGGGGGAACACAACTGAGGGAAGTGCTGTCTGTGCTCTACCCAAAGGCCACCTGGTTGACCACTGTGCTAGATGGATGCTAGAATGGATTGTTTGTTTGTCTGTTTTATTTATTTATTTATTTATTTATTTATTTATTTATTTATTTATTTATTTATAGCATTTGTACTGCACCTTTCAGCCAAAAATACTCCCAGAGTGGCTTACATACAATCAATTGAAACAAGATAGTCCCTGCCCAACTGCTTATAGCCCTAAATAATAATAGTAATAATAATAATGAATAATAATAATAATAATGGCATGACACACAAAGGAAAAGGGAGAGGGAGGGAAGAGTAAAAAATTCAAATTCATACACCAATTCTTAAACAGTAGCTCTTATAATGACCAGCTGGCATAGAAAGAGTTCAGGAGCAGGAAGTTCCTGGCGGCACTGGGTGGTAGGCTAGGCTAAGAGGCAGTAGCTGGCCCAAGGTCACCCAGTCAGTTTCACGGCCACATGAGGTTTTTGAACCCTGGTCTCTCATGTCCAACACTCTAACCAGAATATCACACTGACTTAGTGTATAACTCTTGGTTGAAGAGCAGTATAAGTATACATAAGAGATGAATCTAAATTAGGGCCTACCAAAAGATTTCATCCAATAATATCCCAGTTGCATGGCATTTTTGACCCTGGCTTTCAGACCTTTAATGTACCTCTAATGCACTGGAAGAAGCAAAGATCACCAGTGTCGAAGCAATGATTCTTCAACATCAACTTTGTTGGACTGGTCATGTTGTTCGGGTGCTTGATTATTGTCTTCCAAAGCAACTATTCTATTGTGAACTTAAAAATGGAAAGTGTGGTGCTGGTGGTCAACATAAGAGGTTTGAAGACTATCTCAAGGGAAATCTAAACAAATGTAGTATAAACACCGGCAACTGGGAAACACTGGCCTGCGAGCTCTCCAATTGGAGAACAGCCCTTACCAAAGGTGCCATGGACTTTGAAGACACTCAAACTCAGGACGAAAGGTGAAAATGTGTTAAGAGGAAGGCATGTTTGGCAAACCCTCACTGTGATCAACTCCTGCCCAGAAACCTAGGTCCCCACTGTGGAAGGATGTGTGGATTCAGAATTGGCCTCCACAGTCACTTATGGACTCACTGTTAAGACTGTGTTCATGGAAGATAGTCTTACTTGGCTATGAGTGATTGCCAGATAGTAAGAATGCTAGATCCCTAAACTGGAGCCTCTCTCATCTTTTACAGGGCTCTAATAAATAAACTAAATCTTGTTTGAAATGCTGGAGAGCTGCTGTCCAGCAGTATAGACAATACTGCACCTAGTAGATGAATGATCTGATTTGGCATAAGGCTCCTTCTCTATGTTCCTAATGACCATGAGAGGGCAGCAAAGAAACATGTAGCCTGCAGTTTTGTCACCACTGCATGCTGGTATCCATCAAGATGTGATGTTGAGTGACTGCAGAGCAGGGGGTCACCAACTTCTTTGAACCAGTGGGCACATTTTTGGATTTTGAGTGGGTGCTGAGGGTGCCAGGGTCCCATAATGACTGCCACAGAGACAGAGTGTCATAACACAAAGAGGCTGATTTGGAGAATGTGGCATGATGCAGAATTAGAGAGACAACTACCCCAGAGAACCTTATGTCTACCATGGGAAGTCAGCTATGTCCTGCTGGTCCTGACTATGGAGATCACACACACAATGGTGTTGTTGCTGTGTAACAACAGCAAGAAGTGAGATACCAGGGGGAGGGGAAATGAATGGGGTTTCCAAGGTTGGACCACTGGGCAGGTGCTCCACACTGCAATAGTTTGTTGCAGGTTCCACTTGTGCCTTGTGGATTAGACCATAGCTGTCAACTTTTCCCTTTTCTTGCGAGGAATCCTATTTGGAATAAGGGAATTTCCCTTAAAAAAAGGGAAACGTTGACAGGACATTAGACCCATGTCCTTGCCATCTTGGGGTGGTATTTGTTCCATCGTATTCTAGGCAGACAATGGGTGCTCATGTATAACATGTAAACAGGTGCCAGTGTTGTGACCACACACATAAGACTGATGTACGTCTTCACTGCCACCTGTATAGAATTGGATGCCCTGCACATCTTGCTTCTTTATTCAAAGCAGCATTAATATTACTTGGTTGTTGGTTGTGATCTGGGGAAGGGATGGGGCTCGTCTTTGATCCTAACTCTTTGAGAAACATCTTAACTTTGCAATACTTTGCATGCATCAGCTCCAAGTTCAGTCCTTGGCATCTCTGGGAAAAGATGAGAAACATTCCCATCTGAAATCCCAGAGAGCCACAGCGAGTCAGCCTAGTAGACCACACTGAACTAGATGGACCAAATAGTCGAATCTGGTATAAGGCAGCTTCCTATTACCTCCATTGCACATTGCTTCTGAGCCAAGCAGGTTACCCTTTCTATAGCAGCTGCTGTAGAATGGGTTCTGAGCCTTGATTTCATGCTGGGTGGCTTCTCCTTGTCACCAGGAACATGACGGCTCCGCTAAGGCATGCCACAGTCTCTGACAGCCTGTTTGCCCCTCAGGTTGAAAGCTCTGTTCCTTCCATTGGCAGCCAGCCAGTTGCATGTTACAGTTAATTAAATTATCCGTGCAACTGAAATAGCAGCAATGTTAAAAGGAAGCAGGGAAGAAAGAAAGAAAGAAAGAAAGAAAGAAAGAAAGAAAGAAAGAAAGAAAGAAAGAAAGAAAGAAAGAAAGAAGTGGACCAACTGTCTAGAATCAGCGCAGCAGCTGCCCTCCTGAGTTTAGCATAGAGCAAACCGTATTGGCCACATCTGTCTCATGGGCCAGAGGTTTTGCACCCTTGTTCTTGATACCTGTCTCACCTGTTTAAGAATGGTTTGCACAGTATGATGGATGGGGACTCATACAGAAAGTTCAGCTTGATTTGTTGTTGTTTAGTCGTTTATTCGTGTCCGACTCTTCATGAACCCATGGACCAGAGCACGCCAGGCCCTCCTGTCTTCCACTGCCTCCCACAGTTTGGTCAGACTCATGTTTGTATCTTCGAGAACACTGTCCAACCATCTCATCCTCTGTCGTCCCCTTCTCCTTGTGCCCTCCATCTTTCCCAGCATCAGGGTCTTTTCCAGGGAGTCTTCTCTTCTCATGAGGTGGCCAAAGTATTGGAGTCTCAGCTTCAGGATCTGTCCTTCCAGTGAGCACTCAGGGCTGATTTCCTTCAGAATGGATAGGTTTGATCTTCTTGCAGTCCATGGGACTCTCAAGAGTCTCCTCCAGCACCATAATTCAGCTTGATAGTAGATTTTTAATTTTCAGTGGAAAACCGTGGCTAAAGAATAGATAGTTAAAACTGCCCTTGCATTCTGAAAGTAGGTATGTATGCATGAAGAAAATACCTTGGGCCCTTCCAGATGACCTGTTTATTGAGCATTCCTCCTGGTTTGCTTGCTGGGCATTTACATATCTTGGGCCCCATCTGCAGTGCACATCTATCATACCATTTTACTGTCATGGCTTCTCCCAAGGAATCCTAGGAAATCCTGGAGTTTGTTAAGGTTGCCCTATTCCCCTCAGAGCTACAATTTTCAGAGGTCACTGGAAAGAGGAATTGTTTAACAACCACTCAGAATTGTAGCTCTTTGAAAGGAATGAAGTCTCCTAACAGCTCCTTGAACCCTTAACAAACTACAGTCTCCAGGATCATTTGGGGAAGCCACGGTTGTGTAAAGTGGGATGATATTGCCTTAAATGTATAGTGCAGATGGGTCCTTACCATTAGTCATTTGTTCATCCCACACTCTTCAGTGGATTTTCCAAACTGCAAAAAAACAGTTTCTTTCTTTTGAAGTGGCTTTGTTGAAACCAAGCAGCCTTTCTCAAACTTGGGTCCCCAAATGTTGTTGGACTACAACTCCCATCTTTCCTGACCACTGTTCTTGATAGCAAGGGATGATAGGATTTGTAGTCCAACAACACCTGGGGACCCAATGCTGAGAGAGGGGCTGCACTAGAGTAACACGGCCCTTTAATCTACTATAACTGTGCAAAGTTAATATTCAGGTATGTGCTTGAATGCCTTCTGCAAAACTGTAATGATTGGAAGATGCCCCTGCTTTTTTCAGTCTCCCATGCTGCCCAGGACAATATTTCTTGACTGGTGATGGGGGTGTTTTTCCTGTAAATCTCAAAGGAAAGCCAGTGCTTATTGAGACCACCTGACATGTAGCCAAGGAGGACCACTTTGCAGGAAGTTCACACTGTGCACATCCGCTTCTGGAGTAAGTCATCGTGCTCTGCGCCAAGAACAGAGACACTCTGTGTGAGCCACCCAGCGCCAATCAAACCAAACAGAGACAGTCGTTTTGGAGTGGAAATAACAAAGGCAGGAGCTTGGGAAGCATTTGAATTAAATATTTGGCTTGCAGAACCCCACCCACTTAGTCCTGTAATTCACAAGGCACTCTCGGAACAACTGGGTTCAAGAGCACTGCCCCACCTCTTTGCCCTGATCCACGCTGTCATTACTCAGGAAATCTGCAAGGTCAGATTTGCCAAGCTGAAAGACCCATACATGGTGTGCTTGCTTTTGGCTGTTGCTAACACAGCTTTGCAAACGAAGAAATGGCATTGTCCTGAGCCAGAGTATTGGTGTACCAGGGGTGAGAAAACCTTTCTGGATGTCAAGACACATCTTAATCTTAATCTCCCCATTCATGGTAGGGCAGATCTGGCAAATTCTGTGATTCAACCATTTTATATTTTGGTGTGTTTTAGATTATACATCCTTCAGGGTGGAATTCTTCCTTTAATTATGTACAGAGCCATGCACGCTGATGGTGCTTTATAAATAAATGGTAATAATGATATGGATAAGTAGTAGTGGTAGTAGTAGCCCTGCTATTCAAGATTCCATCCACTCCTGCTAGAAAGAGAGAGAGAGAGAGAGAGAGAGAGAGAGAGAGAGAGAGAGAGAAAGAAAGAAAGAAAGAAAGAAAGAAAGAAAGAAAGAAAGAAAGAAAGAAAGAAAGAAAGAAAGAAAGAAAGATCAGTGGTCCATAGCTACTGGGCTGTTTTGGCATCCCATTGTAGGCTTTCTAAATATTTTTTTAAAAATAATATTTATTACTTTTCCAACAATTTAAACACAACACTAAAAAGAAAAAAAAGAACAATACAATACAAAAACCCTACATAACACTAACACATTAAACTAACAAAACCAAACAAAAACAGTTTAAAACACATCAAACAATTTCAGTATCTTATCTTTCATTCACTTATTTCCACAACCTCCTCGCACCTCCCTTTTTGTATTCCACTTCTGTTAATTGTTTCAGCAATTCCTTTCCATCTTCCTCTGTTTTCTATCCTATAATTATCTTAACACATTCTAACCTTATTTTTCCTTTAATATTCTATTAATCTATTTATACTTAATTCCTTATAACATTTCTACTAAAGCCATATAACTTCATTCCAACATTCTTCTAACATTCATTAATTTTACAGTATTTCTGTAAATAGTCTTTAAACTTTTTCCAGTCTTCTTCCACCGACTCTTCTCCCTGGTCTCGGATTCTGCCAGTCATTTCCGCCAGTTCCATATAGTCCATCAACTTCATCTGCCATTCTTCCCAGGTGGGTAAATCTTGTGTCTTCCAATACTTCGCAATGAGTATTCTTGCTGCTGTAGTTGCATACATAAAAAAAGTTCTATCCTTCTTTAGCACCAATTGGCCGACCATGCCCAGGAGAAAGGCCTCTGGTTTCTTCAGGAAGGTATATTTGAATACCTTTTTCATTTTGTTATAAATCATCTCCCAGAATGTCTTAATCCTTGGGCATGTCCACCAAAGGTGAAAGAATGTCCCTTCAGTCCCATTACATTTCCAACATTTATTGTCGGGCAAATGGTAAATTTTTTCAAGCTTGACTGGTGTCATCTACCACCTATAAATCATTTTCATTAAATTTTCTCTTAGGGCATTACATACCGTGAATTTCATACCTGTGGTCCATAACTGTTCCCAGTCAGCCATCATTATGTTATGTCCAACATCTTGTGCCCATTTAATCATAGCAGATTTCACCATTTCATCCTGAGTGTTCCATTTCAACAGCAAGTTATACATTCTTGACAAATTCTTGATTTTTGGATCTAACAATTCTGTTTCCAATTTTGATTTTTCCACCTGGAAACCAACTTTTTTGTCCAAATTGTATGCCTCCATTATTTGGTAATAATGGAGCCAATCTCGCACTTTGTTTTTCAATTTTTCAAAGCTCTGCAATTTTATTCTGTCTCCATCTTGTTCCAGAATTTCCCAATATTTCGGCCATTTGACCTCCATATTGAGTTTTTTCTGTGCCTTCGCTTCCATTGGTGACAACCATCTTGGGGTTTTCTTTTCTAACAAATCCTTATATCTTATCCAAACATTAAACAATGCTTTTCTAACAATATGGTTTTTAAACGCTTTATGTGCTTTTACCTTATCGTACCACAGATATGCATGCCAGCCAAATGCATTATTAAAACCTTCTAAATCCAACACTTCAGTGTTTTCAAGAAGCAGCCATTCTCTCAGCCAGCAAAAAGCAGCTGGTTCGTAATAAAGTTTAAGGCCTGGCAGGGCAAATCCACCTCTTTCTTTGGCATCCGTTAATATCTTAAATTTTATTCGAGGCTTCTTGCCTTGCCAAACAAATCTGGAAATATCTTTCTGCCACTTCTTGAAACAATCCATCTTATCCAAAATTTGCAATGTTTGAAACAAAAACAACATCCTTGGCAACACATTTATTTTTATCACAGCAATTCGGCCTAACAATGATAACTTCAAATTTGTCCATACTTCTAAATCCTTTTTCACTTCAATCCAACATTTTTCATAATTATCCTTAAATAAATTCACATTTTTGGCAGTCATGTTAACCCCTAAATATTTCACTTTCTTAACCAATGTTAGTCCTGTCTCCTCCTGAAACTTCTCTCTCTCATTCACAGTTAAGTTTTTCTCTAAAACCTTAGTTTTCATCTTATTCAACTTAAAACCTGCTACCTGTCCAAATTCTTGAATCAGTTCCAATACCCTTTTAGTACTAGGTTCTGGCTCCTGTAAAGTCAATACTAAGTCATCAGCAAATGCTTTCAGTTTGTACTGTTTAGCTCCCACTTGTATACCTTTAACCTCTTGATCCTTTCTAATCATATTTAACAAAACCTCAAGGACCGATATAAAGAGCAAAAATATTTTTTTATTGTTGTAGTCCTGCAAATTAAGGGTTCTCCCAAGCTATCCTGATACTCTTTTGTGTCTGTGGTTGTGATGGCCTGGGAATCCGATTCAGAGGGTGAACCGGAGGAATCCCAGCCTGCACAGGAGTCCCCGCCTCCAGGGCCGGCTGAACTGGGGCAGAGCCTTGATTCTGAGGTGCCTGCACCTGTGCCGGATCCTCAGGAGCAGACACCAGGTGAATCCACTCTGGCTCCAGAGGTGGTTGAGGACTCAGTGCCTACAGGTGAGTCTCCCCCTGGGCCCAGTAACCCTTCAGCCTCTCCTGAACTGCAGAGGCTCAGGGCAGAGAGGCGAAGGGAACTGGTTTCTCCCAGGAGGAGTGCTCGCCTTAAGGCCAGGAGAGGCGGGTCTCCTGGGGGGCGGGACCGCCCCTGGCCTCAGAGAAGATAAAGGCCAGTCAGCCCGGTCCCAGGTTGCGGAAGCAACGTCGTTGTTGAGTACCTGTTCCTGCCCGGACCCAGACCTGACCCTCCAGTGTTCCTGTCCCCGCCCGGCTTCCTGCTTCGCCCCGCTCCTTGTGAACTGTTTCCAGGCTAGCGACCCAGGACCGGACTTTGACTACGCCAACGGTAACTTCCCCCCCGGGACCAGCACAGTGGTGTTATTATTGCCGCAGCGAGACTCCTTATGGGGTCTTCGCTGCGAGATCACATTCATCCGGTGCTACACCAGCTGCACTGGCTCCCGGTGGAGTACAGGATCAGATTTAAGGTGCTGGTTTTAACCTTTAAAGCCCTATACGGCCTAGGACCCTCGTACCTACGGGACCGCCTCTCCTGGTATGCCCCACAGAGAAACTTACGGTCTTCAAATAAAAACATCTTGAAGGTCCCAGGCCACAGAGAAGTTAGGCTGGCCTCAACTAGAGCCAGGGCTTTTTCGGCTGTGGCTCCGATCTGGTGGAACACTCTGTCACAAGAGACCAGGGCCCTGCGGGACTTGACATCTTTCCGCAGGGCCTGCAAGACAGAGTTGTTCCGCCAGGCCTTTGGCCAGGGCACAGCCTGACTCCCTCCCTCGGCAATCTTCGCGGAGCTCTGGCCCAATGGTTGCCAGTGGCCTGAATTAATTAATTTTACAATGAATGATTTTAGAGTGTTGTTTATGTTATACTTTTATACTGTTTTATTGTTGTTAGCCGCCCTGAGCCCGGCTTCGGCTGGGGAGGGCGGGATATAAATAAAATTTATTATTATTATTATTATTATTATTATAACTAGAAAATCAAAGGCACTCACACCTGAACATCAGAAATAAAGGGAATGACATCTCACACCTGAAATGTCATCACGTTGCATGTGTATAGAGAGAATTATTTATTGACTCAATGGAATGTGGTCCTGGGTATACAGGTCCTGGGTAATCTTTCATATGGGCATTGACTATCCCTACAGCTGTTCAACATAATTTCTGCATAATATGCTAGCCGTCCATACTTTGGGATTAAAGGTATCTCTACAATGTATGGTTTTGTGATTAGGGATTGCAGGGGAAATTCAAATTTGTTTGCAGTTAAAGGCAAACCTCCTTAATTCACACTTTCCAAAACAATATGAGAACCAAAACAAAGCCATACTGAATTTTTCAAAAGAGGTCAATGTCCAAGAAACAAGTGCAAAAAGTGCACATACATGCATAAACATGTATGTATTTGTGAAAATAATGTACAATCATATTGGGGGAAATGCTCTGCAAAAATGTATATGTTAGGCAAAATTGCAGATACATGCATATTAGGTGAAATTTGCACTAAAATGCTAACAGATTTCCATGAGGACTTTTAAAGAAAATCACTCACTCATGTGAAATATGGAAAACTGAATTTAAGATTGGAAAAAATAAAAAGGGAGAGATTTTGAAATTGACAAATTTGCTCATGCATATCTACAGTGCAAGCTCTTACAATTTACTAGAGGTAATTTTGTTGGCTTTCCCTTTTAAAGAAAGGTTTTTTGAGAGAGAGAGAGAGAGAGAGCATAACTCCTAGCAGATTCTGTCTGCTCTGCAAAAGTTCACCCATTGTTCATAATATATTCCCTGGTCCAACATAAACAGAGACATTGTGAAAGGCTTTCTTGCCCTGAATAATTATTGTTGCTTTTGAAGTTTCAGTGATTCTTGTCCTCCCCAATGGATGAATCATTATGTTTTGCAATATTTTTTCCTCTTCCAAGCTGACTGGCCCCCCAGCCTGCCACTTCTGCTTTGGAATGCCTGGCCCCCAGCCCCTGTATTCAGCAAATTACAATGGAAAGAATGTCATGAGCTTTTATTTTGACTTACTGGCACTTCCTCCTCTCACCTGTTTACATAGCCGGCTCCCTAAGGAGGGCACCACCGGGGGTCATGGCAGCAGCTCCCTTAAAAGACTCCCTGGCAGAACTTCACTTCCATCCAGAGAAGGTGATGACCTCCTAATTAAATAGACAGTGCTCTTGTGCTCTTTGCTGGCATTTCTCTTTGTGGTTCTTCCTTGCCCCAATCACTTCTCCTTAGAAGACAAAAAAAAACCCCCAACAACAACCCCGAAATGCTTCAGTGCTAGAGCCTTTGCTCCAGGGGCTATAATAATAATAATAATAATTTATTATTTATACCCCGCCCATCTGGCTGGGCCTCCCCAGCCACTCTGGGCGGCTTCCATAAAAACCAAAAATACAATAAAATATCACACGTTAAAAACTTCCCTGAACAGGGCTGCCTTAAGATGTCTCCTGAATGTCAGGTAGTTGTTTATCGCCTTGACATCTGCTGGAAGGGTGTTCCACAGGGCGGGCGCCACTACCGAGAAGGCCCTCTGCCTGGTTCCCTGTAGCTTTGCTTCTCGCAATGAGGGAACCGCCAGAAGGCCCTCGGCGCTGGACCTCAGCGTCCGGGCAGAATGATGGGGGTGGAGACGCTCCTTCAGGTATACTGGACCGAGGCCGTTTAGGGCTTTAAAGGTCAGCACCAACACTTTGAATTGTGCTCGGAAACGTACTGGGAGCCAATGCAGGTCTTTCAAGACCGGTGTTATATGGTCTCGGCAGCCGCTCCCAGTCACCAGTCTAGCTGCCGCATTTTGGATTAGTTGTAGTTTCCGAGTCACCTTCAAAGGTAGCCCCACGTAGAGTGCATTGCAGTAGTCCAAGCGGGAGATAACCAGAGCATGCACCACTCTGGCGAGACAGTCCGCAGGCAGATAGGGTCTCAGCCTACGTACCAGATGGAGCTGGTAAACAGCTGCCCTGGACACAGATTTGACCTGTGCCTCCATGGACAGCTGTGAGTCCAAAATGACTCCCAGGCTGCGCACCTGGTCCTTCAGGGGCACAGTTACCCCATTCAGGACCAGGGAATCCTCCACACCTGCCCGCCCTCTGTCCCCCAAGAACAGTACTTCTGTCTTGTCAGGATTCAACCTCAATCTGTTAGCCGCCATCCATCCTCCAACCGCCTCCAGACACTCACACAGGACCTTCACCGCCTTCACTGGTTCTGATTTAAAAGAGAGGTAGAGCTGGGTATCATCCGCATACTGATGAACACCCAGCCCAAACCTCCTGATGATCTCTCCCAGCGGCCGCATGTAGATGTTGAAAAGCATGGGGGAGAGGACAGAACCCTGAGGCACCCCACAGGTGAGAGCCCAGGGGTCTGAACACTCATCCCCCACCACCACTTTCTGAACACGGCCCAGGAGGAAGGAGCGGAACCACTGTATAACAGTGCCCCCAGCTCCCAGCCCCTCAAGACGGTCCAGAAGGATGCTATGGTCGATGGTATCGAACGCCGCTGAGAGATCCAGCAGAACTAGGAAACAGCTCTCACCTTTGTCCCTAGCCCGCCGGAGATCATCAACCAGTGCGACCAAGGCAGTTTCAGTCCCATGATGAGGCCTGAATCCCGACTGGAAGGGATCCAAATGGTCCGCTTCTTCCAGGCGTGCCTGGAGTTGTTCGGCAACCGCTCGCTCAATCACCTTGCCCAGGAATGGAAGATTTGAGACTGGGCGATAGTTGGCCATCGTGGCCGCATCTAAAGATGGTTTTTTAAGAAGCGGTTTAATAACCGCCTCTTTCAGCGGGTCTGGGAAGGCTCCCTCACGGAGGGAAGCATTCACCACCCCACGAAGCCCATCGCCCAGCCCTTCCCGGCTTGCTTTTATTAGCCAGGATGGGCAAGGATCCAGGAGACAGGTGGTTGGTTTCACTCGTCCAAGCAGCCTGTCCACATCCTCGGAGGTAACAGATTGGAATTGATCCCACTCAACTTGACCAGACAGAACTCTTGCACTCTCCCGCCCCGGCCCTGCTCCCACGGTGGAGTCTACTTCTTCCCGAATCTGAGCGATTTTATCTGCAAAAAACTTTGCAAAATCATTGCAGGAGAACATGTGGCCCGTACTGGGCCCCGATGTTGCAGGTGGTTCCGCTAAATTGTGAACCACCTGAAAAAGTCTCCTGCTGCTGTTTTCTGCAGATGCAATAGAGGCGGTAAAGAAATTCTTCTTCGCCGTCGCTATCGCCACTTGGTAGGCTCGACGTTGAGCTCTAACCTGTGTCCGGTCAGATTCAGAATGAGTTCTCCGCCACCGGCGCTCTAGCCGTCTCAACGATCGCCGGTCTAGAATAGTACTCTTGGTCCCCCAGCACTTCAGTTGCCTTCAGTTGCCACCATTTTGTGGTATGTCCAGGACATACTGTAAATTTAGGTTCACTGGCCTAAGTGAACTAAAGCCCTCTGTTGCCCTATCCCTCTCGCAGAGAGGTTTAACAATCAAGTCCCCTTCTTGGGGAACTCTGGGAAATGTGGCTCCACGAGGGGAATAGATCTCTCCTCACAACTTTCAGCAGCTTAACAAACTACAGTTCTCCCACTTCTGTCAGGGGAACAGGATATTCTAACAACTCTCAGCAGCCTTAATAAACTACAGCTCCAGAATTCTCTGGGGGAAAGCTATGACTGTTTAAAGTGGCATCATAGAGCTTTAACTGTATAGTGTAGATGGGTCCACTGTCATACACAAACATATCTCAAATTGTGTTGTACCTCTGTGTTGGTTTTAATTGGAAGCTGCTTTGGGGGGAGTTGATCTTGGCTAACAATCAGACTACAGATGCAATTCATGGCTTGGTCAATGATCCCGCTTCTTCCTGGCTGCAACTCCAGCGACATTATGAGCCAGAAAACTCCGAGCCTTGCCCTGATGACCAACAAATCAAGGAAAAAGAATTGCACATTGCCTGCTATCAGTCCCACATCCTCCCTCCACCCAGCAGAGACCTGCCCTCCGATTTGAGAAACCCTAGAATAAGTGGATTGTGAATGGCAGCCGCTGGCATTCGGTAAAGATTCCATTTAACAAGCTAATCTTGCCCTGAGTGCTAACTGTCCTTTGCCAGCGAGAGATTTTAGATATGCCCGGGATCACGTCTCATTTATTTGGACATATTTGTGGTTTTGATGATATAAATGAAACCAACTGATTCTAGGCTTACTTTCTTCCTTATCGAGGGAGGTTTGTGGAATGCTTGCACGCTCCTACAGTGAAACCACCGCTGAAATCAACAATTCATCCTGGATCATGCACTTTTCAGTCTTGCCAGTTTCAGTGGGGAAATGTAACATAAACTGTGGAGGTTGCTGTTTCCGGGGGGGGGGGGCGAAGAGAGACACACCACCCTGTGCCGTCTCCCCAAAGGTTAAAGACCTGTACAGGCGCAAGCCAAAAAGCAAGGGGACGTTTTAGGTCTGGAGATAGGGGAACATTTTCAACTCGAGAGCCACATTCCCTTCTGTACAGCCCTAGAAACTAACAAATCACACTATCCATTTCTAAGTCTCAGTATTATTTAGTTTTTATGAATTCCCGGGAAACGTCAGGTGCTTTTCTTGCCACCAAGGCCACCTGAGCCCCAAGCAACAGCCATGGGTCCAGAAGATACCCTAGGCTTGCTTTCAAAATCACATGCACACACACAAAAATGTGCATAGCAGGGAAAATGCATTTGGAACTGTGTACAAATGTGGATTTTTCTAATACGCTAATTGATGTGGAAATTAGATGAACGACAGTTAAGATTATAAAAATGAGAACCTGAAATTGACAGGTTTCTCCATCCCTACTAGACACAGACCCACCTTACAAGCCCGCTGTACAGATTGTTCCTTTGTTTTATTTTTGCTTTTATTTCATTTTTTGCAACATACCTTTCCTCCAAAGAGCTGAAGGTGGCGTACCTGGCTCTTCCACTCTCCACCTTATCCCCACAACAATCCTGTGAGGGAAGTTAAGCTGAGAGATGGTGGCTTGCCCAAGGTCACCCAGTGAGCTTCATGGCTGAGTGGGGATTTGAACCCTGTTCTCCCAGGTCCTGGTCCAACACCCTAATCACTGCACCACCCTGGCTCTGACATGGCCCTGATTGCCGCAATCCTAATCTGTAGATGTCACTGCTGTTCCTGCTGCTACAGTTATTGTTGTTAATCATAGTAAATGAGTAGAAGTAGTGGCAGGGCCTGATTCAGGAGGGCAGGCACTGGCGACATGTTATTAGTCTGTGAGCCTGTTTTTTTTAATCAAAAAGTATTATGGTTTTTTTTAAGGGATGCAGGTGGCGCTGTGGGTTAAACCACAGAGCCTAGGACTTGCCGATCAGAAGGTCGGTGGTTCGAATCCCCACGACGGTGTGAGCTCCCGTTGCTCGGTCCCTGCTCCTGCCAACCTAGCAGTTCGAAAGCACAAAGTGCAAGTAGATAAACCAGCGGGAAGGTAAACGGCGTTTCCGTGTGCTGCTCTGGTTCGCCAGAGGCGGCTTAGTCATGCTGGCCACATGACCCGGAAGCTGTACGGCGGCTCCCTTGGCCAGTAAAGCAAGATGAGCGCCACAACCCCAGAGTTGGTCACGACTGGACCTAATGGTCCGGGGTCCCTTTACCTTTACCTTTTTGTTATGTTTTTTACCAGGTCATGTTATCATTTCTCATTGTGGTGGATTGCATTGTGGATCCACATTTTTATTTAAAATATAGTATCAGTCATCAGAGTGGTTAGAGGAAACCATCGCTGTTTGGTCACTTGTTCATCACACCTTTAACAAGGTGTGTGGTTGAACATTACCCCAATTTTTATTATTCCATTAGGTTTATGACTGAAGTCCATTTCCTTATAAGCAAACTGCCCACTGGCAAGACTTTTGATGTGTCTGTTTTTAAGGCCCTACCCTCGTGTTTCCCATGGTTGAGAGAGATTGGGGTCATCTGCATGGGGAAGAACAAAATTAGAACTGGAACCTTTGGGGGGGGTCTGCTTTCTGCTGTTGCTTTGTGGTGAGCTTTGTACACCCACCTCCCACCCCAAATCAGTCTCTAATTTTTTTTAACTGCCTCTGCTTCCTCCAAAACAACGGAACTTTTTCCTCCACCCCCGCCAAGAAGGTTGTTAATGAATTCCCTCCCATTTTTATAGCCTGTGGAAGTACATTCTTTGACCTAGTCCCATGAATCCATTTGTTATTATCTCATTTCTCTTTTGTTACAGTTTCATTCATATACACACACACACACACACACACACACACACACACACACACACACACAGTTAGTCTGCTTTCATTTCTGCTTGATTATAATGGGACCCAGCTGAATTTCCGATGCTTATAACTTTGGTGCTTTCCATCCAAATAACATGACGTTTTCAGATGTCGTGCTACTTGTTGGAAAAAAAGTGAATACTTTTCCTTCTCTTATCTTCTACTTAATGCATGTGTTACTTTAAAATAGAGCTTTCCAAACTGTGTGTCATGACACATTTATGTGTCGGCTGCAGTGTGTAGTTGTGTCGTGTGAATGCTCCCTGTCCTTCTCCTGGGGCTGGAAAGGGGTTAGTTTAACCTCTGGTTTGTTAGTAAAACTGAATTACTGTGTCGTGAAATGATGCAGGTCTTCAAAAGTATTTCACCAACATGAAAAGTTTGCAAAGCGCTGCTTTAAACCATGCAAGGGCACTGTTTGTTGAGCAATCTAGCCAGCACTCGTTTGCTGCTTCTTTGTTTGAGTTAACACCAACCCTAAAAGCTGAACCATTTTGTTTGTTGTTCTCTCCAGACCAGATATCTGCTTCTTTCTCTCTCACTTCTCCACTCAGACTGCAATTGTTTCCTGCACGAATAAATCATTTTAACTCCAGAAACTGTAAGTGATGATTCTAAATGAATTCACCCAAGCTGCAAGGGAAGGTCTGCTACCACTACTCCCTTACAGCATCTGATGTGCCAAGTTTCAGGCAGGTTTCACCAGTCTCCCCCAACCTGGTTAAATCTTTGCGTTCTGGGAGTTAGTGGGGCTGGAGCGTCTTCAGCAAAGAAGTGTTGCTGAAGCTGTTGGAGCTGCAGGAGAGCAGCAGGGCTGGCTCCCCTCTGTCGTCTCTGTTGGGGCCTACATCCAAACAGCAAATCTCACTGCCCTGCGCTGTGCTGGATCACCTGCCTGCTTCTGCCTCTCCACAATCTCTCAAGCTTCCTGCTTCTAGTACCTCTCATCTTGTCCCCTCCTCTGAGTTGTGGCTGGTATCCCACCACCAGGATCTGGGCTCTAAGTAATCTTCTGTGCCCTCTCTGGGGGGCTCTTGGGCAGGTGGTTCCCAACACTCCTCCTCATCCAGCACCCTGGCAATGTGGGGAATAAATAACTACATCAGGAAGACAGGATAAGGACCAGCACCTCCTATTTACCACGAGGCTGCTGTAATATAATAATAATATAATAATAATTTATTATTTATACCTCGCCCATCTGGCTGGGTTTCCCCAGACACTCTGGGTGGCTCCCAATCAAGTGTTAAAAACAATACAGCATTAAATATTAAAAACTTCCCTAAACAGGGCTGCCTTCAGATGTCTTTTAAAGATAGGATAGCTGCTTATTTCCTTCACATCTGAAGGGAGTGCATTCCACACGGCGGGCGCCACTACCGAGAAGGCCCTCTGTCTGGTTCCCTGTAACCTCACTTCTCGCAATGAGGGAACCACCAGAAGGCCCTCGGCACTGGATCTCAGTGTCCGGGCTGAACGATGGGGGTGGAGACGCTCCTTCAGGTATACAGGACCGAGGCCATTTAGGGCTTTAAAGGTCAGCACCAACACTTTGAATTGTGCTCAGAAACATACTGGGATCCAATGCAGATCTCTCAGGTGTAAAGGTGGCATAGCGGGTACCAAGGAGGAGGCAGTTCCAGCCTCTAAGAAATGTGCCACAGCCATTGCTATCACCATGGCAGCAGCAGCAGGGAGTGAAACATTTATTGGAAGCCAGGTTTGCTGTCCATGTGGATCTTGCTGCCCATGGCAGTTGCCTCACCTTGCCTCATGGGTGGTCCGGCCCAGCTGGGAACTGTAATTTGTTAAGGGTGCTGGGAGTTGTTAGGAAACTCCCTCTTCCCCTTACAGAGCTACATTATTGGAGTGGTTTAGAGTTCTCTTGACCATGCACAGCCTGCCATTTCAAGGACTCCTGCTGTTGACGTCTCTTTGGAACCATTGATGACATATTGCACATTATAGGAAGGTGAGGCTTTCTTCCCCACCCCTAGTATAACTTTAACCAAAGGAAAACCACCTCTTGACTTGTAAACATGTGGAGCACATGGCTACTGCAATGTAAATAAATGCAGCCTACAGTGGGCTGTGTAGATTTCAAGTCAACACTGTGTAAAAAAAACTAGGCCCAGGACTCGCACAGAGATCCTTAATGTGAGAAAATGGGGGTGTTGCAGTCCTTTCCTAGTCTTTATCTGTGAAATGTTGGCGGGCATGAAAAAACTGAGAGAACCGATTTCCTTCTGCACAGAGCCAGGTTTCGTGTGTAACATCTTGTCTGGTTTCAGACGTCAGCACCCAGACGAGCCCTGTGAACCGTGCCACAGTTGCAAAGGAGAACAATGAGGGGATCTCCGTGACATGCTCCAATATTGTGCTAGTGCATAACGGTTCATTGATCAAACTCATTGATCAAACCCATCTCCCCACCCTTACACAGCCAGCCTCATGTTTCCACCAGCAATTGGAGTCATCAGACGATGCTCGTTGACCCAGATGCCTGTAACTGAAGCTGTTTGTGGAGCTGCGATGGCTTCACTTAGGGGAGAGTGAGCAAGGCTACCTAGGCCCTTTGTATGCAAAAATGCATTAGTTCCCAGACTGGCTGAGCCCATAAATGGAGGTGGCATTTTCAAAGGTCAGAGAGAGCTTAGCAAACAAAAGCATCTCTCAGAGGGGGGGGGGGACAGGAAGAGAACAAAAATAGCTCTGGAATTTTAGGCGGCTGCGCGTCAAGCCAGCAATGACGTTTGACAACAGTTCTCTTGGCAGACAGCAGAGGGATCAAGACTGCTCAGGTGAGATTCCATTTCACTGCATGAAGAACCCTTGGACTCCATCCTTGGAAATGTTATTTAAGAAGGCCCGGGTGGAATTTACAAAGTCATTAGGTAACCCTTCTGCCTGTTTACTATGCAAACAATTTTGGCTCAGCCTTTTTCTCTTGTGGAGCAAAACACACCCAACTACCAGGTATCCCCCAAAGTCGATTGGTGGAAGTGTAGCACCTCATTAATTGTGTAGAATGCCCAGCATTAAAAATGATTATAGAAAGCTTAGAATTTGGAGAACGGTTTAAGGGATTAATAAATCAATTATATTTGAGGATCAAGGGATATGTCGCAGTGAATGATGGTATAACAGAACAAATGACACTAGCCCGGGGCACAAGACAAAGATTCCCCCTTTCCCCAATCTTATTTGTATTGGAACTCTGGCCAATGCAATTAGAGAAGATAGAAATATAAAAGGAATAAGCAATAAAGGAAAAGAGAAAATAAGCTTATTTGCAGATGACACCTTGTTAACAATTGGAAATCCATTGGAAAATATGCAGGTAATAGAGGCACATTGGGAAACAATTGAAGATATAACAGGGTTGCAAATTAATTGGTCCAAATCTTATTAAAGCCGCAATATTAAATCAATGAATCGGTTGGATGAAGTAACCCAAATGTTGGATAGATTACAAAGGTCATTTTAAGATAACTTCTCTGTCCTCCAAAAAATGTAACCCTCTTTTTTATATTAGATTAACCCCGCCTTTCCCCATACTTGGGTGTCGTATCAGGCCCTGGGTAGGGAGCAGGGAATCCAGATGTTCAGGCGCACCCACATACTGTCCCACAATACCAGCCAACATGATAACATGTCATGGAGAAGCTACATCAGTCCAGCCTAATCCTGCTTCCCCATTGGTCTTCATGCCCTGTCACTCACTCCAGTTCATCAGGTCAAGTAGGATTTTCCCATTCAGATTAGCCAAAGGTTGTGTTTCTTTTCCCCATGTGTCATGGAGAGGGGATTGGCAATTTGTGCCTGGGGGGTGCTGGTAGGATGGCCGGTTTTACATTGCCAAAATAAACATGGTTTCCATCAGCAAAAAGTGGGGGCACCAATTTGCGTAAAATTTGCAGAAATGCTCTAGGTGCAAAGCCGGTCCAGTGAGTGGGGAGATGGGACGTAGCCTGGGGAGAGTCCTAAGGGGCATATTCAGACCCCAGGCCTGAAGTAACCCTCCCCTCTATAATAGGATAGTTTTATCACACTGTTTTATTGAACTAATTGTAACAATACTTTGAGACCTGCTGTTAGGGCATGGTTCATGGCTGAAACAACAAAGTGAAAGTGAACTGAATCCCGTTTTGCATCAGTTCAGCTCCCTTAATCCCAGTGAAGGTATATGTTTCCTCTAATCTACTAACCCATTGCTTTCCATCACCCCATGTCATGATTATACAGAAATCCCTTGCCTGTAGCCTCGATTTGCATCACCCCAGAGGAGGACCCCTCAGTACAAGGAGTTACTCTTTAATTATATCACAAATGTCATCGTGGCTGTGCCATGCGGTAGGAAAGACAGGTTCCTGCAAGTTGCCTTCTAATTACTATCCTTCAAGTTAGAGAGTAATCCCAGGGTGAATTACTGCATAATTTGTAGCCTGTAGTGCAAATAGTGCCATCCGACTTCAGTTGGGGAGGCATAGTTTATTCCTGTCCCATGGCTGTTCGCAGGCAACATTTATTAAATATGATGTGCACATCAAGGAAGAAACAATGTCCTAAAGCTGGAAACAATCTTGTGAAAAATCAGGAGCAAGAAGCTGGTAACTTGCTAATTGTTGCAAGTACTGAATAATGCACAACAATTTTTGGGGGAGCGGGGGAGAGGTTATTTTTGAATACAAAATAACCTTTGCAGAAAATATTTTAACCACATCAACACCATGCATTTTAAGTACTATTATGCCACTTTAACAGCCATGGCTTCCCCCAAAGAATTCTGGGAACTGTAGTTTGTTAAGCATGCTGATATTTGCTGGGAGACTCATATTCCCCTCTCAGAGCCAATGTTCCCCAGGGTCGTTTATGAAACTAATTCCTTTTCTTAGGGAACTCTAGAAATTGTAGCTCAGTGAGGGGAACTGGGGTCTCTTAACAATGATCAGCACCCCTAACAAACTACAGTCACTAGGATTGATTGGCAGAAGTCACAACTCTTAAAGTGGTGCAATACTGCTTTAAATGTGTGGTGCAGATGCGACTTTTATCCTAGTTTGTGCTCTCCACAACACAGACCATTAATTTACATAGGAAAACCCTCTGTATCTGTTTCAGAGTGATTTCTACCACTCATCAACATGATGTTGTCATGGGGAATAGCATATTGCTATGAGTTTGTGGGTGCCTTGACTCCCCTAAATTCTTGGGTCTAATCGGTGCTGGTTCTAGTAGATGTTGGAGTTTAATCTATGCTTGGAGAATTACGATGGGCTGCCAGGCGCTGAATCTAGCATTGCCAAAATAGAGGCAAACCTGACACGTATGAGCCAATAAGGAGAACAGAGACAAGAGGGGATAAGCCATCAGCAAAGCTCAGGCTACGTACCAGCCAGCAAATGGGTGGAGCCTCACCCTGGGCTCTGGGTAGTTAGCAGAAGGCAATGCTAGAGTTTTTAGGAGAGGGTTCAAGATTGCACTTGGGAATGATGTAAAATGAAGGAAAGATTTGCAAGCTGAAGGCAGAGGGGAGGGAGTCAGAGCACAATGTGGGCCGGCAGTTTAAATCCAAGGCATCAGCAATGGGAGAAACAGGACCCTCTTGGAATGTAATGCTAGGAAGCCCTCCATCGTAGGCTCAGGTTGTATATATATGTAAATAAGCCATACATCATAAAGACACCCAGTCTTTGCTGCGTAAGTGCCTGGGACACGCTGGAATCTTGCACTGTTGTGGAGATTGAGAACTGGGTGTAACAATATGAAATGAGAAGTACCTTTGACTGATTCTTCTGAAGAGCTCACTAAACATGTATAATGAATATTTCTGATGGGTTGATGAGTCAGAAACTGCTGAATATTCATGTGTTGTGTTATGGATTTTTGAAGCTGCCCTACACTGAATTAAACTACTGCCAGGGCCACCCCAGAGACACAGTGGAGAAGAAATGGTGAGGGGCAGTTAACTGCCCCACCCTGCCTTCTGGAGTTTCCCCCTCCAGACTGATTCTTCAAGAGGTTTCCACCAACAGGGTTCCAAATATATGCTTGAAAGGGGGGAAATAGTGGGGATTTGTAGTGGGGAAATGGTGGCTTGGGAAAGGGTAAAGCTTCTCATTGTCCCTCACTCTCAATCAGGATGTAGGATCTGAAGGCAGCAAGCAGACTTAGTCGGTGATCCTGCTGCTGGGCTTCCTATTCTCTGGGCCAAGGAGATTCTTTTTAAATTTCCCACCATGTCTGAGAATGACGCTGTGTCAGGGACATTGAAGGGAATAGTTGCAGCTCAGAGGTAGAACATCTGCTTTGCATGCAGAAGATCTCAGGTTCAATCCCTGCCGATCAGCGTAAACCGGTGGTGGAGGGTGCCCATTAGTTGGAGCCAGGTGCAATGGCAGGCAGAGCCAACTCATTCTAGTTTTTTCCCTATCTTCCTGCCTACTGAGTTTTGCAAGGGTAACACTGAGGCTAAGGAGGAGGAAGCTGACGGACAGTGCCACCTCCTGGTCTATAAGAAGGCAGGCAGGTAGAACTGGCTGAGAGCAGATGGAGGTTGGTGGGGCAGTGGACAAGCCTCCATGGCTGAAAACTGAGCTAGATGAAACCTTGGCCTGATTCAGTATAAGGTGGCTTCCTGTGTTCCTATGAAATTTATATGGTGGATTCCATCCATCTGACACTGATTCTGAACACTGATGCTGCCCATTGATGCCACCATCACCAGGTGAGCCCTCTGAGATAGGAAGAAGGTCAGACTAGGAGTGATGGTGGGAACTTGTAGCCTTCTTGATGTTGTTGGTCTCTATCTCCCATTAACTCCAGTCAGCATGGCCAATGGTGAGGGCTGATGGGAGTTGTAGTCTTACAAGGTCTGGAGGTCCATCCCTGCAGCTGAGGGATCTTTATCGTGGTCCCCCTCAAACCTGCAGGTGTCCCTGATTCCCCTCCCAAATTGGCTTTTCCAGGTAGAAATATGTCGTTGGGCTCCAATTTCCAAAAACATGCATTTGATGCAGTGTGTACTTTGGCCCTTAGACTGTATTATTCTCCATCTGACTCAGTCTTGGCAAGGAAATATCTGCAAACAATTTGTCATAATTCCTATGAAGTCATCTGTTCATTTGGGGGAGGGGCTTCATAAAGGACAGAGATCACCTTTCTTCTTTCAATTCCTCCCTGATCTGTTGCCCCAAAATTGCCCTGGGGACAGGGGCTAATAATACCACCAAACTTTTATGGCTCCTGTTGCTGTCAGATAATTGTATGGTTGCTATCAGGCATCCCTTATACCGGGTAGCTGTTTTAATGATGGAACACCCCTTCGGATAAATAAAAGCAATATATCTCTTTTATTGCAAGGGAGGGAAATAGTTAGCTTGCCCAAATTACAGCATCGGCAAACAGAAAGATGACGAACTGACTGGCCCAATTGCATATGACATCACCTGCCGCAGAATCGATTGGCTGATGCTGACAATAGGAGTCTTAGATCTTCCATTACTGCTGGTGGAATTTTTATGGGGCTCCGGAATAGGTTGATGACTACATCAGGTATATATGTCTACATAATGAGCTAGTCCCTGTATAGATGTGGGGAAAGTGATCTCAGGAAGGTCTTTTTGGGGAGGGACCATCGCTCAGTGGTAGAGTTCATGCTTTGCGTATAAAATATAGGAAAATAAGATTGTTACCCTTGGTCCATCTACCTTAGTATTGATGGGTAATGGCTCTCATGGGATTCAAAAGAAGGGTTCTCTGCTACCCCTCCCTAAAGATGGCAGGGATTCAATCTCTGCCCTTCTGAATGCAAGGCAGATGCTCTACCACTGAGTTTTGGTACCATGTTTGGGTTTTGACAGTTCCACTAAGCAGAATGACATACCCCATAGTCTTCAAACCTGAGACCTTGGCAAGCTGCTGATAGTTGACATAGACTGGCCGTCTGCACATCACCATTTATTCTGGCTCCTGTGCACTCCCACTGCTGGTGTTTGAAGCCGAGCGCACATGATGTTAGCCACAATCCATCTGTATCCTGTAGTTTCTTGAAAAACCCTACTTTCCCTCAAACCAGTTTCCATGCAGTGGAGGCTGTTCCATTGGGGCTAACGGGACAGTGCCCTACCAACCTCAGTCTGTCCTCAGACACCAGCCTTCCTTCTTACGTATAAGCAGTACAGGGTTTGGTCCTGTCTGTCAGTGTTCTACTCCTCCTAATTCTCAGCATTGCCCTTGTAGAACTCAGCGGGGAAGAGGATGAAGATGAAGCTAGAATCACGTGGCACTATGCACCATCTATTGTTGGGCTCCCTGCCTTCTGCCCTGCCAGTTCCAATGGCACCCTATTAGAAAATGTAAACTGTGGGTAAGATGGAATGCAGATTGCAGACATCTGTTGCTCATGTGCAGATGACAGCAGATGTACAGGTGATGACTTTGTTGAGTAGGAGATGCAGGGGGATGCAGGAGCAGGGAAACAAACCAGGTAATGGTGTGAAGCTTGACTTGAAATGCAGGTGGGGGAAGCAACCTCGCTGCCATTTAGGCTGTTAATGTGTACATTTCCATAATCTGGCCTGCTATAATGTAGCTTCTTCCTAGCCATGTGCACTGTGATCTACTGATAACTACTGGCTAGCTCAGGGATAGGCAAACCCAGCCCTCCAGATGTTTTAGGACTACAACTCCCATCATTCCTGTTTACTGGTCCTGTTAGCTAGGGATCATGGGAGTTGTAGTCCCAAAACATCTGGAGGGCCGAGTTTGCCTATGCCTGGGCTAGCTATTCCATAATAATCTGGCTCACCTCACTGTCTTCAAATATATCATCTGGGTTGTTTTGCTAATGGAATTTCCTCACCTTCTTTGCTACACAGTTCATTTTTTCCTTGATTTTCCTTTCATTGCAGGGAGTTGTGGCTCTGGGGAGCTACAGGTTCCCCATCCCTGGTGCTGAGAATACTGAGCTAGATAGACCCAATAAAAAAGGTAAAGGGGCCCCTGACCATTAGGTCCAATCATGGCCGACTCTGGGGTTGCGGCGCTCATCTCACTTTATTGGCCGAGGGAGCCAGCATACAGCTTCCGGGTCATGTGACCAGCATGACTAAGCCACTTCTGGCAAAACAGAGCAGCACACAGAAACGCCGTTTACCTTCCCGCCGGAGCGGTACCTATTTATCTACTTGCACTTTGACATGCTTTCGAACTGCTAGGTTGGCAGGAGCAGGGACCGAGCAATGGGAGCTCACCCTGTTGCGGGGATTCGAACCGCGACCTTCTGATCGGCAAGTCCTAGGCTCTGCAGTTTAACCCACAGCGCCACCCGCGTCCCTTGATACCTATAGTCTGGCATAAAACAGATTCCTGTGTAATCTGGGATTGTAATAATATAATAAACGGATCAGGCCAATTGCCCATCTAGTCAAGCATTCTGTTTTCACAGTGGCCAATCAGATCATTATCCCCTACGTATGTAGCTGTTTCTTTGCAACTACAAAGGTCAGAAATCTTATTGCTATATTACTATTATTACTACTACTACTACTACTACTACTACTACTACTACTAATTTTAACAATGCTGAGCAAAACCTGACTCATAGCATTTTGAGTAATGCCTTTCTCCTTGTCACTGCCTAGATGAACAGATTATCTGCCTCGCTAGCTCCTGTTGAAGCCCTTTTTTACCCTGTTTTACCTTCTTCTGGCTTCTCATCACTTTTTATGTTTGCTAAGTCAAGCCACCAAAACATTCTTTTTATGTTTCTCTCCCTCCATGCTTAGATGAAGGAGATCAGCTAATCTTATGTAACCAAATTAGCATCTTGTTTTCTCAGTACACCTTCCTCTCCTCTGAAGGCAGCTGGCCCTTGAGTCATTTCCATTTTAGGACCGGCCCGCTGGAGGTGTTTGGCGCTCGAGGCAGAATGATCCTGGCCTTTTCTTAAAAGGAGTTAATGTTACATACCTTAAGGAGGTGGGAACCTCCTTCCTTTTCATATCTACGACGTTGGGGCTACTGCAGAACTGGATGAAGCCATTTATGGAAATGCGTAACTAGGAGGGGGAAATGTCCACATCACTTCTTCTAATAGAGAGCTTAGGTGGTGCATGCCAACAGGATTGCAAACAAAATGGGGCCATGGATGGCGCCATGGAGAAGAAGATCAGCAGCTTATGGGGGTTGCTTGTTATTGTAATTTTGTTTTGTTGACTTGACACCTATAGCCTCCTGGATGAGGGAAGGGCTGGCTGGAATCATGAACAGGAGCATTCTTGTTGTGGGGTGAGGAAACAAGTAGGGCCTACGACAATGTTTCGCAGCATAAGTCCCCTTATTGCAAAGTTTTGAAATGTAATGTGTAAAATGCCAGGGTTATGATCTGTTCAAGGCCCCAAACCTTTTAGAAATGGTCAATACGAAAAAATAATTTGCTGAAATTCATGTTGTACTGTTGCCTTAATTATGGTATTTATTGATTTGGGGCTATTACTGCTTGGTTTTTGTATGCCTAGGGCACACAAAGTTATAAAGGGGGGGGGGGAGAGACACCCAAAAAAAGAAAAGAAAGAAATCTCAGTTAAACTGTGAATGTGTACAGCCTCCCGCTACATGATATAATAGAATTAACTGGTAAAAGTTATAATAAACCATAATTCTATAAGCAAACCACTTAGATATCTCCCTAGAAAGCACTTTGCGAAAATATGTTGTGTAGACCTGCACAGTATGTTTCTCCATTCTTGGAAATGACTTAATAGATTTGAACAAACACCAGAAAATAAAAACCCTCTCGGTCTTTTTTTTTTTTATGTTCTCACTGGCTGAGCTCATTCTATCTTGAGTGGGGTGGGGCATGGGGAGGAAATTTGGACAGATAAATGAAGCAGAAGGGGCACTCATGCGCATGGCAGGGGGCTCAGACATGTTCTGCTTTACTGTTCCTGCCAGAATAATTTCATTTTTAAAATAGCCAACCTATCTGATGCACTTCCTGCAGGGGGTACTTGGGTTCAGGAGAAGGCAGTGACTGGTTTGGTGGACTAGGTGTTAGGAGCTTGGTATGTATCTTCAGCCAGTGGCACTCAGCCTTGGACTCAGCCAGCTCATCCTGGCTTCAATCTTGGAAGACATTACAGCCCTCTTCCTCCTCCTCCTCCTCCTCCTATTTTGGTGACCACTCGTAGCTGAGTAAGATTGTCTTCCATAAACAGGGTTTTAACAGTGAATCCAGTGGAGATCAACAGTGAGTGACTGCGGAGACCAATTCTGGATCCACACGTCCTTCCACAGTGGGGACATAGGTTTTTGGGCGGGAGTTGATCACGGTGAAGGTTTGTCAAGCATGCCTTCCTCTTAGCATGTTTCTCCCTTTCGTCCTGAGTTCGAGTGTCTTCAAAACCCATGACACCTTTGGTAAAGGCTGTTCTCCAACTGGAGCATTCGCAGGCCAGTGTTTCCCAGTTGTCAGTGTTTATACTACATTTGTTTAGATTTGCCTTGAGAGGGTCTTTAAACCTCTTTCGTTGACCACCAGCATTATGCTTTCCATTTTTAAGTTTGGAATAGAGTAGTTGCTTTGGAAGGCGATAATCAGGCATCCGAACAACATGACCATGATTGACCAATCCAACAAAGTTGATGTTGAAGAATCATTTATGTTATATCAAGCACAACGTGCAATTTAGAAAATCTGAAGTGTTGATTTCTAGACCCAACCATGCAATCGGCTACCATTCTTCTTAGGTGTTAAGACTGGCAGAGACGGCCCAACTGGTTGTTCTACCATCCTCAGAAGCTCAGGTGGCGATGGCCTGGGAGAGGGAGTTCTCTGTGGCAGCCCCTAAGTTGTGGAACTCCCTCCCCATATACTGATGGATCACACCATCTAATCCAGAAGCCCACTCTCAGCAGTGGCCAACTAGATGCCTACAGGAAGCCTGCAAATGGAACCTGAGTGCAACAGCATTTTCCTGACTCTTGACTCCCAGCAACTGTGAGTCAACAGTGTGGAGCCAATGGACCACCCCTGCCACTGCGTTTGTGCAGCACTGATAGCCCCACTGTCTCACTAAGCAGCAGTAACTCTGCTGCCAGGAGGTCAGGTAAGCACCATCCATCCATCCATCTATCCATGGCTGCTCTGCAGTGTATAAAGCCAGAGCACATGCCCCAGCTCAGTGTAACATCTGGCAACAGTTTAGGTGTCCTCCAGCCTAGGGATGTGTGAATCTGTCACTTTCCGTTCCTTTCAGTTTCTCACTGTTCCAGCGTTAAACCCAGTTCTCCACATTTCCACATCAGTTTGCATCTTTTATCTTTAGGAAAATCCTCATGAAGATTGATTGGCCTTTTGGTGCAAACTTCTCCTGGTGTACACATTTTTACAATGCAATTTCCCCAGATATAATGCATTTTTTCCCATGAACATATGCATCTTCATGCACACTTTATCTTCTCGTGTATGCATTATTGCCTAAAATACTCGGCTGGTGAACAACTTTGGGGGGGGGGGGATGGAAAAAGAAAAATCCCAAAGGATGGCGGTACTTCCATTCCTGAACTGTCTTGGAAAGTGCAAAATTGAGTCAGTTTCCTCTTCAAGTGAAAACTACGGTATTTTGAATTTCCAGTACGATGGGAATTGCTCAAAACAATAAACCGGGGCAAATAACACAACCATCTATCTGTTCAGTTCTTATTTTGCAGCCTCAAGTTACAGCAACTCGCTACTCCCCAAGGAAATCAAGGGTGTTGCTGGAGTACCGCGAACAGATCTGTAGTCATCTTAAGATGACATACACAACTGGCATCAGAGAGGTGGTGAGGCTTTTTTCCAGTTTGAAATCAAACAAGTAAGATCACTTCCCTCTTTGTCTGTGCTGCTGTTATGGGACTGCCACCCCCCCTCCCCCAGGCTCAGCTGCTTGCCAACTGCCAAGAATTATAGTATGGTTTTGCAGGCAGCCCATTAAAAATAATTGGTGTATGGAGAATAGGTGAAACGGAGGGAGGAGAAATTCAAATTTGTTTGCATTTTAATGAGAAACTGCCTAACTCACACTTCTCCAACCAAAATGTGAACCAAAACACAGATACCATTTGAAACTGACACTTTTCTGAATTTTTCGATGCAGTTCTGCAACCAAATAATATGAACAAAAATGAAAACATTGGGGGGTGCATAAAAGCACATATATCTGTGAAAGATTCATACAGAAATGCATTATATTGCATGACATTGCTTGCAAAAATGTGTATCAAAACTGCAATGCACAAATGTGTTTATTTTTGAGAAATCTGCACCAAAATGCAAATTAATTTTCATGAGGATTTTTTCCTTATAAAAATAAACTATAAAGTGCTGTGGAAATGTGGGTAACTGCAATTCAGTTTGGAAAAAAATTGAAATTTGGAGAACCAAATTTACAGATTTGTCCATCTGCAAAAGGGCATTATAGATGCATCAGGTCATTGTCAGAAAGGTGGATTCAGAGTTAGTCCAGGACCTTTCTCTTAGGAATGTTTGGGAAAATAGGATTGACATAATCATAGAATTATAGAGTTGGGAGGGAACCCAAGGTTCATCTAGTCCATGGGTGGGCAAACTAAGGCCCAGGGGCCAGATCCAGCCCAATCGCCTTCTAAATCTGGCCCAAGGACGGTCTGTGAATCAGCGTGTTTTTACATGAGTAGAAGTGTCCTCTTATTTAGAATGCATCTCTGGGTTATTTGTGGGGCCTGCCTGGTGTTTTTACATCATAATAATAATAATAATAATAATAATAATAATAATAATAATAAAATTTATTATATATACCCCGCCCATCTGGCTGGGTTTCCCCAGCCACTCTGGGCGGCTTCCAAAAGAATATTAAAATACAGTGATGGATCAAACATTAAAAGCTTCCCCAAACAGGGCTGCCTTCAGATGTCTTCTAAAAGTCTGGTAGTTGTTGTTCTCTTTGACATCTGGTGGGAGGGCATTCCACAGGGAGGGCGCCACTACCGAGAAGGCCCTCTGCCTGGTTCCCTGGTTCTACATGAGTAGAATGTGTGCTTTTATTTAAAATGCATCTCTGGGTTCTTTGTGGGGCATAGGAATTCGTTCATTTTTTCTTCTTCAAAATATAGTCTGGCCCCCCACAAGGTCTGAGGGACAGTGGACTGGCCTTCTGCTTTAGAAGTTTGCTGACCCCTGATGCAGGGGTTTAACCCCCTGCAATGCCGAAATCTCAACTAAAACATTCATGACAGATGGCCATCCAACCTCTCCTTAAACACCTCCAAGAAAGGAGAGTCCACAACCTGCCAGGGGAGACTCTTCCCCTGCTGAACAGCTCTTACTCTCAGAAAGTTCTTCCAGATGTTTAAGCAGAATCTCCTTTCCTATACAGTGGTACCTCAGGTTAGGAACTTAATTTGTTCTGGAGGTCCGTTCCTAACCTGAAACTGTTCTTAACCTGACGCAACACTTTAGCTAATGAGACCTCCCGCTGCCGCTGTGCCGCTGCTGCACTATTTCTGTTCTCATCCTGAATCAAAGTTCTTAACCCGAGGTACTATTTCTGGGTTAATGGAGTTTGTAACCTGAAGTGTCTGTAACCTGAGGTACCACTGTGATTTGATGGCCACCAACTTGGATGACTTCTTAAAAGGATTAGAAATATTCACAGGGATAAGACTATCAATGGCTTCTAGCCATGATGGCTATCTCTGCTGTGCCTCCACTGTCTGAAGGCATTGTGCCTGTGAATACCAGTTGCTAGGGATTGCAAGTGAGCAGAGTGCTGCTATGCTGAGGTCCAGTTTTTGAGGTTCCCACTGCTGTTTGGTTTGAGAACAGGCTGCTGGACTAGATGGGCCATTGGCTTGAGCCAGCAGGTTCATCTAATGTTCTTATGTATTAGAACATCTCAATAGATTTTTGATAGTTGCGAACATACATGCATTGGCCTTCCATTGACAGAAGACTTTAGATTTACATCCCTGAAATCTGTATTGCCAAACACTATATTCAATGTAGCAGTTCCCTATTTATAATGGGTTGGGAGTTACTCGTGCGTAATCCTGCTCCGTTTGGGCATTACAGTGGTACCCCGCAAGACAAACGCCTCGCAAGACGGAAAACCCGCTAGACGAAAGGGTTTTCCGTTTTGGAGGCGCTTCGCAAAACGAATTTCCCTATGGGCTTGCTTCGCAAGACGACAGCCCATAGGGAAATCTTCGGGACAGCGGGGAAGCGCAGCGCGTCTTCCCCACTGTCCTCGGACCTCCTCCCGCCGCGCGGCATCGGAATGGCTTTCCTGAAGACTTGGGGTGGGAGGAGGGTTTTCCTTCCCACCGCCAACATTCAGAATGCTGTTCTGAATGTTGGCGGTGGGGAGGAAAAACCCTCCTCCCACGCAAGCCCCGGGAACAGAGGGAAAGCGCTGCGCGCCTTCCCCTCTGTTCCCGTACCTGTCCTGAAGGCTTGCGGTGGGGAGAAAAGCCCTTCTCCGCACCGCCAGCCTGGCAAGCGGTTTCCCTAGGAACGCATTAATTGATTTTCAATGCATTCCTATGGGAAACCGTGCTTCGCAAGACGAAAAACTCGCAAGAAGAAAAAACTTGCGGAACCAATTAATTTCGTCTTGCGAGGCACCACTGTAGATTGCCTAGTTAAACCCTCCGGACTGCACAGCCCATCTCAGCGTGGCTGCCCTTAGTCACTCGTAGAATCTGTCTGTGGGCGTTTCTTAAAGCGTTGCCAACATAAGAGTTGTTTGATGCCCAATCGTTTCCACCTCTCACTGCGCGGGAGTCTCCTGCACAGGGTGGGCGTGGGCAGCGGGGTGCTTGGGCTCTCCTCGCTAACTTCCAACGAAGAGTCCTGGAGCCCCTGCACCTCCCTGTCCCGTTGCTCTCCTGGATCCCTGGTGTTACACTCATTCTCTTCCCCTTCTTCCCGGCTGAGTCTCCCTCTAGCACTTGGACCTTCCCCTGCAGAATCAGAGACCCTCTCCTTCTCCCGTGCCTCTGATGGCAGTTCCCTGACACTATTAAATGTGGATGATTGTCAGGATGCTGTCAGTGGCTCCTGGCTGGTTGCCCAGGAAAGTATAAAGACAAGGAAAATTTTCTTGGCATCCTTTTTTAATTTCCATCTTTACAGAGAGAGGCTATGGAACCCTGCCTCTTGGTTAATGGCATTGTCCTGAGTGAATCTCCACCCCCCTCCCACTTCCTCATTCATCATCATCATCATCATCATCTCCGCTATGAGTGCTGCTACGTGCCCTTTGTCTTTGAGCTCTTTGCTCTCCTACTTTTAAGGCTCACCAGGTTCAGGGAGATGGAGGGTCTGGAATGTTTTCTAAGGACAACATGTCAGCTGGGTGTTGTTCTGGCTCTCCTATGATTTCCCAGCTTTTCCCCTCATCTGCCTCTGAGCTGTGACCACCCACAAACCACTGCTGTAGACTGTATTCCTCTTCCTCCTACCTGGAAGGGTCAGGATGGGGAGACAGTCTCCACCATTCCTCCTCTGCCCAGTCCCTGACTTTTGCATTTATTGTAAGGAGTCAACAGATATAGAGATGGGATCACTGGCACCTTGGAAGTGGAGGTCTTCGCCATTCACTACTCCACACTGGGCTAGCTGGATTCTTGACATGGGCCTAACCCTAAAGGGGATATTGAAATGCAGCCAGTAAGATCACCGGTACTTTCTGACTCAGAATTCTTTACTGCCAGGTAGATCCCTCTGATGACCTCATGGATGTTTTCTTTCACTCATCGCAATGACTCCACGATTGGGTGAGACAAGAAGCTTTAAAATATACATCAGAGTGAAAAGTCATTTTTATGACTGCGATTACTGGGAATAGCTGCCAAGGCACCTCAGGTGAGAAACTTCCATAAAAACTGACACCCAGCCAACATTGCTGCAGAGAGGAAAGGTGCAAAATGGCTTTATAATGTCCATGATGAGATATTTTGGCTTCACATTAGGACCATAAGCCCCCAACAGCCAAATTAGATAGGACGTTAAATGTTGTGGGTGCCCAAACACAGTGTGGTGTAGGAGAGGGGAAGCTTAACCCTTCTGGTCTACTATGGTCCTAGGGAAAATTGACTCTTAAATCCTCTAGAAGACTGTGGAAGGAAGCTGCCATTGTCATCAATGGAAACTTCAGGGTGGGGTGGGCAATTTTTAATTGGCCTTCTGGCAGTTCCTTCCCTGTGAGAAGCCAAGTTACAGGGAACCAGGCAGAAGGCCTTCTCAGTAGTGGCGCCTGCCCTGTGGAACGCCCTCCCACCAGATGTCAAAGAGAACAACAACTACCAAACTTTTAGAAGACATCTGAAGGCAGCCCTGTTTAGGGAAGCTTTTAATGTTTGATCCATTACTGTATTTTAATATTTGGTTGGAAGCCACCCAAAGTGGCTGGGGAAGCCCAGCCAGATGGGTGGGGTATAAATAATAAATTATTATTATTATTATTATTATTATTATTATTATTATCATCATCATCATCATCATCATCATCATTGGACTATGGGGAGAAAAGATAACCCCATCATTCCACTGGCAACTGTAGTTTGTGCAAAACAAACAAGCACACAAACAAGGCATGCTAAATACACTGAGACATTTAATGCCACATTAAATGTGACATTTGCACGCAAAGAGTCACATGGCCTAATACCCAACATCTCCATGTAGGGCTGGCCTGAAACAATTGACGTCCATTGTCAGTCAGTGTAGAAAATACTGAGCTAGATACAACATTAGTTCGATTCCATCAAATGAAACTTCCTCGGTTCCCTGTTTTCCTCTCTGTGCCAGGACCTAGCTGAATCTCGCCTCTCTTGATATCAATAACGTGAAAGAATGACATTTCACTGCATGCCTACACCATTCCTGGCCCATTTATGAGAGTCCAGCCTCCAAGCATTGTTGGCCTGCCATAGGTTTGATACACCTCTCTGTTTTTACAGTTACTTTCACCATTTCTGTGAACATGCCGCTGTGACGTTAACATATGAGAGTGCTGGAGGTGAAATAGTTAAACAGATTACCCAATCAGAACCCAAGGGGGTGGAGTCAGGGGGACTATAAAACCAGCTCTGGGAGGGGCGAAGGGAGGAGTTCGTTGGAAGTTGGGTGCTTGGTTGGAGTGGGAGTGAATTGGGATAGAGTCTGTGGGTAGGTTGAGTTAGTGTAGCAAAATAAGCTGAGTCAGGCATAATTAGGAACTAGGAAGACAAGTAAATATCTGAGAGGTGGTTTAGTGAGTGAGAGCAGGTAGCAGAAGTTATAGGTCTGGATAAGCACCCCATGATTGTAATTGACCGTTTATGAAACCACACGCTTGTTAAACTGCAATAAATAAACAGAAGTTTATGTTCCAATTTAACCCTGACTGGACTCAGTATTGTACCAGGTAGGGCCTGGGTGGTGGCAGCGAGAAATAAAGTGGTGGCACAGGGATCAATAGATGGTGAAACGTCCGGGGACCCTGTGTGATCACCACAGCCACATATACAGGAATCTCTCTTTATGAAATGATATGAGTTATTCCCACCAGTTTTTGGCAGCAAACATGTTTATTTTCCAAATAATTTTAGTAAGACTCTATATAGAACTTCTGTAGCCATGGCTTATTCTTTTTTTCAAGAAAACATTCTTTTGGATTTATTTCACTGACAGTACACAAGTGTTAGTCAGCGGTGGCAGCATCGGGGTAATTGTGTATTATTAGTTCTTGCACCAAAGAGAGAAAAAACAGGGGAGATGTTCTTCTCCAGCCTAAGTAGCACCAGACTGTCCCCTGTTATCACCACTTGGAGGAGACAAAGAGGAAGAAAATGGTGCTGAAATCGATGACCACCACAACAAAATCCCCATGTCAGCAGTTATGATCAATTGATATTTATCACCTACCCTTTGTCATGAGGTCCCATGGAGGGTTACAACAATTAAAACACTATGTTGAAACCAATTTGAAACAGAATTACAGAATTAAATGTGAAGAAGTCTGGTGAAACTCAAATGGTTTCCCAGTTTCAACAGGCTCCTCTAATTTTCTGCTTAGAGTAAAAAGACCATGGCAATTTCACCAAGGATTCCAGTATTAATTTCCAGTGGCACTTACTTCCAAGTAATTATGCTTAAGAATTCAGCATTTGGCTGCAAATGTATACCAAAGCCTGTTTGAAAATAAAATTTAGGCCGACAACTAATTCACGCTTTTCTAGAAAAAGAAGTGCCAGAGCTCACCATGAACAGCTTCCTTGTTCTCTTGGAGGGCAATGGTGCCCTCCAAGAGGTGCTGGAACTGAAAAAAAATCCCTGTCCAGAACAATATGCAAACCGAATCACAGCTTTTCATTGAAATATGCACTTTTCTGAATTTTGCAATGCAATTCTCCAGCCAACATATCTACACAAATTGCATGTACTATGAGATAGTGTGCATAAAATGAAAATATTTGTGAAAATAAGTTACAATGTATTAGTGAAAGTTGCTTTGCAAAAAAAATGTATATTAGGATAAGATCAACAAAGATGCTGCTGATGAACTTTTATGAGGACATAAAAAGAAAAAAAAACTCACAAGTTTTTAGTCTTAGGAAGTTGCTCCTAATGTTAAGCAGTTTTCCTATTAGATGTGGTCTGGAGCAACATAAAGAAAAGGGGAAGGCAGACAGGAGAGAGGTGGAAGGTAAGACAAATGTTGGCCCAGCAGAGGGCAGCGTTGCAGTGTCTACAGACTTAAAGAGCACAGTGCTTTGCATCAATATGAAGATCCTAAGAATGCATAAAGCTGCCTTAGACCAAGTCAAACGATTCATCTGAAATTCACTGGACAGAGCAGGTATTCAGCCCTCATAAGCAGCGTCCAGGCGAAAATCATTGAAATGTTCAGGAAAATCCAGATGTTTGGCGAATGAAATAAAAAAATAGCTCAGAAACTCTTTCTTTCTTTCTTTCTTTCTTTCTTTCTTTCTTTCTTTCTTTCTTTCTTTCTTTCTTTCTTTCTTTCTTTCTTGAGACAAAACTCAACAACTTTGGGCAAAACAAAAAAAAAAAGGAAAAGAACTTTTGTGTCCGGATTTTCACCTTTTCAAATATGGCAACCCTAGTCCTTAGAAGCTGGGGATTGAACCTGCAACCTTTTGCAAGCAAAGTTGTGACCCTTCCCCATCCTTTTGTGATGATGACTTATCAATGCACCAAACATGCACTCCTGTGAACTGATAAAATCACATAAATAAGCAAACTTGGAGGAATTGTAGTTCTTGTTCTCTGGCGTGCTTTTCTGGTTCTCTGATGTGGCGTGTTCCTCATGTACCGGAATGTACATCCGCACAACCAAAAACGGCATAAAATGAATATGGATGAAATCATATGCAAGGTCACATTAAAAACTGAGAGGGTTGTTTTAATTTAGGCCGAGGGATGGGCAGTGGTCTTATACATATATGCCTACACACACACACACACACACATACACACACACACAAAGAGGAAGAACAAGCAAATTAATGGAAACAATAGAGAAACTGAACGAAGTCCAGTTCTGGAATTAGTTTTGTGAAATTCCCATAGTTGAACTGGAAACTGAGGAGGATTTCAACACAGGAGAGAGTGAACCATTGGGAAATAGAATGGGCTAAATCAGGCATAGGCAAACTTGGCCCTCCCGATGTTTTGGGATTACAACTCCCATCATCCCTAGCTAACAGGACCAGTGATCAGGGATGATGGGAGTTGCAGTCCCAAAACATCTGGAGGGCCGAGTTTGCCTATGACTGGGCTAAATTCATACAACCTTACAAAGAAGCACTTCTCTAATTGGTGAAGGGCTGAAGCTCAGTGGTTAAGCATTTGCATGCAGAAGGTCCATGGTCTAATCCCTAATATCTCCAGGTACAGCTGGAAGAGAACTTTGCTTGGAACTTCAGAGACAATACTGAGCTAGACAGACCAGGGTGCAGTGCCAGATTTATGTATGAGCTAAACAAGCTATAGCTTAGGGCCCCCACTCTCTTGGGACCCCCCAAAAAAAATTAAAGGAAAAAAACCTGGATGTACATTTCCAAAATATAAGATTAAATAAATAAATAAAATAAAAGCTACATATAGCAACAGTGTTTTGTGTTGTGTTGGCTCCTATGATGTAAGTAATGGGCCCCGCCTGCTAGCAAGTTCCATGAAATATCACTGGTTTGCTCATTTCTATATATAGGGTGCCTACATTCTGCATGGACTGGTTGCATGGCCACATGTAGCATGCAGCTGCAGACTGCAGACTGCAGTGCAGCACAGTTGAATGTAGGTCAAGCTGTTGTACCTGTTATCTAATATTAAAAAGTGCTTGTAGACTGATGATCAGGCAGCATACACTAAGGGTATGAGTCTTATGCCTACTGATTGATTTCATGTAACAATTACTTTGATAAAATACATATTTTGTTATGTGCAAATGGCCTTAGATACCTATTAGGTCCATCAATTAGAATATAGCATATATTCAACACCTAAAACAGCGACAATTTGTTATGGACATATAAAGGGCCCCATTACCTTCAGTAGCTTAGGGCCTCATCAAACCTAAATCCAGCACTGCCAGTATGGTCCTAACTGTAACCCAGAAAAGCACAATCCTTCCTTCTGCTCCTGATGTGTGTTCTGCTGCTAATGTAGCCAAACTTTCCTCCCATCTATGCACAAGAGGGAGGTATCAGCAAACTTCAAGGAGCTCCAAGGTTCTCAGAAATATACAAGTTTGCTAGGGGGCAAGGAAATCTAAAGGGAGGAAACTGCCCCCCTGAAACCTATGGTTAGGCTGCAAATTCTTTAAGCGCCCTTGACACACCTCACGCACAGGCAGCATCCTATAGTGTTTCCAACAAAATCAAATCTCTTAGCAAAGCCCAAAGGGGCTAATTTAAAATAGTAGTACAGAAGAGGCCTTCCTGAGAAGCTTACATACAAGTTCAGAGGAATACAACGTAAGGACACTTTGGCCAAAGGATGGTGGAATTCTGTCATCTTTAGAAACACAGCAGGAAGTGTAAAAGCAGTCCCTAGAGTTTATACTTACAGCGTGGCGTAGCGGTTAGAGTATTGGGCTAGGAGCTGGGAGACTCAAGACAAATAATAAATGTTGGAAATGTAAAGAAAAAGAAGGAACATTTTATCATATGCGGTGGGAATGTAAAAAAGTAAAGAACTTATGGGAAATGATATATAATGAGATGAAAAAGATGTTGAAATATACATATTTTTTTTTAAAAAGAAGCATTTTTACTTGGTATTATAGGTCAGGACATTAATAGGCAAGATGTTAAATTGTTTTTATATGCAACAACTGTGGCAAGAGTATTATTAGCCCAGAAATGGAAACAAGAAGAAGTTCCGACGAAAGAAGAATGGCAGACGAAATTAATGGACTATGCAGAATTGGACAAAATGACAGGAAGGATTCAAAACCTGCGGGACCAGAGATTTGGAAGAAGTATATGAATTATTTGAAGAGTAACTGTAATCAACAAATTACGCTAGTAGGACTACAAGAAGTTTTGTAAGGAGAAATATACGAAGTGTTACAAAGTATAAAAAGATAGAGATATTGGTTATGAGTTTGAAATGTAATAGGGAAGATAAGAAATGCATACTGAGAGATTAGATTGGAAAATTTTCAGACAGGATTGATGGAAGTTAAAAATTTGAATAAGATGTAAAAGTATGTTTAATTACTGTCGAAAATGATATGTTAAAAAAACTAATTAAAAATTATATTGAAGGGGGGGGGAAAGGAGCTGGGAGACCCGAGTTCAAATCCCTTCTCAACCAGGAAGCTCACCTTGGGCCAGTCAGTGTCTCTCAGCCTGACCTACCTCACAGGGTTGTTGTAGGCTTATGAGCAGGGGGAGAACCATTTACACCAGCTTGAGTTCCTTGGAGGAGAGGTTGGGATATAAATGTAATAAATAAGGGGAAGGGGATATAGCAGGTTTGGGGAACCTTCAGCACTCCAGATGTTGCTGAACTACGACTCACACCATGCCTTGCCATTGGCCATCCTTGCTGGGCATGATGGGAGCTGTAGTTCAGCAAATAATGAATGGCCAAAGGTTCTGGAGACGTGGCCTAAAGAAAGGAGTTACTGGCCTTATCATCTAGAGTTCAGTCTCCTCATGATAATAATGTAGGGGAAATGATTCACAACTCGCCCAACAGCACAGAGCACCTCTGGGTTAAGCTACATCCTTGAAACAGAAAAAAACAGAGGCACAGGTACACCCATTTGTGCAACAAGTCCCTCAATGATCCCCTCTCCGCCCTTTTGGCACACAGGAACAAAATTGGTGATTTATGACCAGGAAGGAAATGGGGAAATTCCCATAGATTTCCACCCTGGCCTAGGAATTAGCCACTGTGAATTTCTTGCTCTGTAATATATGATTCTTGGCCCAAGATCTCTTGCAGGGATTTCTAGAGCAAAGGAACAAATGCTGTGACACGAGTCTCTCCTTGTTTAGCTGCACAAAAAGATATGCAAAGCTGCTGTGCATCAAGGAAAAGGAAGAGAGGAGGCAATTCTCCAGCAAAATGATGCATGCAAAATGCATATGCCAACATGATGTGCGCATACTTTAATGCTGAGAGTGTACAAAAATACATTATATTATGGGAAACTGCTTTGCAACAATGTGTATATTTGGGGGAAATTGACACAAAAATGTCTACATAAATTAAAATGCTGATTAATCTTCACAAGGACTACTTTTTAAAGTTGCAAATTGGTGTTGAAATGACCATAGGATTGGGAAACTGAGAGAAACTGAAATTGACAGATTCACCCATCCCTAATAACCGTGTTTTTTGCTCTATAAGACGCACCAGACCACCAGACGCACCTATTTTTTGGAGGAGGAAAACAAGAAAAAAAATATTCTGAATCTCAGAAGCCAGAACAGCAAGAGGGATCGCTACACAGTGAAAGCAGCAATCCCTCTTGCTGCTCTGGCTTCTGGGATAGCTGTGCAGCCTGCATTCGCTCCAAAAGACACACACACATTTCCAATTACTTTTTAGGAGGGAAAAAGTGAGTCTTATAGAGCAAAAATATGGTAAGCAGTACAGTGGTACCTCTGGTTAAGAACTTAATTCGTTCCGGAGGTCCATTCTTAACCTGAAACTGTTCTTAACCTGAAGCACCACTTTAGCTAATGGGGCCTCCTGCTGCCGCCGTGCTGCCGGAGCACGATTTCTGTTCTCATCCTGAAGCAAAGTTCTTAACCTGAGGTACCATTTCTGGGTTAGCGGAGTCTGTAACCTGAAGCATCTGTAACCCGAGGTACCACTGTATATACATCTTGTTAAATAAATAACAAAGAAGAAGTCCTGCTGTCTTATCCAGTTTGATCAGTGGTGGCTGGTGCCAATTGGGACTGGTAGGTTAAAAGGAACAGCTGGTGGAGCAACGATAGGCAGAGCCAAGTAATTTTAGTTTTGCTGGTATCCTCTTCCCTGCTGAGTTCTACAAGGGCAACACAGACAGTCTCCTCCTCATACTGTCAGTAAGTAAGGTGGCAGGCAGATGGGGGCAGGCTGAGGTTGGTGGGGCAACACCTGATTTGCCCCACTGCACCCATCTTCGCAGAGTTTCATCTCTAAGAGGGAAGAGAATACGGTGCCAATGAAACCAGCTGCCACAGTGCTGAGCAATGGGACTCAAATAAAATGAAAGGCATTGGATGAACACAGCTTTCAGTCTGGATGACGCAAGCACCGGAAGACACACTGTGCCATGGGATGTCCCCTTCTCTGTTTTCTTTTTCAACACACCCCTTCCCCATTCCGATCAGGAGGCACCTCCCAGAAAAAGCAACAAAAAAACAAAGTCTTTTTTTTTAAAGCAGTTACCCATTATTTTCTCCAACACAATAGAACACTTCTTGGGTTAGAGAGAAAACAATTCGCCTTGCGTGTCACAACTCCCGTGGAGGCGTTCCAGTGCGTCAGTCGGAACCATTAGCGTGAAGAATTGCTGGAGAATAAGAAAGGGAAGGGTCATTTGCGAGGCGAGTTCCCGCCTCCCCCCTCGGAAATAAAGACACAAGACACCAGAATTTTAGGTTAATGGGCGAAAAATGGGCCACAACTTTATTGATTACAGGAATTGAGCGGTATTGGCTTAGGCATTGTTCCTATCGACTAACCGGCTTCAGCCTGATTGCTTGAAGACTGGCAAGGGTTAACCACCAGTAGGGGGAGTCCTGCTGATGCACATCAACTAGGAGCTCCCCCGGGGTCACCGCTCGGGGGCGTGCCTTAGGCCCACCCCTCCATAGGCTTAGGACAGGACAACGCCCCCCGGAATCCTTTACTGGACTACCCTTCGATTTGGGGGAAGGTGATGGCGCTTCCTCCCCCCTTCATCTGCATAACAATACCCCTACCAATGCTTAACCGCCAATGTCGAGGAAGTTGTGACGATTTGCTACGAGGTAGGCAAAAAAACCAAATGGCTGGTGCCAATTTGCCAAGTGGAAAAAATTCCTACCAGGCCCCTTGCCTACCAGGCCAACCGAAGTCCATAGCAATGTCAGAGAGCCAAATCTAACGGGTGGGAGGGTGGGAAAACCTGAGCAGCTGGAGCACGGAAAGAGGGAAATCCTCGGCCGCGCCGGTCCTAAATAGGGCCACGCCTCCAGGGCCAGCCAATTGGAGATGACATGAACGAGGATTCCCCCAGTATTGCGGGGGCTATGAGCCAGCCCCCATGCACGTGGGGAGGGGCGTGAAGCCCGCAACCCCACCTTCCTCTCCAGCTCGGAAGTGGCTTTTCAAGTAGTGGCTTGGCAGTGGGTTGGACTCGATGGCCCTTGTGGTCTATTCCAACTCTATGATTATATGATTCTATGATTCTAAGTAGTAGCAGAGGCTGTCCACTCAGTGGGGGCTGGTCCATTAATGGGGATTTTTTCCCCAGCTGACCTCTACCATCAGCGGCATCACTGTGGCTTGCCAGGAGAGAGAAGGGGAGGATCCAAGTGGTGGTGAGGTTGGCATGGTGCGGGCACTCAGGCAAGCATCCCAGATTGCCTCCATTTGTACCTTTGCACCTCACCCACCCTCCCAATAAGCAGCTGCAGTTCTAGTGACAGGAGGTCAGGGAAAGCGCCGCTGCCCCATGCCGCTGTTCACTGCTGAAATTCCTTCTCCTGCACAGCTATGGAAGGTGCAGAAGCCCTGTCTTCTTTTGCACCTCTCCACTTGATTGTTACAACAAAAACTCGCAAAACTAAAGAGCAAGAAAATCAAGACAAATCTACAGCCCTACTTCAAAGCATACGCAAGTTAAAATACTAAAACAGATTGACATTGCCACTACTTTCCAAGCATCTGGGTCGGCTTGATTAAACAAGCATGTTTTTACCAGGCACCGAAAAAAGCACACTGAATGTGTCAGCTTGATCTCAATCGGCAAGGAGTTCCAAAGTGCACGGGCTGCCACACCAAATGATTGACTTCTTACAAATGTGGAGTGGGTATTTTTCTTTCTATTGAAGATTTTCTTCTGTTGCAAAACAAACAAATAAACGAGGAAAAGTACACATAGCGCCTGCAGCTTTCAGTTCACAGAGCCTTTTTCACAGTTCATTTACATTTGGTGTGAGACGCTTGTCACAGACATTGTGCAGTTGGGGGGAAAGAGAGGGAAGAGAGAGAGGTGAAGGGAGAGAGATGGGGGTGTGTGTGGAATGGGTATTATGCGGCAGCTGCAGTAGTGCCAATTCTGCTGATTGAAGAGATTTAGTGGGCACCTGAGGTAAGGTGATTTCTTGGTAAGCTGGTCCCAAGTTGTTTAGGGCTTTATATACTAACAGTAATGCCTTGAACTTGGCCCAGTAGCAAATCGGCCACCATTGCAGATCTTGGAACCCAGGTGTTACATGCTGACAAGGCCTCACTCCTGTCAGCAATCGTGCTGTAGCATTCTGCGATAACTGCAGCTTCCGAATCAAACGAGAGGGAAGCCCCACTATAGCACTGTTCCAGTCTGAACTTCCGCAGGCCTATTGTAAGCCATTTGCGTCAATCAAGTATATCTTTAACCATAGGACAAACACTCCCCTGCTGCCGAAATCAGTGGAAGAGAGCGGATTGTGGAGTAAACAAATAGTGCGTTGAGCCAGCAGAGTCAACCCTTCAGTGAGGTACAGCGGTACCTCGCGTTATGAATTTAATTCATTCTGGAGGTCTGTTCTTAACCTGAAACTGTTCTTAACCTGAAGCACCACTTTAGCTAATGAGGCCTCCCGCTGCTGCCACACCACTGGAGCACAATTTCTGTTCTCATCCTGAAGCAAAGTTCTTAATCCGAGGTACTATTTCTGGGTTAGTGGAGTCTGTAACCTGAAGCGTCTGTAACCTGAAGCGTCTGTAACCTGAGGTACCACTGTATAAGAATAGAGAGGAACAGTGGTGGGGCTCGTGCCATTAGCCTCCTAGAAGTGGAAATTAAAACAACAACAACCACATAGTCAGATGTTAAGAAGAAGAGTCTGCTGGATCAGGCCAATGGCCCATCTACTCAGCACCCGGTTCTCATTGTGGTCAACCAGGTGTCTGTGGGGAAGCAGGATCTGAGCACAAGAGCACTTGGCCCTCCTGTGGCTTCCAGATATTCAGAAGAATTCCGAGTTTGGCCTGTGAAACATTGGGGGGGAGGCTTTATGACCCCAGCATTGTGGATGCACCCATGGATGGGTCCAGTGGCAAAGCTGCATGCTCTGGCACCGGGGGTGAAGAGCAGATGGGGGTGTGGCTGGCATGCGTCCCGGGGGTGTGTCCCGTGTCCCGGGGGCGTGGCACCCAGCGTGGTGGGGGGCGGCGGCTGCAATGATACCCCCCTCCCCGATGGTGCCAGGGGTGGTCCGTTCCCCCCTGTTCCTCCACCAGTGAATGGGTCCACTTCTACAATCATAGGTCTCTCCACGCTGGGGACAGGAGCTGCCTTGGGTGAGATCCTGGTCTGGAATGCATGTTTAGATGCTATTTATGATGGTGGGGGAAGGTTCCTCCCCCACAGGTGCCTGCAGTTCCATCTCGCTCCAGCGCACACCAGCCCTTTGAGGGACAGATTCCAAAGAAACAGGGTGTACAAGCCAGACGGGCAGCCTTTCAAGTCCCTCACTTTCACCCCTCCCTCCCCGAGAGAGCCTTTACGGGAAGAAGACAAGGACTATTTCCCTGTCCCTCCCACACGTTCCCTGCCACTAGCAATTCAGCCTTTCCATAAAGGCAGCCTGCCCATTATTTGATGGCAAATCAAACCTTGGACAACAGGATCTAACTGGATCACCCCCAAAAACTTGGCAACTTTTGCATTAGTTGTAGTTATGTGTATGCAGTGACCTGCCAAATCCATTCCATGTCTAAAATTCTATTATTCTAGCCAAAGGTGTGCACCGCTGGCCTCTTGAAATCCCCCATCCCTTTTTATGGACTGCAGAATTGGAGGTGGGCAAGGCTAGTAGGTAGGAAATGTCCCAACAGCTTTTTCGGGGCGGGACTTATATTTAGCAGTGGCAGCAGCGCAGGTTCTTTCTGTCCCTCTTATCTCCTCCCCTCCCAATCTGGTGCTGTTGAAACTGGTGGAAGCATCATCTTGGTAATCTAATCACCATTCTGCATCCTCCGCAGTTGCCCTGACCTGGGCTACCTAGGACCCATCTGCACTATATGCTTAAAAACAGTGTCCTATCATTTTCATGCTCACTGGAAGGACAGATCGTGAAGCTGAGGCTCCAATACTTTGGCCACCTCATGAGAAGAGAAGACTCCCTGGGAAAGACCCTGATGTTGGGAAAGATGGAGGGCACAAGGAGAAGGGGATGACAGAAGGCGAGATGGTTGGATAGTGTTCTTGAAGCTACCAGCATGAGTTTGACCAAACTGCAGGAGGCAGTGGAAGACAGGAGTGCCTGGCGTGCTCTGGTCCATGGGGTCATGAAGAGTCGGACACGACTAAACAACAGTGTTCTTGAAGCTACCAAACTGCGGGAGGCAGTGGAGGACAGGAGTGCCTGGCATGCTCTGGTCCATGGGGTCACGAAGAGTCGGACACGACTAAACGACTAAACAACAACAAGAACTCTCAGTACCCTTCATGAACCACAGCACCCAAGATGCTTTGGGGAAAGCCATTACTGGTTGCAGCAATGTAATGCAAACAGTATCTTTCTGGGGCCTTATGCGTGGAGTGGTGGTGGTAGAATAGTGGCTGCAGCAAGAAAATTGGTGGAGGAATTCCAAATAACATTTTGCAAAGTGGCCTTCCTTTTCTAGGGAATGAGGGTGGGGAGAAGAGAATGCAAATCTTCTCAGAAAGAAACATGTCTCCTGAGAAATCTTGGGTCAACTGAAATTCTGTCATCATCTATAACTCACATTTCTGATTTGAAAACCAGGTTTCCTGCCATCTCTGATTAAGCAGGTACTTTTTAAAGAAAGCCACGGGATTCTCCAAAACAGAAATTCAGTAAGAGAGAGGCCTTCTTTCTTGCAAAGGAGTAAATAAAAATAAGGTGAAAACTCTTATTGTGACTATAATGTAACTTTTCCATTATCTGATTCAATAAGATCACACAACAATTAGGTGGATGAAGATTGAAGAAACATGTTGTGATTAATACTTGTTTCTACTGAAGTTTCCCATGGAGTGGATGGTCACAAAACACGCTGAAAACTGCAGGACTTATATGCATTCAGATGGCAAGCCCCTCCACTCACTCTCTCAGCTCACAAAATTACCCACATCTGCCTGTTGCATTTTGACCCTTGCCCTGCATAAAATGCTATTATGCAAAATCATTCAGGAGTGCAGGCGTGGCCCTTCAAATCTGGGTTGGACTATGGGATAACAGCGGCCAGGATCTTAGTAGCAAGAAATGGGAAAAATACAGCAATACCTAACACAGCGGATTGTCAAATCCTAATGGCAGGATACCTGCAGCTAGCAAAGACGACAGGAAGGACAAGAGGCCAAACAAAACAAACAGTCTATAAGGATTGGAGAATTTTTAAAGAATACTTTAAAAATTAAGGTATAAAAGGAACCTTCTTGGCAGAATTAGACTGAACCTTGCATTGTATAAATATAACTTTGTAGGGAAGTTAACAGAAACTATAAAAGAAATATGTACCTGTGCGGTGTAAGATATTCAACAGATAAAGTACAGTGAGACTAATTGGAAGTCATTTTTAATTTCTTGTTTTATAAGTTCTATAATCAGTCACATCCTTGGGAGTATAAATGATGTTAGTTATAAGAATTGTGTTGTTTCATATATTGCTATTGTTTGTTTGTCAATTTATAGATTGTTTATTTGACTGTATATTGGTTGGTTGGTTGGTTGGTTGGTTTGCTTTCCTGGCATAAATGTATCTATTTTAAAACAATAAAGATATATTTAAAAAAACAAAAACTAATCCGGGTTGGACTACAACTCCCATCACCTCTGACCATGGGCCACACTGGCTGAGGGTGATGGAGCTTATCAACATCTGCAGGGCCACAGGTTCCCCACCCCTTCACTAGTAAGATGACCACTGTGTGGTGTGCAGTGTCCATGCTTATATTCCCATTACATCCCTGACCTTGTGGGGGGAGGGGAGAGGAGCAGGGGAAACCAGTATGGCCTGATGATTGACAGTAACAATGGTACCAGGCAAACCTCTCTAGGAGACTGCACACTGTCATCTGTCTAACCTTGGAAGGAGAAGGATCTCAGCAGATTGTTTTAACTGATGGGCATCTCTGTTTGGGAGAAGACCAATGAGAGCTGCAAGCAGACTAGAAACAAACCAGCTTCTTCCAGCATTGATGAAATACAATTGCTATGATCAGCAGTCTAGCAACCGTATTGTGAATATCTGAAGTTTCCTTTTATCAAAAAATAAAAAACCATTGGAGACCTTCTTAGGATGCCAAGGAGGTGACTAATTGCATAGACCAAGCAAGCTACTGTGATTTATGTACCCTGTTGGAAATGAATTTATATTGGTCATTTTGGCTTAAATGAATGCATGACTCCTCTTTCCTCCTCCATCCCCTGACTTTTCTCCGGCGAAGCCCATCCAGCTACATTTTTTGGCAGGCAGACAGATGGAAAGATAGCTCTCTGCCCTTTTCCCATGCTGAGCAGAACGGCTGGAATTTGCTTTAAACTACCAAAGCATTGGTAAGAGACCAGGAGACATGGTGACCTCTGCATTTCTCAAGAAACAAAATTGCCAGTGGCAACCCTACAAAAAGCGATTATCGGTCAGGAATCGCTCCCCTGCATCTCATAATCCTGACCCATATCTGCGGCATTACACTCTGTGCCACATTTTTCTGTTTAGCTGACTTCAATCCAGCTGCACACCTTGATGAGTTCAAAGGCCTGACTAGACGATAAAATGCCGCTTTTGGATCACACATTGCTGCATTTTTCATTAGCTGCCTGAAGCATAGTAAGCTCCATGGGGTGTCTGAGCTGGTTTCACATAATCATACAAGGAAAAGTATTCTGCACAGCTCAGCCATGCTAAGGGGTTGTTGTTGTTTCATATAATACACTGCCCGTATCAATACACATACCGGTAGGTCTAGGTTTTGTGCAAATGGAGATGAGAGACATTGCACCATTCAAACCATCAAAGCACTGCATTTTGTACTTAGGAAAATACATTTGCGTGGCCAGGCAGAGACCCGACCCCAGGTGACCCCTGGGTGGAATAAATAATAATAATAATAATTTATTATTTATACCCCGTCCATCGTGACAACTTGTTATTGGATTAAAATTGGCCACAGCTTTATTAAACTTTCAGATGTAGGAAGACCTTGGCTTAGGCATTGGACGTTTATCCCTCCCAGTCCCCAGACGGGGATCTGGGGCACATCAGGGTTAACCAATCTGTCTGGTGATTGGGCTGGCCCTGGAAGACGTATGTTTAAGCAGAGAGCCCCCCCCCCCATTTCACCGCAACACAGGGGAGTGCACTGACAACCTTCCAGCATATGGCCAGTGACTCCTCTCAACACAACCCCTTTAATGGGGAACCCTGGGATCACCCTGGGGGGGGGGCATGTGTCACTGCTTCACCCCCCCCCATTTAGGGAAAATAGAGCTCCCTGGTAGGCTCCGCCCCTTTTATGCTTACAGAGAGGACTGGATTGAAGACTGCTCCTTCTCAGTTCAGTCCACTCCCCTGCCTCCGCCTCCCCGGTCACAATTGGTTATTTGAACTGAAGTTTGGCGGGAACCTCAAGGTTCATGACTTGGGGAGGTAGTCCAGGAGTGCTCTGCCGGGAGTCGTGGAGGAACGGGGGTGCTACGCGGAGGCACGCAAAGGGCGCCCTCCATTTGATGTGGAGAGTGGTCATTCTGAGATAACACAGAAATTGTCCCACCCTTCTTGGATCGGAAGGATTTCACTATGCCGAGTCGTGCTTCTGTACCCTCCAGAATCGATGCAGGTTCTGCTCTTGTCCTTGAAGATGGCTCCAAAGCTTCAGCCAACACATAACAGCCGATGATCACCTTCTGACAAAAGTTGGGAGGCAGAACAAGGAAGACCAGCCATTAGGCAAAGTGAGGCAGCTGCTTCTGGCAATGAGTTCAAGGGGGACAGATTGCAGACAGAGCAGTGTGTGCCATGTGACCTATCTTGCACCCCCCCAAAAAAACTAAACTGCTGTTCTCAGATGCTGTGGAGATTCTCCAAGGCAAAGTGTGGATACAGCACCCCTGCCAGATGTCCACCCAGTATAGGCAAAAATATAGGCAAAACAACAACACTTCCAATATCCCATACATCCAGAATATCCCAGACATATCCAGTATTCCCCTCCCCCTCTTTCCTTTTTCCTTTTTCCTTCTGTGATGGAACTCCTATTTGGGGATTTCCCTGGCTTTTTTCTGGCCCATGTAGGACCAGTCTGGATAGTTGGCCTTGGTAGAGATTTGACGTTTTCATCCACAAAAAGTTTTTTGATTTGAGTTTCTACTGAAATGAGACCGCATTTTTATGTTGTATTTTAATCTTGTTTTTTTAAGTTGTATTTTAATCAATTGTTTTTATACTTGGTGTTAGCCGCCCTGAGCCCAGTCTCGGCTGTGGAGGCTGGGGTATAAATAAATTATTATTATTATTATTATTATTATTATTATTATTATTATTATTATTATTATTCATCCCCCCAAAATAACGTCCAGGCAGAATTTCCAAAAATCTGTTTAAAGGTCTGGGAAAATCTGGGCATATGGCATATTGGAAGTGTTGTTGTTTTGCCTAATTTTCTACAATTTGTGCCCGGGTTTTCATTTTTTGAAATATAGGCAATGCTAACCTAGTAGCTCTGACTGTTAGGAAAAACTCCTCCTGAAGCAACTCTCCTTTTTGGCAGAGAATACTGTAAAAGGAAACATACCACATAGAAGAAGCCAGCTGCCACTCAGGGCTCTCCCCAAAGCCATCATGTCATGGAAAGGTACACCGAAACCGATCTCTGCCTCTCCCACCTTCAGATTACAAAACCGATGACGAAATGTATGCAATGACTCTTTGCTGGTGATGCTCCATTTGTCAGATTCGTCTTCCCTAGAGCAAAGGCAATTGCGGTCTTCATCCCATCTCAACCACTTTGGCCAGTTTGCATCCAGGGATGGTGGTGAGATTTGGTGCAGCTTTGATTCGGATGCAGACCTACCTGAATCGCACTTCCCCAAACAATGTGTGAATTGAAACGCAGTTCTCCTTTGGACATTCCTCCTCCTCCAAATATTTATTTTTTAAAAAATAAAAAATAGTACCTCTCTTTTCAACATCTAAGTCTCAAAGTGGCTTTCAGATGCAAAGAAATATGCAACATTCAAAATTTAAAGCATGAATTAAAATATCAAAAAACTCAGAGATTTATACCCCAAAATCAGAAAATTAAGAACATAAGGAAAGCCATTTGCAATGCAAAAACTTCCTAGAACAAAATGGTTTTAATCAGGTACCTGGAACTCAGCAGGGACAGTGCCTGTCTAATGATCTCTGCAGTTCTCCTACCAAATAATGTGTACAAAAAGCAGGGGGTGGTTTTCAGCCAGAACTCACAGGAACTCAGTTCCAGCACCTCTCAGGTGTGTGGCATTGTCATGATAAGAGAACAAGGGAGGCATTTATGGTGCGTTCCAGCACCTCTTTTTTATATATAGAAAAATAGCACTTACAAAAAGGTATATTTGGGGGGAAAGTGTACACAAATTATTATTATATTATATTATATTATATTATATTATATTATAAAATAATATACAAAAATGCTTGGAGGAAAATTGCTTGAAAGCATGTGTATAAGTAAAACACACACACACACACACACACACACACACACACACACACACAAATTAAGCAGCTTAGCATCTTTTTTATATCATTAAATAAATTAGATAAAGCTGCATACAAGAATGTGTAGGTTAGGAGGAATTTGCACTAAAACGCTGGTGAATTTTCACAAGGACCTTTAAAAAAATGCAGTCTGGTTCGGTAATGTGGAGAAATGAAACTTCAGAACCAAAAAGTGAGAAACTGAAATAAACAGATTTGCCCGTCCCTCCTTGCTTCCAATTCCTCTGACTTTTCTCTCCTTTGACATTCCGTTTAGCAAAGACTCTCCTCCCTGGAAGAGAGGGGAGTGGTTGTGGGCAGGAGACCGAGCTCCGCCCCTGGTAGGGGGCATTAGCCCCCTCCCCTCCTACCTGGCTGGCGCCCACGGCCACCGGAGGTAGCCAACCAGGTGTAGCAGCTTAATGCTGTGGTGCCAGCTCCGCCTCCTCCTCATTCGTCGTCGTCCCTCAGCGAGTCACCCACCCTCCACTCCCATTTAGCTCAGGGTATAGGTTTTTGGCCTTGCTATGGACCTTAGGTTGGTCGCCCTGGTTGGCTGGGGGGCCTGGTAGGAATTTTTCCATTTGGCATTAGGCCTTTCGGTTTTTTCGCCTACCTCGTAGCAATCGTCACAACTTTTGTGGTATTGGTGGGTAGGTTAGGCATTGGATTCATGTGTTGTGCTGTGTCAAGGGCTAGGTGTGGCCATTGCCTATGCTATCTACCGTGGGTTATTCCGTTAAAGGAATCTGGCGGTCGTGTATTCTGTCCAATGCCTGCTTGGCGGGAGGCCATGGCACGACCCTCGGTGACATCAGGGGGTGAGCCTATAGTTGGATGAGCATCAACAGGCTCCACCTACTGTTGAATAAACCCACCACCTATAGTCATCCAATGCCTAAGCCAATACCTTTTTACTGCTGTAATCAATAAAGTTGTGGCCTTTTCTTGCCCATTAACCTTGTATCACGTGTCCTTGTGTATTTATTTCACATAGCAGGGTCGGGCCCTCGATCCACAAAGACCTCTGCAGGACCACAGGGGCCCAGCCACTCAGATGCCAGGCACACTCCATTTCCTCTGCTTGCTATGGGTCTTCAGCATAGCTTCCTGGCTGAGCGGCCTGTGCAGCCCCTGAGCCCATAAGTCCTACATGACATGGGCATCCTGCTTCGGTGCCAGGCTGGAAATGGGAATCGAGAGGCACCGTCCAGGGCCTTGTGAAATGCTGATGATCCGTACGCTGATAAGAAGGAGAGAATGTGCTTTCTTCTCTAATCTGGCTATTTCCCTGCCAAAAAGCAAACCGCTCAAGCAGAGCTCGGCAAAGGTGCAACTGTCTGAAACGAGAGGCAGGTGCCTCCAACACAAACAACATGCGCTGGGACTGAGTGCATGCCTACCAGTGGAGGGAAGGGGGCCATGTGGCGATGATTAAAAGCAGGGACACATTGCACATTGCAAATTGCACGCAGGTGCTTGATATACATTCCTACTTTAGTTTAACCCAGCAGATCAGTGCACACATCTTCGGCCCCGTGTAGATGTTTCCCTAGGGTACAAATTAAGGTATAGATGGGCAGAGGTGGGAACATGTCCACTGGCCCTGCTCCTTAGCTCCTTGGGCTCAAGAGGCAGTGTGATGTAGTGGTTAGAGTGTCAGACCAAGACCCAGGAGACCAGGGGTGGATCTACACACGGGGGGGGGGGGGACACACACGCTGTAAATAAGTCAGAAATTAAATTGTTATAACAAAAGGGGGGAACCCTATGTAAAAATCACATAGAAAAATTGTTTGCTCTCTGGTTCCATCTGGTGTTGCATGTTTATAACACATTCAAAATGTTTATTATTATTATTAATGTAGCTGAGTCCCAGGGTTCAAATCCATGGTGTCCATTAGATGACCTCAGGCAAGTCACTGTCTCCCAGCATGACCTACCTCCCAGGGATATTGCAGGGATTAAATGAAGAGGAAGAGGAAGGAAGGAAGATGCTCATCAAAGACCTGTCTGCAAACTGCCAAGAAAAAAATCTGCTCTTGTTGCAGTATTGTACAGTAGGGTTGCTAGGTCAGGAGCATTCCAAACCCTGAGATTTCAGGGTTGGATCTTGAGACCCAGGAGTGCCCCCTGTTGGGCAGGACTGGTGATGTTCCAGTGGTGGCCCCTCATGATTCTCCCTAGGTGCTGTCTCCCACCCTGAGCCCTGGAGATGGAGGTTAATTGGGAGAGGGGAGGAGGACAGACTCACCCAACAATCCTTTGTAACTGGCTCCTGCTGGGCTTAACCTTGCAAGCCGCATGCATATCCTTTTGAATAATAAGAAAATAAAGGCAGTCTCATCCACCTGGAGATTCAGTGCCTCTCCCTGCCAGGTAGAGAAGGTGTGGCAACCTGGAGACTTCAGGTCAGTTGTGGAGATCTGGCAACCCTATTGTTCGGCCACAGGGTACTGAGGAGGCTATTGGGCCTAACCATTCACTTCAGCCCTTTTACTTGTAAAGTCGGGGTGGGAGTCTGTGATCCTTCAGATTTTGTTGGACTCCAACCCCCATCAGCTCTAGCCAGCATGGACTAGATGGGCCTTTGGGCTCTCTTCTTAGGTTCTTCCTTCTGGTCCTTTATTCTTCATTTCTCACTAAAGCTCATCCAGAAGGTGAAAATGCATGTGCACAAATTCTGCTGTGATGACTGGGTTGTGTTCAGTATCAAGCCCAAGAATCAGCCAGGTCGTTTTGAGTTAAGTTCCTTGCATGCCTTAGATTCACCTTTGGCAAGAGTAGCATTTGCAAGCCCACCACAGTGCTTTCATCTGCATGCCAGGTACACTGTGGCACAACCTGGTATGCATGACCAAGCTGACTATATACAGGATAAGGGTGCTCTCTTTTCTCCCTCCTCCTTTATAAGGTGCAGAAGCTGTTCGTTGCTGCCCGTCTCAAGCACAGAGCAGAGGAAACCAGAAGTAGCAGCATCCTAGACAGTCAGATCAGCCTCTTGAATGTTGGTTAGTTTAAGACAGGAACATGACCTTCCATATCCTGTCAGTCTCCAACTCCCAACAGGCCCACAGCCAGCATGGTCAATGGTCAGCGATGCTCACTGGGTGACCTTGGGCCAGTCACTCACTCTCTGTCTAGTCTACTGTACTAAGGTAAAATTAGCATGTGTTGCTCCACTCATTTTCCCCATTGGCTCTGCCAATGTACATGCCTCTTGGAAGGTTTCCCAGAAAGGCACCTAGACTGCAACTGGTATGCATATTGTCACATTTGCCAATGGCGTCCACACACAACAAGATTAGGGATGTGCTTTTCTCATCTTTAAAAAATAATATATTAATTATTTTTTCGTGCTGCAGTTTATCAAAGAACAGTAAAACAAACAAACCCATCACCAAGTCACACTCCCCAGGATATGAGTTTGCAGATTACCACAAGGCCAATTACCCTTAAAATAACACAAATCCAGTCACTTATCCAAATAAACAAACAAATTATAGTTTCACATTACACTAAACAGAAAATTTTATAGTGTGAGGGAGGATCTACAATGACCTCTTTAGCTGTATACAAAATAAAGTTACACCAATCTGTTGCAAGCATGTCCTTCCCTATCAAACCTCTCACAAGATTTAATTTGTTAGTCAATTTTGCTACCATAGCTAACTGCTCTACTTTCTTACACCATGTGGCAATTGATGCTCCTTCCAGAAATTTCCAATACCCTACTAGCCTAAAGGTAAAGGTAAAGGGACCCCTGACCGTTAGGTCCAGTTGCAGATGACTCTGGGGTTGCAGCGCTCATCTCGCTCTATAGGCCGAGGGAGCCCACTTTTGTCCACAGACAGCTTCCGGGTCATGTGGCCAGCATGACTAAGCTGCTTCTGGTGAACCAGAGCAGTGCACAGAAACATCGTTTACCTTCCCGCCAGAGCGGTACCTATTTATCTACTTGCACTTTGACGTGCTTTCAAACTGCCAGGTTGGCAGGAACTGGGACAGAGCAATGGGAGCTCACCCCGTCACGGGGGATTCGAACTGCTGACCTTCTGATCGGCTAGGCTCAGTGGTTAAGACTACAGCGCCACCCGCATCCACCCTACTAGCCTAGCTACCAACAATAAATGACCAATATGACATTTGAAATGCAGGTTCATGTTATCTCTCTAGGAAAGGCAGAGTAAGGTCAGCTCTGGGGATACCATAGTATTTTGTCCTGCTAGGGCATGAAATTCTCTAAGGACCGACTTCCAAAATGTGGCCTTCTTTTTGCAGGTCCACCTCATGTGCTGGTGTGACCCAATCCATGTGACCCCCTCCAAGAAATGCGGGGGTGAGTGCAACTGATATGGGCTATTCTGCATTCTGTGTGGGAGTTCTGCTCTGCCTGAAATGGTGTTTGGTGGGGCTGAAGTGATGCCTCACTGCAGTGAAATCTCATGTGGTATTTGTCGTTGTGTTTCCAAAGTACCGTACTTTTCTGTGTATAAGACTATGTTTTTCTATTCAAAAATCATGTTCAAAATTGGGGGTCATCTTATACATGGGTAGTGCATTGTGGGGGCCTGGGATTGGTTGCTGCTGCAAAGGCTGTTGTTGATTGGCTACCGTTGCAGCCATTGGGCGGCCAATTTGCTGCTCTCTTCAGTGATGGGGCAGAGGATTGGTTGATTCATTGACACACACAATTGGCATTGTCAGCCTGGCGGGTGGGTGATTTTTGGCATATCCCCTAAGAAAAGCTCCCCAAAAAAAGCTCAACAACTTTAGTGAATCTCTCCCCCCCAAAAAATTTCTAAATTTTGAGTCCCCCAAAATAGGGGGCGTGTTATACACGGAAAAGTACGGTGTTATGCTGCTGCCCATGCTAGATTCATGGATAGCGACTCATAAGACTCACTAGAGCTTCTTTCGAAATGCACAACTTAATTCCCTCTGCTTAGCAGAGGGACAGGAAGGAAATAAATAAGATACTCCTTAGATTGCCCTTAAATTGTAATGTTAGAGATCAAATGCAAATCATAACTGTCTTCCACAGTTTCCTAGTCTCCAAAACCAGAAGACACGTTTGCCATTCCACTGACGTCGGTGCAAGCTTGTCCAAACTAGCAAGTAATTTAAGCAAGTTGAGAATTAAGTGGATTCGCTGTGTTCTAATTTGAGAGGGTTTAAAATTAATTGTGCCCAGACCCAAATTGCGAAGATCAATTAACGTGAGCATATCCCCAACAATATTAGTCATAGGTGTTGTAACTGATTTGGTCAGTTTCCACCCTGCATATCTCAGCCGTGTAAGCTTTTCATAACACAAAACAATGATCAGCCACATTCTAACTGGTTAGACTAGTGTTGTGCTGAAATCTGCCCTCTGTTTGTTTTTTAAAAAAGAGGCGCCCATTTTTAAAAGATGGCCAACTTCATTTACAGTGGTGGCAACCGTGAAAATACTGCAGCCATTTATATGTAATAAGCAAGGATGGCCAAAACCTGGAGGGGGAGCCTCATTCTGTGCCTTTTAACAAATGTGTAATAAGTAAAAAGATAGAGATGAGGTTTCCTCTCTCACTGCATCTCTATCCTGTGAAGAAAAAATAAAATAAAAAATTGTGAATTTCTGCCTGATTGGGAGTTGCTTATTGAAGCCACAGCCTGTTGAATGGGTAAAGGTGGAGTTAATAATAATAATAATAATATATTATTTATACCCCGCCCATCTGGCTGGGTTCCCCAGCCACTCTGGACGGCTTCCAACAGAATATTAAAATACAATAGACTTACCATTAAGTCTAGTCACAGAGGACTCTGGGATTGCGCTCTCATCTCGCTCTATAGGCCGAGGGAGCTGGCATTTGTCCGCAGACAGTTTCCAGGTCATGTGGCCAGCATGACTAAGCCGCTTCTGGTGAAACCAGAGCAGCACACAGAAATGCAGTTCACCTTCCTGCCGGAGCAGTACCTATTTATCTACTTGCACTTTGACGTGCTTTCAAACTGCTAGGTTGGCAGGAGCAGGGACTGAACAACAGGAGCTCACCCTGTCGCTGGGATTCAAACCACCGACCTTCTGGTCGGCAAGCCCTAGGCTCTGTGGTTTAGATCACACCGCCACTCTCGCTGTATGGGTAGTTTGGACCAATTTCTTCAGGACATGCTTAGCTCAGGATGGATCATTTGGTAGGCAGGGCTATTCCACACCCTCTCTGCTCACTTTGAAACAAAAATATATAATTGGGGAAAGGCTGTAGCTTCCCTGTAGAGCACCAGATTTCCTTGTAAAAGATGTTAAGTTCAATGCCTCACATAAAAACCCTGGAAAATCGCTGCTGATCAGAGTAAACATTACAGCACTAGATGGAACACTGGTGTGACTCACAGCAGATATTAGTGCCATGGTAAAATCTATCCAGCAATTTCTCCAAATATATTTTCTCCTGCAAAGGAGGCTTCCATTTTCCTGCTTCTTTCACAGACCCTGATTTCTTAAAAATCTCAAGGGAAGAATTATTTCATGATGTCTTCCTTGGGCTTTGACTGAAATGCAGGCACCTGCGGAGGCTCCAGTGTGCAGTGAGATGATTTGTTGAATGAAAGAAGAGGCACTCACCAAAGCATCCCACAAATTCTGAACCCAACGCAATAGAGTTTCAGCAGAAATTGCCTTCCCCTTTGATATTTTTCTAATGCATTTTCATTTTTCATTAATGATTGGGGGAATGGTTGCAGGGAAAGCACAGGATCATTTTTTGGCACAACACTAATACGGCCCCACCTTTGCCAACCTTTTAAGAGCAATCTTAAGACATTATTTTTTATTTCAATCCACATTGTACTAATTCCTGCGATGAATTATTTGTCACTGCTCAGTTTCCAAGGCGGAAAAGAGGTTTCAGTCTGATAGTTCTGGATACTGTACTTATGTCTTGGATGCATTTTGTAGGCTGCTTGAAAGGCAGTTAATGACTCACCTAATTAAGTAAGTAAATAAATATGTCATCACTTACACATAGCTCTGTCTTTGACAGTAGGGTGTCACCAAAGCCAAAAATTCATTTGGGGAGGAATTCTAAAACAAACCATCCAAATTGCCTCCCATACTTTTTTTATATCATCCTTAGGGAGCAATCCTATGCACAAAAAGCTGGCATAAAGCAAGGCGGTTTAATTGAAGTTGGCATAGTGTTACACTAGATCCAAAACCTATTCAGCAGTGGGGCTGCTGCTGTTGTGCAGAAAGCTTTCAAATAGTGTTCTATGTTGTATCACTGGACTATATATATAACCAAGCTGAACAGGCACAGGATCCAACCTAAGTCCCCTCTCTCTTGTCCTGTCCCTGACTGTTGCTAAGTTTGGGGGAGAAGTTCAGTTTGGTGAGGATTTTGATGCAAAGCCTCATCTGCACTTTCCAAAACCGCATGCACAATGACACGCAGCTATCTTTTGCAATTTAAACTTCTGTGAGTTCTTCTTCAACCAATAATAATAATAATAATAATAATAATAATAATAATAATAATAATAATAATAATAATAATAATAATGTATTACTTATACCCCCAGCCAGTCTGGGCGGCTTCCAACAGGATATTAAACACACAAGAAAACAGATATCTTCAGAAATGTGTATATTAGGGGATAGTGTGCATAAATATGCCTAAGGGACTGAAAACAACCTAAAATGTACCACATTCATATAAATTGTTTGCCAAAAAAATGTACATATTATGAGAAATTTGCACAACAATCCTGATGCATTTTACTGATAACTCTTTTTTTTAAAAGGCAAACTCATGCAGGAATATGGAGAATAGAAGTTAAGACTTGAGAGAAACTGAAACTGATTTATCCATCCCTAGTTGTTGCTATGGCACCTACATCATCCTGCTCCTCCAAACATTTATAGCACGGCATTTTACAGTTTCTGCCCCCAAAAGCTTACAATCTAATATTTGACAACTGACAGCATCTCTAGCCCAGGTGCTGTCAGACTACATCTCCCATCATACCTAGCCAATGTCTGTACTGGCTAGAGCTGATGGGAGTTGTAGTTCAACAGCATCTTGAGCGCACGATCTCAGCTATCCCTGCTTGGTTCCCATCTTTCCTGAAGCATCAGCCAACAATTTGCATGACTTAAGATAAGAAGCAGTGCCGGATTTACGTATAAGCTAAACAAACTGTAGCTTAGGGCCCCACTCTCTTGGGGGCCCCCCAAAATTTAAAGGAAAGAAACCTGGTTGTATATTTCCAAAATATAAGATAAAAAACAAATAAAATAAAACCTACATACAGCAACAGTGTGTTGTGTTGTGTAGGCTCCTATGATGTAAGTAATGGGCCCCACCTGCTAGCCCGCTCCCTAATATATCACTGGTTTGCTCCTTTCTATACATAGGGTGCCTACATTCTGCATGGACTGGTTGCATGGCAACATGGGCAAATGGCTTTAGATACCTATTAGGTCCATAAATTACCATATAGCATATATTCAACACACAAAAACAGCGACAATTTGTTGTTGACAAAGGACAGCTGGACATATAAAGGGCCCCATTACCCTCAGTAGCTTAGGGCCTCATCAAACCTAAATCCAGCCCTGATAAGAAGCCATATGGTGGCATTAAACTACATTTTACTCAGAGTAGGTGTATTGAAATTAATGGACCTAGCTTATTTCCAAAGGGTCTACTCTGAGTATAACTTCCCTGAATACCACCCACAACTATATATTTACCAAAAGAGCTATTTCTCATCATAAGTGTCTTTGTTCCCAACTGCCTTTCTCCCTTTTTGCTGTTCTTGAGTAAAGATGTTGCTAATACTTCTCCCTTTGGTGTGATGATATCTGTGTGATGACAGCAGCCACCTGGGATCTCTGTTGGTGAGATAATTATTTTTTGGATTAATTCCCTTCCTCCATTCCCCCCCCCCCCCAGCAATTACCAGCTAAAGTGTCATCCAGATATCAGCACATATTTATTATTATTTCACCTTGATGGTGGGTGGTTGCAAGAAGCTGCACTTTTCTCTGACATTCCAGAATGCAGACAGGTTCCTGTACCTGCATCTGGCCCCAGAGGTTTGAGACTGAGCCTATCTTTCAAAGCCTCCAGTTTGATCCTTGGTTTTGCCATGCCAGCAAGTGGCAGCCCTCCAAGTTATTTGAAGATGGCTATGATCTTCTGTTCTCCAAACCAAACACAACCAACTCTTTCAACCGTTCCTCATAAGGCTTCATTTTTCCAGTCTTTCTTGTATGCTAACACAATTTCACACCTGTTTGCCATTATAAAAAAAAAAAGTTATTGTGAAAATGTGTTAGCATTTTAGTGAGAATTTCTCCTAATATCAACATTCTGATATTTTGTCTAATATACACTATTTTAACTGCCCCTCCTGGTTTTTTGGGATACCTTATTAAAATCTTGCTTGTATCTGTTGTTAGAAATGCATTTTTTCGAAAGATGGAAACCACTCAGGAAGATTTGCCAGAAAAGAAACAACGGGGGGGGGGAAGCCTTAAATCAGGAGCGGGGAGCCTTTTTTCCCCCATCCGAGGGCCGCATTCCTTTCTATGCAACCTTCCGGGGGCCACATGATAGTGGTGGGCGGGGCCAGGAGTAAAAGTGGGTGAGGCAAGCAATGTTAATTTACTCGCACGCTGCTTTCTGTCCTGCAGCCAGGAAAGGAAGACGTGATCACAGTTCAAGGGCATGTTTCAAGCAGCAGAAGCCCTCAAGGAAGGGGCAAAGAGTTGTGGTTCAAGAGGATGTGTTGTCTGGGAAGAGCTTCAGGGGTCAGGTAGAGACGTCTGGAAAGCACATTAAACCCCTATACCTGAAGTGATGGCCAACGACTCATATGGCTTTAGAATAGGATTAAACAATTGAGGACAAGGTTATCAATTGGCTATTACAGTCATACCTCGGGTTGAAGTAGCTTCAAGTTAAGAATTTTCGGGTTGCGCTCTGCGGCAACCCGGAAGTAACGGAGTGTGTTACTTCCGGGTTTCGCCACTCGCGTATGCGCAGACGCTCAAAATGACGTCATGCACATGCGCGGAAGCGTCGAAACGTGACCCACGCAGACGCGCAGACACGTGTTGTGTTTACTTCAGAATGCGAACAGGGCTCAAAAATAAGAAAGAGACAGACCTATATATACTAAATCAATTGTGTCTTGAATTGTTATGCTTTAAAACAACCCTCTGTCCCAGTTGGAACATTTAAAGCATGAAATAACTCACCATGTACAAATCCCAGGGTGTTACAGTTTAAGATTTTGACACCTTCTTTCAAGGTTGTTTTGGCACTGATGAATAAGTTATCTTGTAGAACTAAAATAGGTTTGCTAGCCTTAATATAGCACAGAGTTTTGCCTTCCAAAACTGTTTGGGGAGCTCTGTAGCATTTTATAAAGTCCCCTTTGGACAGAATGTTCAGGAGCAAATCCAGAGATATAACAACGTGGTGAAAAGTAATCAACATAAGAAAACAACACCAAAAGCACTTGTTGATTGTTACTCTGGCCTTTTCTTTTCTGCAGCTATAGTGAGAGTCAAGCTGCCCTCTTTTATTTTATTTTTACCCCATTGTTCTGCTGCTGTTTTGAATTGAACACACACACAAAGAAGCACAATCACGTGAATCAACAAGAAGTAGCATTATGGACATCTGGAAAATCAGGTGTGTGCTCTATCTCATGAATGTCGGGGTGACCAATGTGGTGCTTGCAAGATGTTGCTAGAATCCGTCTCCCATTAGTCCCAAAACACATGGCCAATCTTCAAGGATGATAGGAGCTGCAGGACTGCACGGACTACACCAGGTTATGGCATTCATTAGCATCATCTCCAACATTTACTAGTTGCTCCTATTTATATTTGATGCCAACTTGCAGGGGTCAGGTGACAACAAAAAATAAGTTTGTAAAAACTCTCTTTAAGACTGGTACTCAGAGTTTGCTGTGAAAATTATTAATAGCCTTACAGTGGTAGCTTGGTTCTCAAACGCCTTGGTACTCAAACAACTTGGAACCCAAACACTACAAACCCAGAAGTAAGTGTTCCGGTTTGTGAACTTTTTTCGGAAGCCGAACATGCTCCGTTTTGAGTGCTATGCTTCCGATTTGAGTGTTATGCTGAGGTCTGTCTGTTCTTGCTGTTTCATTTGCGTTTTGGTGGCTCTTCTTTGTTTTGTTTTTGTGACTGTGTGGAACCCAGTTCAGCTACTGATTGATTGTGTAACTGCGGTACATTGTTTATTGCTTTCATTTTTTGGATCAATGGTCTCATTAGATAGTGAAATTCATGTTAAACTGCTGTTTTAGGGGTTGTTTTTAAAAGTTTGGAATGGATTAATCCATTTTGCATTACTTTCTATGGGAAAGCATGCCTTGGTTTTGGAACACTTTGGTTTTGGAATGGACTTCTGGAATGGATTCAGTTTGAGAACCAACGTACCAGTAGTAGTAGTAAGAGTATTGATTATACCTCCTCTTTCTTCTAACAGGATCCCAGGATGTCTAACTGTTTGGGTTTTCTTTAAGCTACCTTAAAACAAAGTTAAAGCCATCAGACAAAGGAAAATACATCATATATAAGGCAACTTGCCAGTCAGAGATAGATTACGTATTAGCCTTTAAGGTGCCACAGGAAGAAAGGAACACAGGAAGCTGCCTTATACCAAATCAGATCTTTGGCCCATCTTGCTCAATATTGTCTACACTGTAGATTGACATTATATCACAAAATAATAATTGAAAATGTTAAAACAACAGCTGTGCATTCTTTACAACCACAGGTAATTCAGCACAGAGGAAAGAGAATGCTAACCGTTGGACCCCAGAAAATTATTGCAGATAAGGAGCATAGGAACCCAAGGGTAGAAGGGGACGTGGTGAGCAAACCACCCAAAGGGCCAGATATAGAAGCTTGAAAGGCTGAATTTGGCCCCCATGACTGTGATTCCACATCTGTATTCCAGTCACTTGGGTATCGGGGGGAGTGGGGGAGAAGGGGGCTCTGAAATTATACACACACCCTCCTAAAAGGCAATTCTTAGAAGTGCTGCAGTTATCAGGACCCTGGAAGCCTAATCTTCCTTGTTTAGTCTCAGCAAATGTGCAGCCGGAAAACATTGCCATCCTGTTTTTCAGGTGGCAGCAGGCAAATAAGAATGAAGGAAAATACCGCAGCCCTCTGACAGACTGTGATTAATTTCCATTGTGCCTGACTTTTCCCCACGCTTTTCTGGAAGGGCGCTGCTCTTGCCTGAATCTCCCAGGCTTCTTTCAGTGCCCTTGAACCGAGGGAAGCTTCTGATAAGTGACTGCTGTGGACCCGTTTGCACCCTTCAAAATGGCAGCTTCTATGCACAGGTTTTTTTTAAACTACAATAGGTATAGCCTGCTATGCATCCTCTAGCTGCTGAATGGCTAATTGCCATTAACAGCCATATCAGGCACACCAACACTAGTGGGCAGAGGTGTCATCAGCCCTCACAATATTCCTTAGCAGGGGGCTCAGCCCTCCCATTATAGAGGGATAGAGGAGGCTGAACCATTGAGCTGAGCGCAGCACAACATCAATGTCATGCCCCTCCTAAGTGGGAAAGAGGAGGAACTGTGGTCATAGAAGCTGCATGGTGCTGGACAAGGCCTCCTCCCTCCTGAGGCGTGTGTAAGACCGGTCATGCACATGTCACAGGCGCGCGACGCATGACACCCATGTGATATCACAGTTGTGTGACGTGAAATGGTGCCCCCCCAATCTTTGGCCCAAAGCAGCGCCTCCTGCCTTACCCTCCACAAATTTATCTAATCATCTTTTAAGTGGTTGGCTGTCACTGCCTCAAGCAGAAGCAAGTTCCTTAGTTGAACTTTGTGATGTGTGAATAATGTCTATCTTACCTGTCCTGAATCTTCTAACATTCAGCTACTCTGAATATGCACGAGTTCTAGTGCATATGACAGAGGAAGAAAAACTTTTCTTTATCCACCTTTTCAATGCCCCCTTGTATAAATTTATATCGCATCACCTCTTCTCTAATCTAAAAAGTCCCAAATGTTGGAAGGGGAATTGCCCCATCCCTATGGTCATTCTGGTTACCCTCCTCTCAGCCTTTTTTAACTGTGCAATGACCTTTTCAAAGGTGAGGCGATCAGAAGTGTACACGGTATCCCAAACACAGCCACACCATAGATTTGCATAACGGCCTTGCGATATCAGCAGTTTTATTATCAATTCCTTTCCGAATGAAAGTAGGGAAATGCCGCAGGCAAAATATTTGCGTTGCACAGGAAAGCGCCAAATTCCTCACATGGCTTTGTCATTGTGTCACTGTCTGAGATCTGGCCCCTCCGTGACTCAAGCTGGTGATAGGAAGAAGGGAGGCATAGTGTTAGCTCAGCTGATTATATCAAAGCCCTTGAACCGCGGGCTGCACAGTGCAAAGAGCACCTCCAGGCAAAGGAAACAGAAGGGCATTTTGTTATTCTCCTTTGAAGGGAACTGTTCCTATGCAGTCAAGTAAATACTGCACCCCCCTTCCTAGATCTCACATTTGAAGTGGGAGTGCAAGAGATCTTTGGGATTTTCCCATGTGATATTCAGACAGCTCTTTCCATTTCCACCATCCTCCCTCGTGTCGGCATATCAGGACAGATCATAGTAGGGGGCGAGGTGACCTGTTCCAGATTTCTGTCCATTTCCCATGCTGGAAAGTCATGTTAGTTCATTGCTACAAAAACAATGAAGAGTCTCGTGGCACATTTAAGACTGGCCGATTTATGATGACATAAGCTTTTGTTTGATGCTTTTGAATTATGGTGCTGGAGGAGACTCTTGAGAGTCCCATGGACTGCAAGAAGAACAAACCTATCCATTCTTAAGGAAATCAGCCCTGAGTGCTCACTGGAAGGACCGATCCTGAAGCTGAGGCTCCAGTACTTTGGCCACCTCATGAGAAGAGAAGACTCCCTGGAAAAGACCCTGATGCTGGGAAAGATGGAGGACACAAGGAGAATGGGACGACAGAGGACGAGATGGTTGGATAGTGTTTTCGAAGCTACCAGCATGAGTTTGACCAAACTGTGGGAGGCAGTGGAAGACAGAAGTGCCTGGCGTGCTCTGGTCCATGGGGTCACAAAGAGTCAGGCACGACTAAACGACTAAACAACAACAAAGCTTTTGTCAACAGCAGTCCACTTCTCCCTCCTCCTTCCTCTCTCTCACTCTTTCTCCATTCAGGGGAAAGGTTTGTTGCAGTGAAAGAATCAGACGGGACATGGTGTACAAATATGACATTTTAAAGAAGAAAAACAACAAAACAACAACAAATGACTTGTGAAAGGCGTAGTTGCAAACTGAGGAGGTTAAATTGCTGCTGCTGGTGGTGGTGTTTAAAAACTCAAAAGGGATTAAATGGTTTTGCTGGTTGTTGTGCTAAAATAATATTACACACACACACATTCTTTCTGGGGGATGTATTGGCTATTAAAGGAGGGATAGTACCTCTGGTGGGGAACACGCCATGCCCCTTCTGGGGTAGTTTGCCAACCTTTCAATGGATTACTGTATTTTAATATTTTGTTGGAAGCCACCCAGAGTGGCTGGGAAGCCCAGCCAGATAGGCAGGGTATAAATAATTTTTATTATTATTATTATTTTTATTTTTATTATTTTTATTATTATTTTTATTATTATTATTATTATTATTATTATTATTATTATTATTATTATTATTTCCACCCTGCAACTAGATCAGGCATAGGCAAACTCGGCCATCCTGAATGCTTTGGGACTACAACTCCCATCACCCCTAGTTGACAGTACCAGTGGTCAGGGATGATGGGAATTGTAGTCCCAAAACAGCTGGCGGGCCAAGTTTGCCTACGCCTGAACTAGATGTCACCTGTGGCTCTTAGAAGCTGTCAGCATTGGGCAGCAGCCACACCTCAGGAAACAGCTTTGACTGGCAGACTAAGGCAGTTGAGGGTAACCAGTGGGTCTCAAACCCTCAGTGAGTTAGCAACTTCCCCTGCATGCATAGACAGACTCCAGAGGATCGAGTGGATCACAAATTCAGAGTGGAGTCCCTGAAGTGGTTGGATGGCACCTTGTACGCCTGTTCCTGGTGATTCCTACAGCCAAGTGGTGCCAAATGTATTATTCTGTTTTGCTTTGGGCCACACCAGTAATAGAAGATAGACACATTCACATTAATTCACATGACTAAATTAACATTGTCCTTCTGCATCTCTGCCATGAATACATTTTTATAGCTTCCAAGACGGCCCAATACAAGTTCACATTACTGTCAGTCATGCATTGTTCAATATTTGAATAGCTATGCAATCCACTCAATGAAAGACAAATTACCCATCAATTCAAATCGTGCTCAGTTAACCAGGCCAAAATGAAAGCAGATATGTACCCAACCTACTAGGAACGCATTCCAAACAAATTCTATATATGCTGCACACACAAACTAACAGTAGATGTTCTGTTCCAGTTATGAACTAACCAATTCCATTACTGGATATGCTAACAGAGAAACTAAACCAAAGTCCAAAGTTTATATACACCTTCACCCTGGAATCACCGGGGACACGCCTCCCCTTGGAGCATGCTGTTTGCATCCTCTGCCCACGTGCTAAGACCTGGAGACAGGTGGAGGTGTTGCCGCAGGACCAATTAGATCAGCCCTGGTGTAGAGGCTAATAGGAAAAAGCAAGAGGTTTGCCTGGCAGATCAAAGGGAACTCCACAAAGGGAACTCCAATAGGAACAAAGCACAGTCACAGAATGGAAAGGTGGGTATGACACTAAGAAGGAATAGAAGAAAATGGGTGGGGCATTAAGTAAAGTCCCATATTTTTTGCTCTATAAGACTCACTTTTCCCCTCCTAAAAAGTAAGGGGAAATGTGTGTGCGTCTTATGGAGCGAATGCAGGCTGCACAGCTATCCCAGAAACCAGAACAGCAAGAGGGATTGCTGCTTTCACTGCGCAGCGATCCCTCTTGCTGTTCTGGCTTCTGAGATTCAGAATATTTTTTTTCTTGTTTTCCTCCTCCAAAAACTAGGTGCGTCATGTGGTCTGGTGCGTCTTATAGAGCGAAAAATACGGTAAGTGCCTACTGCTAAGTCAGGCAGTTGCTCCTTCTTCCTACCCTGTACTCATCAGATAACATCATTTCTAAGGAAGTTGACTTTAGCCCTTTCGATGCATTAAAGTGCAGTTATCTAATCTTCAGCAGTGGATATACTGGTTGGCATGGAGGCATAGCTGTCAACTTTTCTTGCGAGGAATCCTATTCGGAATAAGGGAATTTCCCTTTAAAAAAAGGGAAACGTGGACAGCTATGCATGGAGGCTAGATGGAAATGAGAACCACCAAAAGTGAAAGCCACTTGCCTGGGACTGTGGGAAGAAAACAACAACTGCAATGGACAGTTGTTGTTTTCGTCCTACCATCCCAGGCATGTGGCTTTCACTTTTGGTGGTTCTCATTTCCATCTGGCCTCCGTGCCGACCAAGTGGATTTCTTCATCCTCTGTTTGGAGCTTTGTTGCTAAACAGAAGATCTAGGATAGGTTGGATGATAACAAAGTACGCCACCTTGCTGCGTTGCTACAACAGCTTCAATGCTACACTCAAAGCTGTAATCCATAGCAAAAGCTGATGATACATGTTTAAAGCCACTAGCTTCACCGTCAAAACCTATCTTCACAGTCATAAGGCTTAGAACAGGGGTCAGCAAACTTTTAAAGCAGGGGGCCATCCACTGCCCCTCAGACCTTGTGGGGGGCCAGACTATATTTTTTTTTGGGGGGGTGATGCAAGAGCACCATTAGCCCTGGTGGCTATTTACCTGTGTTTTGCAAGTGGCAGGGGCTGGCGGCGGCACGATAAGTGGTGCACAGAAGGGCTCCGGAGAGGGGCTGCTTAAAATGGCGGTTGCTCGAGTGCTGCTGCTGCACCAATAAAGCCCAGCCCCCTTCCTCCTCTAGGCAGGGCAGGGAGAAGCCAGGAGGAGGGAGGGAGGAGGTGCCGCCACCGCTGTTTGAGGGAGAGGGAAAGAACGTGCGCACTGGTGATCCATACGGCGATTCCCGGACCGTCCGTGGGCTGGATCCAGAAGGCAATGGGGCCTGATCCAGCCCACAGGCCTTAGTTTGCCAACCCATGGTTTAGAATCAGCCCCCCCCTTTGTCTCTTCCTTTTTCTAAAAATAAAAATAAAATCTGAGGTTCTCACAACTCTGATTTTTTCTTAATTCAGTGCCCAATCCCATATGTTTTCTATACTTGGAAACAACATATATTTGGATAGAATCAACAAATACTCCACGGCCTTGGGATTCACACTGCATGAACAGCCTCCAGCATTTCTTTGGCAGCGTTCCCCTGAAGTAGTAGCTAGACTTGTTAGCAAATGAGTTCTGATAACATCAATACCAGTGTCACGTGGCCTTCAGCCCAAAATGTTGCATCCATTTCAGCAGCACCACTTTGCCCAGACTTGCATTCTCTGCTACAGAAGCCAAAGCAACCAATTCACAATGCAAAAATGTTGCAAGTGACCAGCTTCCAGAAAGTGGTGTGTGGGGGGGGGGGGGCATATTTCTTACATGTTAGGCAATTTCTTGCCTGAATAAGAAACTATAATTCAGGAATGGGAAACCTGTGACCCTACAGAAATGGTTTGACTCCGACTCCCATCAATCCCAGCCAACATGGTCTATGGTCAGGGATGATGGGAGTTGTAGTCCATCTGGAGGGCATCATCCCTGCTATAACCTGTTGATCTTAAAGTTTCCTATTTGCCAGAAGCAGCTCGAATCTTTGTGTGGCTCTCCTTGTGGTCAACAACTGAACCAGAAGGCAGAGAGCGATAGTGCTCAGATTTTGCTTGCAGGTTCCCCATAGGAATCTGGTTGGCCACTGTGAGAACAGGATTCTGGACTAGATGGGCCATTGGCCTGATCCATCAGACTCTTCTTATGTTCACAAGACTTTCCCCAAAGAATGTTGGGAATGGCCGTTTTTTAAGGGGACTGAGGACTGTCTCTCTGCGATGGGGAAGCTACAGTTCCTAGGATCCTTTGGGTGAAGTAGTGTACCTTATTTGGAAGTCCTTTAAATGTATAGTTGCAGGGACGCGGGTGGCGCTGTGGTGTAAACCACTGAGCCTTGGGCTTGCCAGTTGGAAGGTCGGCGGTTTGAATCCTTGCGACGGGTGCAGTGGCGTAGCGTGGGGGGCAGGGGGGCCGGCCGCACCTGGCGCAACATCTGGGGGTTAGGGTTAGGGGGCGCAAATCCACGGGTTAGGGGGCACAAATTACTTCCCTTGCCCCGGGTGCTGACAACCCACGCTACGCCACTGGACGGGTGAGCTTCCATTGTTTGGTCCCAGCTCCTGCCAACCTAGCAGTTCAAAAGCATGTCAAAGTGCAAATAGATAAATAGGTACCACTCCAACAGGAAGGTAAATGGCATTTCCATGCGCTGCTCTAGTTTCACCGGCTTAGTCATGCTGGCCACATGACCCAGAAAAACGGTCTGCGGACAAACATCAGCTCCCTCTGTCAGTAAAGCGAGATGAGTGCTGCAACCCCAGAGTCGTTCATGACTAGACTGAACTGTTGGGGTCCTTTCCCTTTCGCTTTTCAATGTATAGTGTAGCTCTGCCCTTGTTGCTAAGGAGGAGGAAGCAGGCAAGCAGTGCCAGCCTACCTCCAGACTGAATGTAGGTAAGAAGGCTGGCAGGTAAAGGTTGGCCAAAGGCAGACTTAGGTGGGTGGGGCTGTGCCCCATTTGTTCTAGTCAAGGGCGAGTCAGAAATGCCCAAGGCAGCACCCCTATAGGTATCCTGTCTGCCCCTCCACCAGCAACAGAGAAGCTGGACCAACATCGGAGATGACTTTGGGCAAGATCGCATCCCTTTTGGATGAGATCTCACCCCAGATTGGTGTGATCTTGCCTGAGATTGGTGCTAACGGCAGCACCACTGAACCAGCGGCAGATGTGGCATGGTGCGCAGTGGCAGAGTGGCTGGTGGAGGCAGCGGTGGCTGGGCAGCACTTCTCTCAAGTGGTGAAAATAATAAAAATAAAATTTGTATAGTGTCCTTCATCTATAGATCTCAAGGCGGTTCACAACATTTGCCCTAGTGCTAGATGGTAAAGTTCCAAGCATAAAGGTCAGGCAGCAGCTCCATCAAACACAAAAGCACCATCTCTTGTATTTATTCCCCCCCCCCCCCGACTGCATGGGGGCAACTTTTCCTCACTGAAGTATTTATTCACACTTTGCTTCGCCAGTCTAGTATTTCCACGCCGAGCGATTCATTCTCTGCTTAAAAGTCACTGCAATAAATCACCGCAGGCAGGAGCCAAAATCCTTCCACTGAACTGATTTCAACAATGCCCAGCAGCACACAATTTATACCAACCAGGCATCTAAGTTGAGAAATGGGAGTTCATGGTACGGTTCTCTGGAAAGGAAAAGCTAAGGAGAGAAAACAAGCGAAGTAGCCAAGGAAGTTTCCCAAGGACCTTTCTCTGCCTCCCAGCCCTCATTATTTGCTATGGCATTTCCCAAGAGAAGTATTCTCCATTCTTGTGCCAGGCTTGCAGCCTTCCCTGCGAAAGGTTGTGCCACCCACAGAGTGTTGGGCTCTGGACAGAGGAGAGAGATCTTTCATTGTTGCATCTTCAGGAGGACTAGGACCACTGGAGGCCTCCAGGGCATCTGGGCTGTGATTCCATATGCAAACTTACAATTCGAGATCTGGGTCCCCAAATTATATTTAAAACAAAAGAATGACATCAAAGCAAGTTGGCCCAGTCCTTCTCTGTAGACATTCCCTTTGCATATACCCTTCCAATCCCTGAACACTATGGAGGGACTGGGATGGACCTCTTTGAAGGTGTCTAAGAAGACGTCTTCAACTTTACGTGATAAGAGCATCTCTCAGTTTTAGGTGACAACAGCATAAAATGCTTATCTGTCACATTCAGTACACTGCAAAAAGAAACACAATGTTTAAGAAACCTGCCATACCATATGTCAGTGGAGGCCTCCACCCACCCACCCATTGCTCCTACATTATGACATTCTCTGGGGCGCCCTGGGAAAATAAACTTGCAGCTACCATGAGATTATTAAAAATAATAAAAATAAAATTTGTATAGTGTCCTTCATCTATAGATCTCATGGCGGTTCACAACATTTGCCCATATACTTGCACAGAAAATACTATATCTAGCTGAATTGATCCTTGCAATGTATCCCTAATTATCATTATTGTATAATGATAAGATTTTTAGACGGTTGTATAATCTTAGAAGAGGACATGGCTCCGAAGGTGCATGGCTGTGGCTATCTCAAAGGGACCCCATACTTCTGAATTTGCCACTGCACGAATCCAACAACATCTGGAGGGCCCTGGTCTGAACAGAGACATTGGATTCTTATCTCATTATACATGACTAAGCCATTTTTCACCTTCTCACCCCTTGCCTTTTCCTGTAAGACCTATTGCAGTCGTTAAGAGTCATCAACAGGCTCATCTCAGCTATCTGCCAATCTCCCATTCCCACCACCCTTCTGAGTAATACCCCTCCCCACCTTCTCACTATATAGAAGGATCTGGCAACTTCTGTTTCAGTGTATCTGAAGAAGTGTGCATGCACACGAAAGCTCATACCAAGAACTAACTTAGTTGGTCTTTAAGGTGCTACTGGAAGGAATTTTTTTATTTTGACTATGGCAGACCAACACGGCTACCTATCTGTAGGAGGGCCCTCTGTTAGAGACGGCTGCTCCAAAGGAAGCCCCTAGACTTTGCTTCTAGCAAAGGACCTAAAAAGGGTTTCTGCTCCTGCTGTGTTGGAATGTCCAAAGAGAACAGGGCAACCATTGAGGCATGCCTGGGTGGACCTTGGCCTTCAATGGTGCCACGTAGCTTTTGTTTTTCCTGAGAATTTCTGCTTATGCATTGGACTCAAAATAGCTTCAAATACATGTGTTGCTTAATACTATACCATAATAGTGAACAGCAGGAACCAGCTAAGTTTTTAACGAAAGTTGTTTTGGGCCCAAAACACAAGTCAGATTGGACAGACTACAGAACAACTCACAACAGAACAGATGCCAATCCGGAATGGATCTTGTGTCCTGTGCACACCCCTAACTCTTACAATTCCTACTACACAACACAGAAACAGGTTTATTCCTGGCTCCACAAGAACTGGTAGCTGGAGAGCCAAGGTTGCTATCAGCATTCTGGTGCTCAGTTCATGGTGCCAGCAAACATGATGAACTGAGCCAGTGATTACAAAACTTTCCATAGAATCATAGAATCATAGAGTTGGAAGAGACCACAAGGGCCATCGAGTCCAACCCCCTGCCAAACAGGAAACACCATCAGAGCACTCCTGACATATGGTTGTCAAGCCTCTGCTTAAAGACCTCCAAAGTAGGAGACTCCACCACACTCCTTGGCAGCAAATTCCACTGTTGAACAGCTCTTACTGTCAGGAAGTTCTTCCTAATGTTTAGGTGGAATCTTCTTTCTTGTAGTTTGGATCCATTGCTCCGTGTCCGCTTCTCTGGAGCAGCAGAAAACAACCTTTCTCCCTCCTCTATATGACATCCTTTTATATATTTGAATATGGCTATCATATCACCCCTTAACCTCCTCTTCTCCAGGCTAAACATGCCCAGCTCCCTTAGCCGTTCCTCATAAGGCATCGTTTCCAGGCCTTTGACCATTTTGGTTGCCCTCCTCTGGACACGTTCCAGTTTGTCAGTGTCCTTCTTGAACTGCGGTGCCCAGAGCTGGACACAGTACTCCAGGTGAGGTCTGACCAGAGCAGAATACAGTGGCACTATTACTTCCCTTGATCTAGATGCTATACTCCTATTGATGCAGCCCAGAATTGCACTGGCTTTTTTAGCTGCCGCGTCACACTGTTGGCTCATGTCAAGTTTGTGGTCAACCAAGACTCCTAGATCCTTTTCACATGTACTGCTCTCAAGCCAGGTGTCCCCCATCTTGTATTTGTGCCTCTCATTTTTTTTGCCCAAGTGCAATACTTTACATTTCTCCCTGTTAAAGTTCACCTTGTTTGTTTTGGCCCAGTTCTTTAATCTGTCAAGGTCGTTTTGAAGTGTGATCCTGTCCTCTGGGATCACACTTTTGTGGCATCGCTAATGAAAGCTGAACGTGGCAAACCTTGGTCTTATCTAGCAAGGCAGTTCTTCAGGACTTACTCTCACTTTTACAGATGTGAGGCTCGTTGATAAAAGAATCCCATCAGAAGACATGACATTGGTGGGTTCTTTTTTTGATCAATTGCTTCTTGGTTACTGGGGTTGAGAACATTCTGACGAATAGTTCACATTCTGAATGAGGATATGTTTCTAATTGCAGAATCAGCCACACTCTGTGTTACCCTGCTTGACCAGGAGCGGAGAGAGTGGAAGAAGCTGCTTCATCTGCTCATGGATTAATTAATTTTGTACAGGTTACCAGATTGTGGGTTAGGAGTCTAGTTCTAGCTCACATTCTAGGCCTGTAAGTGATTTTAGGCTCAGAGTTGGTTCATGGGGGCAGGGAAGCTTTTGGGAGCTGGGCCAGGCTGTGTGTGCTGGATTTTAGGATTTATTGCAAAGGGTGGTATCCAGTTAACTTATTCCATCAGCACAGGGATTTATGATAGCATGAGTGAACTGCCCTTCTTTCTTGTGCATGCTCCAGAGAGTTGAGGGGAAACCTAGAACAGATTTTTGGGGGTGCAATGAGAGAGAAGAGAAGGGAGTTCTGTTGCACAAGAATAACTCCTGGTGCTGATGGAATGAGCCCAAGGGTAATTGCACCTGGAATATCACAGGTCACCCTTCCATTAAATATATATCAAGAGCCTGGTAAATGCCATGGATTGTGGATTCCTCTGAAAAGGTTCCATGGGTTCCTGGATCCACTTTTTCACAGTGCTTGATCTTTTGTGCCAGCTCTGTGCCCTGTTTAATTTGTAACCAGCCCTCATTAGTGTTCCCCCTGTTCCAGTTCCACTCAGCTAGGAGAAAAACAATACTTGCAACTCCCCAGTTGCAAATAACAGGGAAGTTATCTTGTGTGAGTGTGTTTTGCATTGAAAATGAAACTGCTTCTCGTGTGTGTGTGTGTGTGTGTGTGTGTGTGTGTGTGTTTGTATTTGTTTGTGTGTGTGTGTTTGTTTATATGCTAACTTGGCAAAAGGACCTTTCCCACTTTGCAAACAAAGCCTGCAAATGCAAACCCAAGCACCCCTGATACAGATACATAGGAATAGATATCATATATAGAACAGATGTCATAAACACTGACTGATAAGGACCTCCCTAAACTCTTATCTTATATAATTCCCTTAGGCGAGATAAGGGTTTAAGATGGACCTTATCTGTGTGTATTTAGGAAATCTGTGTGTACAGTGTGTGTATGTGTTGCTGGCATCCATCTGTCTCAAGTATACACACCAGGCAGGGGTGCCAATTTAAATAAAATATTGGGGGCACCCGCACCTCATTTTCCCCCTGAAAAAACACAGTGTGCTTTTGGGTACCACGTGGGATTGAAACCCCAAAAAAGCACTTGGGGGTGCAAGAGCATGCAAGATTGTGGCACCCAAAATGGCCACTGAGTTATCATGCAAAAAAGGGGGTGTCCTGGTTTTTATTTGCGGGGGGTGGGGTGGGGGGAGGGGAATTGGAAGTTATGCAGGTGGAGACAGAGCAACCCATGGACTGATATGAGGAATGGTTCAAGGAAATGCTGCTCATTCCTCATAGCTGTTCCAGGAATTTCTCCCCATAGAGCTGGGAACAATATTATGCATCAAGCTCAGAAGCAGAGCACCTGCTTTGCATGAAGAAGGCCCCAGGTAAGTCTGGAAGAGACTCCTGCCTGAAACCCCACACAGCTGCTGTCAGTCAGTGTCGCTCGATGGACTGAGCTAGATGGACCAATGTTCTGACCTGGTATAAGGCAGCTTTCGGCATTCCTGTCCTGATTTGGATGCTCTGCTGCACATCTGCGGCATGGTATGAGCTTATCTTTTGAATCGAGAACCCAATGCCATGCCAACAGGTGTCATTGCACTGCCTGTAGGGAAAGAAGCAGTCAGAATCAGCTCACAGCCAAGCTGCCAAAGCAACAACAACAACATCTCCGTGGTGGTCTCCGGGCAAACTGGCACACTTTCAAAGGTGACACAAAAGAAAAGCAGCCATGGCTGAAAGCACTGGGCTGGGCGATGGTATGTTTCAACTTGTCTGGCCTCTCTTGCTCTCAGCCACCCCTAATCCTGGAATGGCAGATCAGTCACGGTCTCTCAATAGGCAATGTGTTAGGTTTCTCACATCACCAGATAAGGAGAGCCTTATAAACACCCCTTTTTCCCGTTTGTGGACAACACATCACTGGGAATGTAGAAAACCTGCTTTATACCAGGTGGTACTATTTGCCTATCTAACCCAATATCATCTCTTCCAGGAATTGGGAAGTTGTGTCCCTCTAGATCAGCCTTTCTCAACTTGTGGGTCCCCAGATGTTGTTGAACTACAACTCCCATCACCCCTAGCTAGCAAGGCCAGAGCTCAGGGATGATGGGAGTTGTAGTCCAACAACTAATGAAGGAGCACAGCAACCCCAACCCTGGTCTTCTCTGACTTAACAGCGGCTCTCCCAGATCCCAGGCAGAGGTCTTCCCTATTACCTGCTGCCTAACGCTTTTAACTCCCGGTGACAAAGCTTGAAAATGGAAGCTTCAGACCATGCACTGTAACACCAAGATACAGTACCTCTCCAAGTGAATAATAATAATAATAAATTTTTATTTATATCCCGCCCTCCCCAGCCGAAGCTGGGCTCAGGGCGGCTAACAACATGAATGAAGCCAGAAAAGATCAACATCTGCAATCATCTCACTGGCAGTCCTGTCTACCACACTGTGTCATCATGACCCCTGAATCCAGCAGGAGTCTGGACATGGAGTTGGAGGCTGCAGGAACACCAAATGGGGAGTGCTCAGAACTGAAGATAGGGAGACCATTGTGTCTCAGCCTGTTGGCCAGGAGCCTGCAGAGGAACTCCCAAAACCACCAAGCCCTGTAGGGGCAGGCACCTTCCCCATAGTCTGTAAAAAAACAACAACAGGTGCTTCCCATCACATACCACCAGTCCTTCAGCACAGGAAGAACACTGGGGTGGGGGGTCTATGGAATGGAGAAAGAGTGGCCATATTTAGGCTAGAAGGCTGACTCTTTAAGACTGTGATGTTCTCTACAAGGGGATGGAGCCTGGAGGAGGTAATCTGGAGACAAGAGACTTAAAGGGCCTCAGTCTGCTCCCACTTGTCAGAGCAATTTGCTCACTTGGAGCTGTCCATGGTGTGATAGCCCTTGACCTGTCTTGTTGACGAATGTTGGATGATTCATGAGAGACAGAGAACGAGGAACATAAATGGATAGATTCGCCCATCGCAAATTAAAAGTAAAGATTTCCTTTAAAAAAAAAAACAACCCACCTAGTTCAAGCTCTGAAGAAAAAGTTTGACATGCAGACTTCTAATTCCACTGTCTCCCCCAGAGGGCTTGGCAGGAAAAACACTCCCCAGTTGGGTTTCAGCAGCATTACCTGGAAGGATTGTTAGCTAATTAGTATGGCATGTGCGCTGCTGAACTGATGGAATGTTTTGGAGGCCTTGTTACTCATCCAAGCAACCAAGCACAGAAAGGATGAAAGAACCACCTTTCAGACTCTATGCCCTCCATTGCTTCCAATAGTTTCTTTTGTTTTGCTGTTTCGTTGCTATACATAACACTTCACTGTCTGGGGAAAACACACACATAATTTTTTTTCCTGATTATGCTCTGTACCATGAGGTAATGCACAATGTACAGATTGCCAAGGTATGAGGTATAATCAGTCTCTTAAGCTTAAGCCAAGAAATAGCATTCTCTATGAAACTGAATATCAATATATGTATCAAGGCTTTGAGATTAGACCACTGAAGAAGCCCGGAAAACTACCTTGGGAATGTGCTACCTGCAAGCTCCAGTAAAAGGGCCCCATTGGGGGTGAACAGCGGCCTCTTGATTACTTGGACTGCCAGGGCGAAACAGGTGCAAAACGCCGGCACCCTGTCTACAACTTCATTAACATCCACCTACAACTTCACTAGCATCTCTTGGTATTGTGAACAACTTTGAACTTATCTTTTGTTGGTATCTTCATGAACTTACCTGAAAAGATAAAGACTGAGCTAAGCACTTGAAAAATCCATTGAAATCAGACGTTATAAGTTCATCTTAGATTGGGTAGTTCGTAAGTCGTTATGGCTTTGCATAAGTTTTTGTATTTTTCTCAGAAGATTGATAAAGAATGCATAATTATTTTGGTAATTATTGTGTGTATATTAGTCGCCAACATGTTGCATGAGTCGTACTACTAAGGTATGATAGATAGCAGTTCTCAGATTTTTCAACCTTCTTTCTGCCCAGTGAGCCCCCTGAGCATCTTCCATGGGATCAGACCTGACATCAAGGGGCATCCTTGGGTAGCTACTTGGAAGATACCTGGTGCTGTGCCAAAACCTGACCTCCAATTTCTTGAAGAGTTTCTTCCCCTGCAAATGGGAACACAGGTTAAATTTGATTCATTTTGCATTTAAAAGTAAGCTGAACCAATTTGTGCTTTCCAAAACAACACAGGAAGCAAAACAAAGCCATCTCCCAAAATTTGCATTCCTCCACATTTTGAAACGCATTTCTCCAGTCCAGTAATGTGTAGAACAAAGATGCATATACTGTGCCTTTGCATGCAAAAAACACCAGCACCAGCATATATTTTAGTGAAAATAACATGAAAATGCATTCTGTTGGGGAAAGTGCTTTGCAAAAATGTCTATCTTGGCAGTGGCAGAGAAAGTGACAGAGCGCAATGGGCAGGTTAGAAGAGCCAAAATGCAGAAATCTTTCTCAATTACCTGGTACACCTTCATCGTTTATATGAGTAAACAATATGTTGAATGATTTCCTCCAATTTCACAAAGGCCCTTGTGGTCAGACATATTTCCTAAGCATTTCTGGCCACTGGTTTGAAAACAACATAACCCGTGCCTGCTTTATTTCACCTTACATTGTGTGTTCTGCGTCAGTTGTGGGAGTTTACAATATTGGGTGTCCTATTTGTACCAAGTATTGGGGGGAAGAAACTAAGATTGTGTAGCAGGAACCCCCCCCCCAATCATTCTGTTTGTACAAACTTCACACACACTCACACTCACACATTACATACGCCACATTTCTGTTATAAATTCATAGAAAAATCAACCATACATCGGATTTGCACTGTTCCATTTTTATTTTACTCCATATGACAAGGACTATCAAAGGGGGGTGACTTGGTTCTGGTCAGCCATAATCCCTTCACCATCCCAGCACATCCACAGGAGCCCTGCCCAGTTGCTATGTCAACCCTGATAATCCCAGACAGAAGACAATCAGGATCACAAAGAACTTGCATATGGTAGTGGATTCAGCATGGACTGAAACAAAGGACAATAATCAGATCTTCCCTCTGGGGGCAGGAAACTGCAAACTCCCCTTTGTCTCCTGGAAGTGACTCATGGGCAGGGGGAAAGGAGGAACCAGCCAGGTGACAGGACACTCAGGTTACCACCACAACTCCTCCCTCAACCCCTCCTTTCTGTAATGTATGCATGATGTCAACCCCTTCTGTAATGTATGCATGATGTCAACCCCTCCTTTCTGTAATGTATGCATGATGTTTCTGGGGGTGGGCTTGACCTGGAGGATGGGAATTTCAAAAGTTTTTATAAGGTCTTGCAGACCATCTTTCTGGGTCTTTTCCTCTCTCCTGCAAGTGAGGGGAACACCCTGTTGCAACAGTTCAATAAAGGCCAAGCCTACAGGCTGCTGTTTTGCTCCAAGTTATCCTGGTTGGTGTCTTTGTTTTTGTCCAAGGAAGCCCTCGGATTTTTCCGGTAACAATTGCAATTGGAAAAATGAGATTCTCCCATCATTACTTGCAAAACAGGCTTCTATTTTTTCTGCCTCATTTACAGGGTGCTTTGGGGTTCCTTTTACATTTCTGAAGGTGTGGGGTGAAACTTACCTTATCATTGCAAGGTGGTCACGGGCAGCGCACATGTTTTTCTTTCCATTAAACATTTAACCAGTGCTTTGCTGCCTTTGTTTTCTGATCTAAAGAAGCTACATGAAAGTGTTACTGCCTGACAACTTCCTCTGAGTTTTAATTAAAGAATGGGAAGGCAGGAGGCAAGGGCCTGGTGTTGATGTGCTTGCTTATTTTGTTTTTCGGGTAAATCCTTCTTTTCACCTGGGGGGGGGGGACATTTCTCCGCTGATTCCTACAAAATTAAAAAGACTTCACTTTAAAAATAACCAATGACATATGTCAAGCACAAAGCAGGCAGCTTCCCCATCTTCCCGTACTTACAGGAAAAAATGCAGCTGAGAACAGGATGTGATTTCCAAGAAAAAATGCCTAGTCATTCATAAGCCACAAACTGAGTCACTAGGTGAAAAAAGACTCCTGCACGTTTAAGGGTTCTGTGGAAGATGGAATTTCGGTAGGTGCAGCTTGCATGATTAGTTCACCTATTGAAATTCCCTCTTCTACACAGGGATGCAGAAGCTTGCCCTCACCTGCATTTCTACACCTTCACCCAGGGGTAAGGTAAAAGGTAGGTGAAGGACCGCTGGACAGTTAAGTCCAGTCAAAGGTGACTATGGGGTTGCAGTGCTCCGCTTGCTTTCAGGCCGAGGGAGCCGGTGTTTGTCCACAGACGGCTTTCCGGGTGATGTGGCCAGCATAACTAAACCACTTCTGGCACAATGGGACACCGTGACAGAAACCAGAGCATACGGAAACGCCATTCATCTTCCTGCCACAGTGGTACCTATTTATCTACTTGCACTGGTGTGCTTTCGAACTGCTAGGTTGGCAGGAGCTGGGACAGAGCAATGGGAGCTCTCTCCATTGCAGGGATTCGAACCGCCAACCTTCCGATCAGCAAGCCCAAGAGGCTCAGTGGTTTAGACCACAGCACCACAGTGCCTGACAGATGTTATTGGACATGCATTATTGGTCATGCTGGCTGGGGCTGATAAGAGGTCCGTGGCCCATCTAGTCCAGCACCCTGTTCTCATAGTGGCCACTCATATACCTGTAGGAAACCTTCAAGCAAGACTTGAGGACAAGAGCAATCTGTCCTCCTGTTGTATTTGAATGCATTGCTCGCTTCTGACCATGGAGGCAGAAGCAGAGACACCATAGCTTGTAGGCATTGATAGTCTTCTCCTCCATGAATTGTCCAGTCCACTTTTAAAGCCATCCAAGTTGGTGACCATCACTGCTTCCTATTCCCATAGCAAGTTCCATCATTTAACTATGCACTGCATGAAGAAGCACTTTCCTTATCAGTCCCGAATCTCCCAACTTTCAGGATGTTCAGGATGCCTTTTCTCTAAACTAATAAATAAATAAATCTCAAATTCAGTAGCTTTTCCTCGTAGGGGAGCTGCTCCATCCTCTTGATCACTCTGCTTACCCTTCTCTGAACCTTTCTGAACTCTTCAATACCCATTTTGAGGTGAGGCAGCCAGAACGGTGCACAGTATTCCATATGCGGTCACACCATAGATTTGCACGGCGACATTCTGATTTGGGCAGTTTTCAGTTCCTTTCCTAAGGATTCCTTGCATAGATTTTGCCTTCATCGTAGCTGCTCTGTGCCGGGTCAGCATCTTCATGGAGCTATCCACTATGACTCCAAAGTCTTGTTCCCAATCCACCATTGCCAGTTCAGACCCCATGAGCATACAAGTGAGATCTATATATCAACTATATCTATCTAATTTGCCCTCCCATGCATTTGTCATTTAACCTTCCTAGTGGCAAACGTTGCCCAAAAACATCTGGAGGACCCCCCCCCCCAAAAAAGCAACCCTCTTCTAAAACAGAGCATGACTGCTATTGTGTGGTTTTAAAAAACGGTAATCTAAAGTATATGCCATACTTTTCTGTCTATAATACGCCCCCATGTATAGGATGCCCCCTATTTTGGGTGACTCAAATTTAAGAAAATGGGGAGAGATGGCACGGAGCTGTGGAGCTTTTTTGTGGAGGATTGTGCAGAGTGGCTGAGCTTTTTGTGTTGTGGGAGGGGGACGATTACTCAGGATTGTTGAGCTTTTTTAGGGGGGATTGCCGAAAATTGCTCCCCCACACGCATCGCAAAACCCAACTCCTGCCTGTCCCATCGCCGGCAGAAGCTGCCAATCACCTGCCCAACTGTCAGAGCGTCAGCCAATCAACACCACCCATTGACGCAGCAACCAATAACACGCACAATAGCCGCTGACAGCCTCGGCAGCAACCAATCAAACGTCCACCCTATGCACTACCCATGTATAAGTCGGCCCCCACTTTTAGCATGATTTTTAAAGAAAAAACATAGTCTTGTACATGGAAAAGTATGTATAGGTCTCGCTGCAAAAGGCTTTCCATAAGCATCCACCCCATTCACTCCCATTTGCTACTCTTGGTATTCGCTTGATGCATTTTGGCTGCTCATTTGTTCCAAAACGAGTGTGCACCCCATCAAACAAAGTTCAGGATGCCAGGGCAGGTGGGGCGTGTGCATGACTGACGCATGCCCTTGGCATTCTAAGCCGACAGCGTTCTCATCATCTCTTTGCATGGGCAAGGTGCTTTATGAGACTCGTTATTACCGAGGCAAATGTTACTTTTGGATATTGACTCACTTGATGAGTTGATCAGCGCTTTATTGTAGCCTCCGGTTAGTGCAATCTTTATGACATCCAGGAGAACTTAACCATTAACAGGCTAATAGGAAGAAGCGCCACAGCAGCTGATGGAGTTTCTGAAGGTCAGAGATAATTCTCTAAATTGCTCGGCTTCCCTCCCATCCCCTCCAAACACACCTGTGAACTGGGCTGCAGCGAGACTGCTCGGTTTTAATAATGAACTTTGAGAGATAACTATGGGAGAGGATGGCATGTTAATCGCCATGATGCAATGCAATCCGTCAACTTCTCCTGCCATACGAAAGGGAAAAGCACTATTATGGTGAGTTACTGCAGCAGTTAATACACACTGCAGGCTCTGTGTTCTTTTGAACTATTGCTATAACTCACAGGGAGACTATCAAGAAGATCAGGCCCATCTTCTTGGAGGGCCGTTTTTGGGGTCATTTAATGCAAAGTCCAGGGCAGTAGCCAGAAATCTTCTGGTGAGGAGGTAAGAAATCATTGCAGAACAGCCAGAACAAACTAGCCATTATGCCAAGCTTTACTTCCACTGTTGGAGACCATATGCCTCTGAATTCCAGTGGCTGAGGCTCACAAGCTGGGAGAGTGCTGTAACACTGAAGTCCTGTCTGGAAGCTTCCTAAGGACACGTGGTTGGCGACTGAGAATGGGATGCTTAGCTAGGTGGGACTTTGCTCTGATCTTGAAAATGCAAATAAGAAAGATATTGGAGTTATTGGATGGCAGGAGAAGGTCGCAGACCCTCTAATAACATTAGAGGAGTACTTCCAAGCTGCATACCTGCTCTTTTAAAGGCAGCAAAATCCCATCCAGAATCAGAAGGTGGCCTTTCTTAAGGAAACAGGAACCATCAACCCACAAAGCCTCTGTCTTCTCATGGTTCAGTCACAAACTTATAAGGGCAGTTATATATATATATATATATATATATATATATATATATATATATATATATATGCCTCCTGAGAAGGCATATATATATATATATATATGCCTTCTCAGGAGGGAAATCCCAGTGAGTTCAGTACAGTGGTACCTCAGGTTACATACACTTCAGGTTACAGACTCCGCTAACCCAGAAATATTACCTCGGGTTAAGAACTTTGCTTCAAGATGAGAACAGAAATCGTGCAGCAGCGGCACAGCGGCAGCTGAGGGCCCCATTAGCTAAAGTGGTGCTTCAGGTTAAGAGCAGACCTCCAGAACGAATTATGTTCTTAACCCGAGGTACCACTGTATAGCTTATTCTTTGGTAGGCGGTTATAGCATTGTAACCTAAAGTTTGTATCATGGACTGTTTGGGTGGGACTGAGAGGCCAAACACCAGTTTCTGGCACCAGTTCCTACAGCACGGCTGGGGGTTTCATTATAGCATTAAGGCCAGAGCCCAAACTGGTCTTGTGAGATGCTGCAGAAGCAAAAGCCATCTGGGTTTCTTAACAATGATTGATTCAGAGGTACTTCTGTGGGAGACACAAACATAGGAAGCTGCTGTGTACCAAGTCAGGTCAATGGTCTGTCTAGCTCAGCATGGTCTACACTGATTGGCAGTGGCTCTCCAGGGTTTTGGGCAGGAATCTCTCCCAACGCTACCTGGAGATTCCAGGAATTGAACCTGGAACCTTCTGCATGCAAGGCAGATGATATACCACTGAGCTACGGCCCTTCCCAAACAAAGCATTCCCCTCCCACATCACTATTTCCACCTATACCATCCCCATCCCATACTGTAAGGCGGGAGGACAGGCAGGCTCCCAATATCTGAAGACACCTTGTAGAATTTGGTCAGCACCTGGATGGGCGACTCCTGGGGAACCACATGTCCGTCACCTTGGGTTCCATGTTGGAAGAAGGGCAGGATAAAAATGCAATTAAATGAACAAACAATCTGCCTTTTTTCTTTCCATTTATTACAACTTAAAGTTTGTATTTTACAGGGCTTTTTATATTAAAAAAGTTAAAAAAATAAATATATGTACATTTATGTCCAAACATTGGAATGCTACATATTGAGTTTGCATAGACAGAGATGCATTATGGACACAGAACTTTTCACCTGTCACTTAAATTGCATCGATCTACCACTGCACAGGAAAAGCCTTGACATTGTCCTTTGTGTGCACCATTCCCACTTCCCAAGACAGCAGCAGATCCTTTGAGGCCAAACAAAATCTTCTCAAGTGCAAATACAAATGGATCTCTTCTTATTTTAGATGCCGCCACATTGTGATCTAAAGATTCACATGTGACGCATGCATCAGACTGGCTTCCCAAACCCCTCTTCGCCATAAGATCTGAAGCATATTTTAAGAACAGTATTTTGCTCAAGCTCGGGTTACAACACAGACATCCCAGCATCAACAGACAGACTTTAAACCATAACGATAATGTGTTAAGCCTACAACATCCAGACCACAAACCCCAATATGCATTTATCTGGAGCACTGATGCGTTTGCATTAATTCAATGTGGGCTTTGTTTGTTTGTTCTCCATGCTTTGTATAACAGAAGTTACAGTGCATGAGCATAGTAATTAAAGTGCCTGGTGCTATAGGAGTAGAGGGGATTCTACTAGCCAGGGGCTGAATTGCCTTGTTCCCATAGGATCAAGGAAATGCAATGATGATATTTGACTTTAAGCCATTTGGCAGGGGACCTGCATCATTCCAAAAGACACTGTCTACTGAATGTCTTTATCCTCATCACCAATTGCCTGAATATATATATATATATAGTGATCTGTTCATTGATAAATCTGTGCCCAATCCTGGTCCATTAGACAAATTAAGAGAAGAACTATGCATTTATCTGATTGTTTTGTGGGGCAGGAGATCATGGAATAGTTTTAAGACTGAGTCATTTTCTTATTATATGTACAGGGTTACATTTTTTGAAAAGTCCCCCGTGCAGAAAGCTAGCACATCAGGGAGAAACTTAGCTCAGATGTGCTACTTCTCCATATGCAGGAATTAATTATTTTTGATAGGAAGAAGCACTAAGCCACAGTCCAGAGTCTAAAGTTCCAGAAGAATCTACCCTATAGTTTCCCTGAATATGTAGGCAGAACATGTCTCATTCAGAAAGCTGGCAGAAAAGGCTTTTCCTTCTCTTGCCTAAACCCGTTTCTTCCTGGCATTGCATTTTCTGCACTTCAAAAAACTTGGGATGAATTCAAACTGGAGGTTTCTTAAAAGCTCGGGATATGACAGCTCTAACACAGAGGTGGAGAACCAGTGGTCCTCCAGATGTTGCTGGACTCTACCTCTCATTGACACCAGCCAATGTGCCCCATGGTCAGGAATGATGGGAACTGTAATCCTCCAACATCTGGAGGACCAAAGGCTCTCCCCATGACGTAACTATAAGGAGACCAGTTGTTTCACTGAATGCAAAGGAAGTTGCCTCTAATGAAATCTGTGCTTCTTCAGATTTCCAAACAGTTTTGAGAGCACGGTAACAGTTGCCTTACCATGTACCCCCCAACCTACCAGTGATATTATCCTCATGTGATCTGAACTGCCAAATCAAGTGACCATGCAGTGTTTATAGGGGCCCCATCTAAGGATGCTTTGCTAAAAGTAATCTTGTCAGAAGCATTCTAACCCACCCATAATATATCCATAGGATATCGTGGGGCATAAACACCACAACCAAGCCAACTAAGACATGCCAAGATGGTTGTGTGTCTGCCTTATAATTCAACCCACCGCCACCACTGCCATTTACAGTGCCACAGCAAAGGTTGTGAGATGAGCAGCGGCAGAGTAAAGATGGCCTGAACAGTAAATTGGTCATATAGCCAAGCAATGCTGTGACCACTTTAGCACATGAAATTGACCTCTGTTGTGGAACCCCTCAACCCAAGTTCTACAGTGCACCAATCTGGCTGAGTAACTGGTCCTCACTATGGGCACATCTGTATGACACATTTAAACCAGTTTAAACCATCACAGCTCCAAAGAAGAACCCTCAGGGACTTTGGCTAAAGAGAGCCTTTGGTTAGGGGTGTATGGACCTTGATTCTCAGTTTCCATGGAGTTCTCCATTCACTGTTCCCACCTCATTGTGTACAAAATTCACTGAAACTCCACTGAGTAGGCTAGATATCTGAGGAGTGTCTGAGCAACTTTCTTCCTCTTTGAGGGCCTTCTGCCAATGCATGAAGACCTCTCTTTTACAGATGGCATTTGATCTGCCAAGTCATTAGTCAGCTCCCTGAAATATTGGCTTTATCTGCTGTTACTTTTCTCAGTGATCTGTTATTGTTACTTGTATTTTGCTAGTGTTTTATTGTTACTGTATTTTACTGTTATTTGTTGTATTTTTAAGGAAAGGCAAGTTAAAATATTTTTAACACCTAAAATCAGGTAGCTCTCTGGATGTTGCTGGGACTCCAAATCCCATCATCCCTAACCATTACCTCCCAGTGGCCACTGTGAGTTGGAGTCCAATAGTATTTGGAGGGCCACATCCCTGAAATGAACAAGCATCCCTGAACTATAAACAAGAAAGCTCCTGCAAACATTTGGAATGTTAATGCTACCTAAGCACAATTTGAGCCAAGCCCAGAGAAGGTCCTGTGAAATTGACAGGCAGGTTGAAACTAACAATCAGTTTCATGCCTATAGTGAAGGGGCTTTTCAAAAGTCAAGTTTTGTGATTCTAACCATTTCAGCATTTGCAGTGTGGAACTTGATAATGCAGGGCATGTTGCTTAAACTTGTAGAGTTGTGTGCAAGGTCTTTAAAGAACAGCAGTGGAACTGGGAGGCTCACACATAGACACACAATTCTCTTCTCTGTGCAAGTGAAATTGACAGGCAACCAACAACTCCGTAGTGAAGTGTATGTGTTGCAAATGCCTGGCCTCTCCACTTCAAGGATCTTAAGCAGCATCACTCAGAAGTTATCTGTCTGAGAGCTTGAAGAGGCTTCACTCACCAATGGCAGAGGGCTGTATGAAATAATGGCCTGATTCAACATGAGCAGCTTCGTGTGTAGTTCTGTGAAACGGCTAATGATCTCTACCAAAGGCTCAGTTCCCTCACACAGCTATGATTCCTGGGGCTTCTTAATTGGGGTGGTGATGGCTAAATTGGTTTAAATGTGCAATGAAGATGTGCTTTTGGACTCCTCCCTCCACCCCAGCTTTGCTGATCCTTTTCTGGTCCTACCCCCTGCCCCCCGCCCCCCACTTTTCTGAGCCATCAACTTCATCAAGGCTTAAGTTACTTGCTGAGAACAAGATTTCAAATTAACTGAGTAGAGCTCAGGGGCTGCAAAACAGGCTGATCCAACAGGACAAATGGGACATTGCCCCACCAATCTCAGTACTGATTCCTCCAAGCCCACCTGTCGTCTTTCTTACAACCAGTCCAGAAGGTGACCCTGGCCCTGCCTGCCTGCCCATTCCTCAGCCTCCCTTTTGCCCTTGTAAAACTCAGCAAGGAGGAAGATCGAGACAACAGTAGAATTAGTTGACTCCCCTCCACCTACTGATGTCTTCCTTGATGCCTGCCATACCAGTCCCAATGGTCACTAGGCAACACTAAATTGACTTACTGGGAGGGGGGGGAGTTGTTACCAATAACAGACTTCTAGCAAATTCATTACCAGAAATAGGGATGTCTATTCAATGCACGCCTTTTCGTGTCGCGCAGGAGAGTAGAGCCAGGTGTGAGCCAGGCAACGACAACCGGAATAAAAGGAGCAGTCGGTAAAACCAGTCAAACTATGTTTAAAGTCAAGAGAAGCAAACTAGACAAGGTCCTGAGGTAGGGTGTTTGGAAGGATCCACATGTGGCGACCGAGTCCATAACTGCTTTTGCCTTCCTCCAAAGTGCTGGCTCTTTACACTGAGATCTGCTATGAGTTCCTGTTGGTATCCAGGAAGAAGATCTCTCTTGTCCCAAAACAAGGTGGACAGACCTTCCCAAGGTGCAGTAAAAAGGAGAGGCTATTGTCTCTTTAGGATCGCCTCTGATGTACCAAGGGGGCTGTGCTACTGCCTCCGCTGTTCCTTGCCCCTTTCTCCAGCAGCTGTTTCCATGGATTTCTTTCCATCTCTTCCAATGGTCCTCCAATCTTTCAACTTCCCACAGAGTAGGAGATTCTTTGCAACGGCAGGACTCTGCGTGGTGAAGGCGAATAGCACCCCCACCCTTCTTGCTTTGTCTTCCATATGCTCTCCCCTCATTTAAGTGCTGCTAGTTTGGAAGTCCTCAGCGAGTCCTGCTGCTTCCAGGTGAACGAGGCATTTGAAAGAGCAAGGTGCCCTACAAAGGAGAAGAGATGAAAATGTCAGCACCTCGTCCAATGGCCTCTTGGCATTCTCTTTGGGGAGCTGCCCTTGAACTTGCCGGGCCCAGTCCAGAGAGCCCCTGTTGTAGCTTTAAGGCAGGGATAAGGAACCAATGGCCCTCCTGATGTTGTTGCACTGCCAACTCCTATCAGCCCCAACCAGCACTCCCAGTGGTTAAGGATGATGCGAGTGGTAGACTCCACATCACAGCTTTAAGGCTTGCAAAGAATTGCAAAAATTGCAAACATGTGTGGCTTCTGCTAAGCCCTGAAGCCCTATGATGGGAACACTCATTCCTGGGGAAATTCTGCCTTCTAAGGCATTCCTAAAGGCAGAGGAGCAACCTTAATTAGGTCTGTTTCTGCCCAGTTTTGTTTTAACACCTATGGGAAACATAGCCAGAAATTGTAGAAAATGGAGATAGATATTCCACTATAGATTATAGGGGTCTCGGTGTTAAATTGGGGAGAGGTCCTCCTTAGTGATGACTGAGCTTCCCTGGACTTTAATCAGACTGACTCAGATTAATCCTAGATGCTTCTCCAAATATAGTTTGTCAACTTAGTCTGAGTCAGTGCAAACCCATTCAGATTCAATCACACCCAGAAGAATCTGATCCCTACCCATCCCATCCCAGCTCTTTGGAAAATGGCATTTTTCATTTCTATTTGTGCTATGAAGAGTTAGTTTACTCTTCATCTTCCTCCCTGCTTAATTCTACAAGGACAACCCTGAGTCTAAGAAGGAGGCAGTTGGCAGCTGGTGCCAGCTTCTGGGCTGGATGGAAGAAATATGGCAGACAGCTGGAGCTAGCAGAGATCAATAGGACAATGTGCCTGACTTGCCCTTGGAGGTACAGAATCAGATTTGCATACAGAAAGTCTCAGGTTGAATCCAAAGGGCTGGGAGAGACCTCTGCCTGAAACCCCGGAGAGCCACTGCCAGTCAGTGTAGACAATGCTGAAGTGGATGGACCATTGGTCTGCCTCAGTAAAAGGCAGCTTTTTATGTTCTATGTCCCTCACTTGCCCTAATGGATTAGCCGCTGCTATGTTTACCTCCATGCTTCCCAATGAATGAACCTTGGTAACAGTGATATGTAGCAAAGAGTGACTAGAAAATTCATCCAAACTACATGTAACTTTCACAGAGAGGAATGCAACAGACTACTTTGCCCTTTTATGAGGAAGCACCCCAGAATGGTGTCTGGAATATTTATTGGCTGATATAAATAAGCTAATAGTGGCCACGTTTCTCCTTTCTGCACAAAGGTCTCACAAGATGATACTTTCATTTCAATTGTAATTTGTGTGTTGCGTGTTTAGAAAACAGTATTTTAAATATGTGTGTGTATGTCACCCTTTGTATTATATTGTATTTTAAACAAGCATTGTGTTTCAACACTCACACTTCTATTCTTTGTGTGCTCTGCTTTAGTGTGTCTGTGGCCATATGTATAATAGTTTGATCTGATCTCCCAAACTACAATTCCCTTCGGGCTTCAAAGGTGAGAGGAAGCCACAACAGTTGAACATTTGTTTCCATGCATTTTGAAGTCATGCATTTATAGATGTGCCTAAGCATCTCTGGAAGCAGACTGAGCACAAAATATGAGAGAGAGACCATTTATATAGGACCTTTACCTGAGAACTTTCAGAGGTTTGTCTTGCGGGGCTTCACACTACGGCTCTGGAGAAGTTTTACCAGCAGTCCCGTGTTCGTGGTAAGCCGTGGATTTCTGAAATCCCTGCAGAGTTGAAACAAGTTGGTGCATATCTTATGAGATAGTGCTCAAAGAAGTTCAGATAATTATTTTATTTTTAAAAGGCAGCGCCCTGCAAACCACGCTAACCCTATTCAGAGTGGACCAGTGGTGAGCCATGGTGAGTAGAAACCAGGACCTGAGTGACCATGGTTCAAATCCCCACTAAACAATGGGGCAAGACTAACTTAGGTCTATTACAGATAGGTAGCCGTGTTGGTCTGCCATAGTCAAAACAAAAAAATTCCTTTCAGTAGCACCTTAAAGACCAACTAAGTTAGTTCTTGGTATGAGCTTTCGTGTGCAAGCACGAAAGGTATCTGAAGAAGTGTGCTTGCACACGAAAGCTCATACCAAGAACTAACTTAGTTGGTCTTTAAGGTGCTACTGGAAGGAATTTTTTTGTTAGGTCTATTAGTTCCAATAGGTCTACTCTGAATAGAACTTAGCTGGTTAACACTCAATATCAGCATTTCTTAAGTTCAGCGATGGCCTAGCCACCCTTGAGGCAACCACCTGTAGGTGAAAAGATTCACAGAGACAGCAGATCTGGCCTCCAAGGAATGCATTGTCCACTACCAATGGCATAATGCCAGCGACAGTTGCGACATCCTCTTTGGAGGCTGGGTCTGCCACCTCCTTGGCAGTGTCCCTGCCCCCCCCATGCTGTCTCTAATTCCCACCCTTGTTCTCGATGTAGAGCTTTATTCCTCCCTCATTCCTGATATACATCTTCGCTCACCTTGTCTTCCCTGACAGGCTGGGGTGGGGCAGCAGGATGGCACCAGTTTAGGGTTAAAAACAGATTTTCTGTTTTGCTTTGTTTGGTTTTTTTATTTTGGCAACTAACCCATTCTCGGAAATTTTTACAGCCAGATTTATTACTCCTAGGTTTTCTAAGAAGACGATAGAACGACACGGTGACCCTGCTTTCCCTTTCCATGACCTGAACACATCCTTACGTTATGCAACTCTCCATTTACGGCTTATAGACTGAGAAGGTGTGTCTCTGTTGCACAGCGAGGGGTTCAGAGTCTAAAAAGATAGTCGCTCCTTTTTACAAAAAGAAAGAAGGCAGGGTCATTCTAAAGGCTGAGAAGGCCTGGGCTGGTTTAGTTAGGGGCTGGCCGTGGTGATAAAGGATGGTAGAGTAATTGGGCCACTGGCCCAATCCAGCAGCCTCTACCTATGCTCCTGAGGAGGGAGAGAGGAAAAGAGGGAGCTGGATCTGTTGCCAAAGAGACTAATTTGCAAACCCTAACCACTCCTCTTCCAAGCCCCACAACACGAAGACAAAAAGTTGCAGCCCAACTCTCCTCTGTAAAGTAACACACATTCTCACTCCTTCCTCTCTCCAGAGTTTGTTTGTGAACAGATACACAGACCTCTTTTCAGACAATTCATAACCTTTTGCATGTTCAATACTGAACTCAGCCCTTGGCGGTGAACCTGTAGCTCTCCAGTACAACTAAGCCATGCTTTAACTATGGTTAACTAAATCATGGTTTGTAACACTCATAGGAGCCAACTCCTAGGGGCCAAGGGGTCTTTGGGGCCCTCAATAAAATATTTGAGGGGGTTAGGATCCCTAAAATTGATGGGCATTCTCATTCAAATGGTATGCATGCACCGTGTCATGTGATCAATTATGTGGGGAGGAGCTTACCTGTTCTCCCCCCCCCCCCGATATTTTATTCAAGGTGGTTTCCCTGGTAAGATAATTGGATGAACTCAGCCCTGTGATATAACTATGGATTATTAACTAAGGATAGAAATGGAGTGAAAGTTGATTCAGTTCACTTTTAAAGGTGAAGGTCACTAATTCAACACCTTCTGAAACAGCATGTGAACCAAAACAATGGTCACCTTTTGAAATTTGCACTTTTCTGAATTTTGCAGTGAAGTTTTCCAGAAAAGTAATGTGTACAAAGTATGAATAAAAATGCATAGATTGGTGAAAATGGCATGCAAAAGGGCATTATATGTGGGGAAATTGCCTTGCCAAAATGTGTATTGGGCAAAATTGTACAGATAAAATGTGTTTATTAGGAGAAATGTGCTGGTGAATTTTCATGAGGTTTTTTAAAAAAAAAATCACTGCAGAAGTATGGGGAAACTTAAGCAAAATTGGCAGATCTGTGGTTAACAGATATGCATTCACTAAGGTCTGTAGTTGCTTTATAAACATTGGCCTAGGTTAACCATAGTTTAGCATTACATTCAAGCCCAAACATCATTAAGTTGAGATCCCCATCATCCCTGATCATTAGCCATGGGTGTTAGAGATAAGAACATACGGAGGCCCCCGAATTGAGAAAGGCTGGTCTAAGGATAGGGACACATCTGAACACTTACCAAGGCTTGCCATGGCAGAAGGTCACACAGACACTGTCCTTTGAATGCGAGCACTCGCACCTGCTGAGCGATCTCTTCCGACGCCTTTGTGTATTACCCAGACCGTAGGGCGTGGAGTGGCTGATTAGGAAAAAACAAATTGTTAACTTCTATCCTTTATCAGAAAGGAAGGTTTATGGTGCTGGCCTGGCCGGAAGCCAAGCAAACTTGACAATAACAAGTCTCGTTTGCAGTTGCCATGTGATAAAAGCCATGTCATCTCACCCTCCCATTCTCACTCTGTCGGCCTTTATTTCCACAGGCAAGCAGCGGGCTGCAAGTGGGTTGCCTAACAATATCAAGATCTGGGGATTGCCCATATTTGGGAGGAAGGTGTAATGGGACCTCACCAAACAATGGCTATCAGTGCTATGAGCATGGCTACTCAGAAGTAAGCTCCACTGAGGTCAATGGCACTTACTCCCAGGTAACGGGGATATAGGCTTGCAGCCAAAGTCAGGTGCCTTTGGTTCCTATTGAAATAAATGTACAAAGTTCATTGGGGATAACTTGAACTCTATTATTTTTAATGGGATCAAAGTGTAATCCAACCCCAAACCTCTGCACACCATATTTATATTTATATCCTGCTTTTCCTCTCTGGAGCGCAAGAGCGCATACATGGTTCTCTTGCCCCCCTTCCACACATGCACACATTTGATTTTCATAACAACCCTGTGATGGTGCCTTGCCTGTGGTCACCAAGCAAGCTCCATTCAGAGTCTCGTCTCTTTTCTCCCTTTACCCATCCCCATTCCTCACAACAGCCCTTTGAGGGAGGCTGGGCTTCCTAGGCAGGGTGGATTTGAACTCGGACCTCTGGCGCTCTGGACACTGTGTCATGTCAGCAGAGAGGCCTCACTGTTCCAGCTGCACAGCAAGGCTTGTTCACATGCTCCGTACAGGCAGAACGTGTGTCGGAGGTGTGTTTTTAACAATATAAAAATCTCTCGCGAATTCTAACAAAAGGCAGAAGATGCTTAAAGACAGGGTTGCTCTGTCATTCTCCGCCATCTAAATACAGCCTCCTGTTAGGCTTGTCATGTTTCCTCCGCAAACACGTTTGAGAATGGCATGCTCTTTTTCAGAGTGAGTCGTTACTCAAGACCGCACGTTAGCAGGCATAATTAGAACCACACCTGAGCCAGTCGTCTCTTTGGCTCAGATCTTAAGCTGCTTGCAAGAGAAATTGCTTGAACGCTGCCCAGATCTCTGTTGTATCATGCAAGGGGCAAGTCTCCTTCCCAACCAAAAGCTGGATCGAAAGGCCAGCCCACCTCAGCTCTTTAGAAACACCAACTGGGGAGCAGCTGCCACGTAAAATATCTGTGGCTGTTGCAAGAGAGAAGGACGGTGGCTCAGAGGTAAAACACATGCTTTTGGGTGCATGCAGAAGGTTCCAGGTTCAATTCCCGGCATCGCCAGGTAGGGTTGGAAATGTCCTCTGCCTGAAACCTTGGAGAGCCAGTCACTTGTCCTGCTCTAGCCAGGGGCACCTAGGACATTAGGACAGCAGTCCATGGGGGCCCCCACGCTGAAGTCTAAGAGACAGGACCCCAAGATGCAGCAGGACTGACCTACTACACTTGGAAGCATGAGACGGATGACCAACGTAAGATGGGAGGAGTGGAGAGAAGCCATAAGACCATTAAGTCCAGTGTCTAAAAGGGAAGCCTATCTGCTTTGCATGCAGAAGGTGTTGGAATCAATCTCCTGGAGAGGCTGGGAAAGATTTCTTGCATGATACTGCAGAGAGCTGCTGCCAGTCAATACTGAGCTAGATGGACCAGGAGTCCAAGTCAGTGTTAAGGCAGCTTCCCATGTCCCGATGCCTCTAACTGTGCCGCTAGCTCGGACCTAGCAATATTCCCTCTGTGCTGCAGTCCCCTGTCCCCCCCCCCCCCCGCAATACTCACCCTGGTGTGTTGATCCAGATAATATCAAGGTGACAGAAGTAAACACACTCTTTGTCCATCCAGTTGAGGCAGGAGCAGCGCTTGGTCCTCAGGTGCCTGCCGCTGCCCGCTGCCAGGTGAGGTTCTGCCGGAGGGAGGCCCAGGCCTGCCAGAGGAGAAAATGACAGGCAGAGGGATCAGTCCCTGAACTCTCCAGACTGGAAGCACCAGGAATGCAGCATGGTATGTAAACAGAGCAATTAGCCTGCCACCTAGTTGAGAGGAGCATTTCTATTTTAGCCATTTTATAGCCGCCAAGGCCTTACAGATTAGGGCTGCGGGGGTTGTAAAAGTGTTCTGCTGTTGCTGACAACGGTTTGCATACAGCAATTCTGAAGAGCTCAGTGAGAAGAAAACTGAAGCCAGGTGAAAACCTTGGAGGAGACCCACATTGAGAGCAGACTGGAAGCAAGAACATTGGCAAACAATCAACTGCACCAGCAGTAGCTATTGCCCAGCATATGCCTACAGCACATGACTTAAGTTGAGCATAGAATCACAGACTTGGGAGGGACCCCAATGGCCATCTAGTCTAACCCCCTGCAATGCAGGAATAACATTTAGAGAATATGTAAGTATTATTATTTTTACTGCAATCATCATCATCATCATCATCACCACCACCATCATTGTCCTGGCTCCTTTGCCAACCATAGAACATGTGTGCAAATAATTGGCGTGCCAAGGATCGATTTTTGCATTCTCCCAACTGCACAGAGCACTCCCTCCCTCCCTTTCGTTATTTTTGGCAAGCAAGGGGGGAGGAGAATGCACACAAAGAGAGAAAATGAGAGCAAAAACTCTTTCTAAGAAAAGGGGGGAGGGATGTGTTACGATTTCGCCACCTCTCTTGGCAAAGTCCTAAGGGAGCTGCTTCGGTCTCGCTCGCTGCTGGCATGTCACAGCGGCAGCGGCAAGGCATCCCTGCAAGGCGGGACAGGTTGACTTCGCTGCCTCTTGCTCTCCGAGCCAATTTGCTCGGGAAGTTGCAAGAACAACAGAGACGGAGCAGGAGCCGCTGTCAGAGATAGAGAAGGCGGACTGCTAAAAGGCAAAAAGGGAAATCTGGGGGCGGGGTTGCAGCCAATGCTAGTCCTACTCAGAGTAGACCCATTGAAGTTAATAGGCATGAGTAACTTAGGTTCACTAATGGGTCTACTTTGAGCAGAACTAGCTGGGCCACAATCCATGGGGAAGTTGCCTTAGACAGAGTCAGACTACACATCCATCCAGGTCAGTATCATCTACTCTGATTGGCAGCAGATCCCCAGGGTTTCAGACAGGGGTCTCACCTGGAGATGCTGCGGACAGAGCCTGGGACCTTCTGCATGCAAAGCAAGAGCTACAGGCAGATGCCCCGTGGAGCTGCAGTCTATGATCCTGCCTTATAGCGGTTCAGAACATCGGTCCATCCAGCTCAATAGTGCCTCCACTGACCGGCAGCAGCACCTCTCCAGAGTTTAAGGCAGGGAGGGAGCTTTCCCCAGCCCCCTCTCTGGAGATGCCGGGTATAGAACCTGGGATCTTCTGCCCCACCCCCGCCCGCCCCCTGCAAATCAGATGCTCTCCCCGCTGAAGCTAGCTTCGTTTGCAAAGTGCGCAGGGGATGCCGATTTTTAAAACCAATGCAAAAAATTAAAATAACATCAGAACAGCAAAAAAGAGGGAGAAGGAGGGGAAAAAAATCCTGTTGATTCTCTCACCTTCTTCCAGCAGGACGCAAAGGGTGATTGCAAGGGAAAAGAAACAGGAGGGATTGTTTACCATTGTGGCGAACTTAATCCTTTAATGGGCAGAAAGCTGAGCTCTCCCTGGCCAGAGCTGCAAAGAGGCTCTTCTGAAGCTTCCCGGGCTCCGCTGCAGGTGCTTTATAGCTCCGGTGCCTGGCGCGTCACACAACAAGCACGCGGGCACGCCTCCTGCCTTCTCCCCCCCCCCCGCCCACCTTCCCTTGCCAAGGGACGGGGGCTCCCTCCGCAGCTGGCAAAGCATTGCAGGGCAGCGAGCCAAGCAGTCGAGGCAAACGCAACCACCGCGGTCCCTGCTGCGGAAAGAAGTCTCCGGCTGCCCTGCTGGGGCAGGTAACGCGCCCTCAATAAGGACATCTGAGACGCAGTGGTGGCAGAGCGTTTGTTTGGCTCGCAGGAAGTCCTGGGTTCTAATTCTGCCTGAAACCCTGGAGAGCCGCTGCCGGTCAGTGTTGACAAGACTGAGTCGGAGAGAAAGCAGCTTCACGTTCTCCTCCTGCTTTGTGGCAGGTTAGACAAAGCTAGTACAATTTTGCTGACACTGTCCGACAGTGGTTCCCCAAGGTTTCGGGCTGGTTTCCCCACTGCCCTGCCCTCCCATTGAACCTGGAATTGAACCTGGTGGGTGTTCTAGCACTGAGCTACTGCCTTTTCAAAAGGGTGGGTGGATATCTGAACCCAAGCAGTGGCCGAGATGGTGCCATGGATGCAAATTGCCTAAAGTCACAATACAGTGCGTGCCCACACAGACACACACAATATCTAGTGCCAAGTCACTTGCTGGAGACCACCTAGCCTCTTCATATTGATTGATTGATTGATTGATTGATTGATTGATTGATTGCATTTATACCTTTCTTCTCCGAGGAGCTCAAGGTGCAGTCAAGGGTGCCAACTTAAATAAAATATTGGGGGAAAGGTCAGCTCCACTCCACATAATCGATCACAAGATGAGGCATGCACACATAACATTTAAATGGCAATGAACATCAACTTTGGGGCAGCCCCCTCAAATATTTTATTGAGGGGGTAGGCAAAGGGAGGCCCCTAGGAGTTGACTCCTATTGATGGTGTATACATACAAACACTGTTGCTGTATGTAGGTTTTATTTTATTTTTTTTATCTTATATTTTGGAAATGTACATCCAGCTTTTTTCCCTTTACATTTTTTTTTGGGGGGGGGGCAAGGGAGTTGGGCACTAAGCTACAGCTTGTTTAGCTTATACGTAAATCCGGCACTGCACTCATGGCTGAGTGGGGATTTGAACCCTGCTCTCCCAGGTCCTAGTCTGACATGCTAACTATTACCCTACACTGGCTCTCTGTGATTTGAACCACACTGCTTACCAAGCCCCACAATTCATTTACCTTCCCGCTGGAGCGGTACCTATTTATCTACTTGCACTTTGACGTGCTTTCAAACTGCTAGGTTGGCAGGAGCAGGGACCGAGCAACGGGAACTCACCCCGTCGCAGTATTCGAATCACTGACCTTCTGATCAGCAAGTCCTAGGCTCTGTGCTCCTCCACTGTACCTCCTTTTAAATGTTTTTCATTGGAATTTTGGATTATTTTAGCTGTTGCTTTTGCTCTGTTTTTGTGTTTAAATTGTGCATCTCTTTGCTTCCCTGGGCTCTTTGAGGAGGAAGGATAAAATCAATCAATAAAATCAACAATAATCTTCTGCTAAATGCCCAGACTGGGGGGGGGGAGTGTGTGTGTGTGTGTGTGTGTGTGTGTGTGTGTGTGTGTGTGTAGTGAGTGAGTGAATGTTATTAAGAAAACAGCAAAAGGGAAATGGCCTACTGCAATCACGCAGCAGTGTATCTTTATTGGCTAGCCCACCACTGTGGGTCATTATGTGGATTTCAGAGAAGGAAAGGTGTGTGTCTCCTGTGTTCTTTGGAGGAAAGGGCAGGCGGAAAAGTTTAGTCAAGAGGGTGAAAAAAAAATGGGGCAAAACCAGTCACCCAGTGAACTCCACTCCAAGATTCTTAGCTATGAAAAGGCTTGTCAGCTTGAGTACCAGTGTACATATGTTCCCGCCTTGTTTCAATATTTATATCTGCATGGTGTTTCCAACTGGCGCAAGACGTTGTCAATTTGGTCATTCTTAGAGACCGGCCTCCCTTACATTCTCTCCTCTGCTGTCCCATCACAGCTGAAAGACTTAAAAAATGAAATCATCACATATCCCTTATTTCGTGCAAAATGTAAGTGATCTCTCCCTCGCCTTGCCACCTTACGCCAGCCTGACTGAACATGCCCCTACATGGCCTTCGGTCTCCCAGGCAGGAGAGGATTATGCGACGTTAACTGGATACCTTTGCATTCTGAGCCTCTTCCTTCATTTCCGCCTTCCTCCTCGATTCTTCCCCTCCCCTCCCTCTCAGAGAACTGGTGCTCAGGACCTTTTGGGGTGAAGGAGCTCCCCCAAAGCTCCGACTTTCTCTCCCCACCACTCCCTTCAAAGACAAATCAAACCAAAAGCCGATATTGCCAGATATCAGAGGTGAAACGCGGTGGGTCAGAGCTGGCAGCCAGGATGTGGATTTAATCTGCAGTCCAAATAAGTGAAGCAAGCATTTATGGTTGCCTCCACATGGTCACTATTTTTGTGGGAAGGATTCCGGCGCATACTGGACTTTTTCGTGTGCATGTTTAAAGTGGACTAAAAGTTCTCTGTCCTCATCAGAGAAATGTTGGAGGGTATGGAATCACGCGACCCCCTGAGCCGAGGAGATAAGTAACTATTCAACCTTTAGAAGACATCTGAAGGCACCCCTGTATAGGGAAGGGGTATCTTTTTAAAAATGTTTAATGTTTTATGATAATGATGAAATAGGACTTCCCAATTTTTTTCCGTCAGAGAAATGTTGGAGGGTATGTAATGGTTTGACGCCCCCCCCCCCGGCTTCAGGTGGCAGGTGGAGGGCCTGAACACCCAGGTGGGTGAGAGGGCCTTTCAAAGGGTAATAGTAAAACATAGTTAAAAAGACTGTGCATACTTTCAAGATTCATCCCAGCGGGAGCTGCCTGCAAATTATACAATGGACACAGATTAAAAGTTGTAGGGGTGGGTGTGGGTGGGAGAGAGAGAGAGAGAGAGAGAGAGAGAGAGAGAGAGAGAGAGGGGACTCCTTGGATGATGAAACTTTGTGTGAGTTGTATCCTGTGCATATCAGAAAAACATATTCCCTGTTTAGGGAAGTTTTTAATGACTGATGTTTTAATGTATTTTTAATCTTTTGTTGGAAACTGCCCAGAGTGGCTGGGGAAACTCAGCCAGATGGGTGGGGTATGTATAAATAAATAAATAATAATAATAATAATAATAATATCAGAAAGCCTCTGCTTAGCTGGGAAGCGCATTGGATGAACTTGGGCCAATCACTACCTCTCAGTTTACCCTGCCTTGCAAGGTTGTTTATGAAGGTTGAAATGGCAGGGGGATGGAAAAGATTCATCTTGAGCTGCTTGGAGCAAATGTGGGATAAAAAAAAACAAGCCACTGAATGAACTCATAGTAGGTACACAGGGTGGTATTCAGTGAAGTTTTACTCAGCGTTGGACCACTGGAATTAATGAACTTCTGTTAGGGCTGTTAAATTCAGTGGGCAGCCATTCACCAGCCTTTCTGGAATCTTTCCCAGCCTTACTTGGAGATGCTGGGGATTGAACCCAGGAGCTCTGCCTCTCAGCTACAGCCCTTCTTGGGGGTATGTAGTACTGTGCTACCCCTTGTTCCTGATGTATGCCCCCCCCACCCACTATTTACTGTATTGTGGGGGGAGGGTCATATCTGAAACATAAGAGGGAGGGCTGGAGCTCAGTGTTTGAGCATTGCTTTGCATGCAGATCCAAACCTTGGCATCTCCAGGTTGGACTGGGGAAGACCTCAGCCTGCAATCCTGGGCAGCTGCTGCCAGTCAGTGTAGGCAATATGGAGCTAGATGGACCAGTGGTCTGGCTCTGTATAAAGCAGCTCCCTTCATTCCTGCGATTCACTTCTGGGTTTGTGCCAAAAGGTGGACCAGTGGCTTGGGAGTCTCTTACATGGATATGCCTTTAGAATGCAGACATTCCCTAAACCGCAGGAGTGATAATCTCTTGTTTTTCCCACAGTCGCCATGAAAAAAAAGCTTTGTGGAGAACTTGATCCATAAGCATGACTACACCTCGCACAAATTCGCATGGGGAAAACTGGAGATCACACCCTCCTACTGGGACACACATAGGCATGTTCAGAGTGCATTCTTGGCAAAAATGACTCATAAGTCACTGCGGCTGGGTTGCATGCATTCGGCATTAAGGGAATCCAGGACATGGGATGAGCCTTAAAACAACAACCCCCCCCCCCCCGCCCAGCAACCTTAAAACGAAACCCAGAGGTGAATTTCAATGCAGTAATGCAAAGATAAAAATCATCCACAAACCAGAGCTTGGAAGTTGAAGTGTCACCTGCCTTCATCCAGTTAAAAGGCCCCTGGCTGAATACAGTGTTTCCGTGTGCTGCTCTGGTTCGCCAGAAGTGCTTTAGTCATGCTGGCCACAGGACCCGGAAGCTGTTCGCCGGCTCCCTCAGCCAGTAAAGCGAGATGAGTCGGTCACGACTGGACCTAATGGTCAGGGGTCCCTTTACCTTTACCTTTACAGTGGAGGAGAAAATCTGAAAGCAGAAAAACTGAGCAAGAGACAGGTTTCACCCTTCCCTTCTTGCCAAAGCTGAATTTTAACAAATTTTGAATTTTCTGTATTGATTTTCCTCTACATTGCTTCGATAAGTCCGTTTGAAGCGACATCCAGCATGTGACGCTGCCTTACACTGAGTCAGACCATTGCTTCATCTAGTTCAGTCAATGGTCTGCACTGTAAAGCATCCACACTGAGCAGCAGTGTCTCTCCTGGGTTTCAGGCAGGGAGTTCTCACCAGCCCTACATGAAGATGCTGGAAACTGAACCCAGGACTTTCTGCATGCAAAGCAGATGCTCCATCACTGAGCTATGGCCAGGGCTGGGCCACCCATGAGAAGGACTGAGGCAGCCACCTTAGTCGGCAGAATCCCAGGGGATTCCCAGGTGCCCTGTCTGCTCTTGTTGCCGCTGCCAGAGAAGCAAGGAGATGTTGTGATGGGGGCTTCCAGCAAGATCTCACAGAACTCTTGCAAGATCTTGCCAGAAGCTGCCACTGTGCAACCCCAGAAAGCCAGGCTTTGGTAGTGGTGGCACCTTGCTTCAGGTGGTGATGGAAGTGCTCCAACAATGAAGGACCATGAGATCTAGCCACCATTTTAAATCATCTCGTTCAGATGGCAGTAGCTCTGCCGGTTTCAGACTGAGAGTCTTCCCCTTCACTAACTGGGAAAGTCACTTGAATCCAGGTCTAGCGCTCTAACCACTAGATCTTTGAGCATCTTTATTGTTGAAAGGTCTCAAGTCTTTGAGATATGCTCCACTAGCAACCCTTATCCATGGCAGGCTGCTTTGAATGCATTTCCCTTCCCTTTCACCCAGTGTACACTACCCTGCTTCTTTGAACCATTCTGAGAGAGCAATTTTTAGATAGCTTTTCAACCAGGAGGCCAAAGGAAAAGTAAATGTTCCACTCATACCAGCAGGTGGAGCATATGAGGTGCAAGGAGCAGCTATTGACCACTAGCTGATTGCTTTATTCTACTGCAACAAAACCAGATTTTTGGACACCAGAGCGTGCTTTGCTTCTTGCATTGAACAGCCCCCTCTATTTATTGATCTCCCAGTACCCTGCAAAAATATTCAGAAACCTTTCTGGATTAACAAAGCGATTAATCCTTTCTGGATTAACATTTTAGTCTTCTGCAGCAAAAAAAAAGGGGGGTGGATAATTGTAGCACCATATATCTGTTTTTTGGTTTGTTTGTTTTAATTGCATTTATATCCCACCTTTTTCTCCAAAGGAACTCAAGATGGCATACGTTGTTCTCTCCCTTCTCATTTACCGGTAATTATTTTATGATACTACGATTCTACTGCTTCAAGGCACCAGGCAAGAGCTATCTGCAGTCAGGACTTTTTTTAAAAAAAGAAAAGCTTAGACTGGCATTTTTTTTTATCTGTTTGCCCTGTGTTGTTTGGCTTTTACTGAATCATTGTCATGGCTTCAACACAAATTGCCCTCAACTTAACATTGTACACTTGCTTATCCTGGCATAAACATATAACAAGTTCTAAGAGTGCTCTAAATTGTGGGCAAGTATGCAGAGTGGAATGCGATCAGATTTATTTATGTGTCAGTGTGCATGGGTGTGACTTTGTTAGAAGGAGGGAAGAGCCTGATGCATTGCTACATTTAAAGGGAGTAAATGTGTATGCAAAGGAATACAATATCTTACATGCCCTTTCAAATAGGACATTGAGTTCTACTTCAAGAAAGCCTCCCTCCACCAACAGTGTCATAGGTAGAAACTACTACTACACAGTATTGAATTATGGTGCTGGAGGAGACTCTTGAGAGTCCCATGGACTGCAAGAAGATCAAACCTCTCCATTCTTAAGGAAATTAGCCCTGAGTGCTCACTGGAAGGACAGATCATGAAGTTGAGGCTCCAATACTTTGGCCACCTCATGCGAAGAGAAGACTCCCTGGGAAAGACCCTGATGCTGGGAAAGATGGAGGGCACAAGGAGCAGGGGACAACAGAGGACGAGATGGTTGGACAGTGTTCTCGAAGCTACCAGCATGAGTGTGACCAAACTGCGGGAGGCAGTGGAAGACAGGAGTGCCTGGCGTGCTCTGCTCCATGAGGTCACGAAGAGTCGGACACGACTAAACGACTAAACAACAACAACACTACTACACAGTATTTGTGTGAAAGGATGTACACTTCTTCGTCTGTACATCTCACTTGCTGTGTGCACCAGTACACCAATTGAACATTCAGTTGCTAATGTCCTCATGCTTGCTTCTTTCTCCTATGCTTTGAGTGAGCTATCCTTCCATCCTCCCAATCTCTCTTTTTTGAAAAGACAAATTTATAAAGCATTGGAAAACCATTCATAAATTAAATGTTTGTTTGCCCTTTCTTTTTAAAAAAGCAGAATCAATGTAATATGTAGGGGAAATTCTGATTTGAGGAGATGGAGAGTGCTTAATTGATGGCACTGATTTAAGCCAATCGGTGCTGCACACAGCCAACTTCTGCTGCAGTTGTGCCCAAGGACTGACCATGCTAGTTTATTTTGTAGTAAAACTAACAATTAATCTTGTGGCTCCTCATAGAGCTAATGCACCTATTATACCAGGCATAGGCAAACTCGACCATTCAGATGTTTTGGGACTACAACTCCCATCATCCCTGCCCACTGGTCCTGTTAGCTAGGGATGATGGGAGTTGTAATCCCAAAATATCTGGAGGGCCGAGTTTGCCTATGCCTGTATTATATCATAAGTTTTCATGAACTAGACTGACTTTGAGAAAGAAGATGGTCTGTTTGAATAAAAAGTAATCAAGTGAGCTTCTACAGTGGGCTCCTGCTTCAGCATATACTTTTAATATTTTTTAAAATGGTGTTAATCTTACTGAATATTTTTGATGGTACAAATGTCAATATATTGTCAAAAGAACTGGAGTTACATATGGTATTCAAAGCTCAAATAGTTACTGCATTTCAATGAAAAACAGCTCAAAATCTTACATAGGACTCTTGGTAAAACTCACGCTGGAATATAGCTATAATGAAGTCAATTACATATAATATGACATTTTGACAAGGATTGTTGTTTAGTCATTTAGTCGTGTCCGACTCTTCATGACCCCATGGACCAGAGCACACAAGGCACTCCTGTCTTCCACTGCCTCCCGCAGTTTGGTCAGACTCATGTTTCTAGCTTCGAGAACACTGTTCAGCCATCTCATCCTCTGTCGTCCCCTTCTCCTTGTGCCCTCAATCTTTCCCAACATCTGGGTCTTTTCCAGGGAGTCTTCTCTTCTCATGAGGTGGCCAAAGTATTGGAGCCTCAGCTTCAGGATCTGTCCTTCCAGTGAGCACTCAGGGCTGATTTCCTTCAGAATGGAGAGGTTTGATCTTCTTGCAGTCCATGGGACTCTCAAGAGTCTCCTCCAGCACCATAATTCAAAAGCATCCATTCTTCAGTGATCAGCCTTCTTTATGGTCCAGCTCTCACTTCCATACATCACTACTGGGAAAACCATAGCTTTAACTATATGGACCTTTGTTGCCAAGGTGATGTCTCTGCTTTTTAAGATGCTGTCTAGGTTTGCTATATGACTTGGCATTCCTTTATTACATGAACAACAGAACCATCAAGGCAGTTGTCGTCACAAACCTGAAAAATCTGGAATTATGCTTTCATGACCTGGACTTTGCTACTTAACCCTATGTAACTGCATTTATTTTACATGCTTATTTTATGGGTTTGGGTTTTTTATCTTTTAATTTTTATGTTGTTCACACACACACCATGAAATGAAATGAAAATGATTCACAAAAGCAAACATAGGTAGGTACATCTATATGATCCAAGCAGACCACCATTGTCAATAAAATGAAACATCAAGTTGAAGAAGCACTGGGTGACTGTGCCGACATGAGTGTGGATGCAATAACCAGCCAACATTTACACAAAGACATGGACAGGACTAGATCTTATGGGCTGACAATACAGGAAGACACATTCTGGTTGAACATTAGGGGTAAGTTCTTTATGGCAAGAGGGGTTTGAGAATTTCATAGACTGACCAATGGATTGAGCTATGATCCAGTTCTATGATCCTGCGTTCTTCCGAGAGACAGATCTGGTCTTGAGATCTAGGTTTTAACCCCAGTGTTTTTTTAAAAAATAACTGATTTCGAATAATACACACCTCTTAACAAAAAAAATATGTGAGGGATATAGTGAAAATACAGCATAAGAATACACAGTCATCAGTCCAAAGTGAATAATATGATTTACCCAGAGCAACCAAAGAAGTCTGGTTGTTTGAGAAAGTTCAGGATTGATTTTTCCTTATTTATGTAATCAATAAAACAGTGCCAGCAAATCAGCCTCTGTATCTCTGTTCCTTAATGAGCCATATTTTGTCGGTCGATTTCTCTGTTAGGGCCAGTTGCCAAACTGTTACAGTTTGATTAGGATGCCCCTTTGAAGTCCTTCCAAAGCCAGGTTATAATAAGTCTAGTTGCTCACAATCAATAAGCAATAAGGTCTTTGAAGAAGAGATCTGCATACTGACCCTGAAATATATTAAACAAATCTAACTCAGGGGACTGGATGACTTGTTGGTCAGTATATTACACATCTCTAAAAACAGTGTCTCCCCAAAACCCAACACTTAGCCCAGTAATAATACATACGTAAGTTCCTATTAGTGCTGTATCAAACATTTCTCCTGTGTGCATGTGTCATTGGTGGTTTTTTTGCCATTCTCCAGTGAGGAAAGAAATTCCATTCAATAATTATCAAAGAGAAGATGTTGGTGAAATGAATTGGATGCTGGGCTTTTGATGTGCATCCTTTTTAGGTGTCCAAAGATGAGCGTCCTTTCTGTCATTCTGCAAATCATCTCAGCGAATAGAGGCTGCCACACAATCCTGTCTGCCTTCACCACCTGCCCGGAGTGGAGGACAACCACTCCAGGGTAGTGTAAGGTTACCAGATTTTTTTTCAAAGAATCTGGGGAAACCTTTTTTAAAAAAGAAAAAGAAAAAAAGTTATTTTAAAATGTTATTTATTTATTTTTTTAAAAGAAGTAATATCTCCTCTTCTGTGGTCTCCTCTGTCACGTGGCCTTCCTCTGGGCTCCGGCCTGCTCTCTTGGAGCTCTAGCTGCTGGGGAGTAGGCTCGGGTTAGGCCTGGGCTTGGCTACGTGTCCCTGCCCTCCCGGTGCTCTCCTACCTCTCCTCCTCAGCAGTGGCGGCGCCAGCAGTGCAGCAAAGTCGGGGCTTCCCTCTTTTTTCTCCTTCCTCTTTCTCTTTCTCTCTCTTCCTTCTCCTTCTCCTCTCCTCCTTCTCCCTTAGTCGGATCCAGGGTTTTTACTGGCCCCGGAGCACCACTGGGCAGTCGGCCAGGTGCTCTTGCTCCCAGCTCAATTTGGGTCATGGGGGGGGGTCAGCGGTTCACCCAGTTAACGTGTGGGGTGTCCCTGGTTCCCCCTTGGCAGTGGCAGTGGCAGCGGCAGCAGCAGTCTCAGCAGCCCGGAGCCAGCCTGGTAGCACAGTTGGCTCTGGCTGGCTTCAGGAGCTGCTTGCTGCCGTGCGCCCGCCATTATGCCTTGCTGGAAGTCCCCATATGATGTGCCTTGTGCAGTTGAACCAATCACGCAGCATTCATTCCCTATTAATAAATCTATAACACTTAAAATATAAATCCGGGGACATTAAATAAAATCCGGGGACATTCCGGGGATGGAATTTTTTCCGGGGACAGATTTGTAAATCTGGGGACTGTCCCTGGGAAACGGGGATGTCTGGTGGACATCTGGTGGTGGCACTTATGATGAGCTTCCTCCTCAAAATGATTGTTGCTCTTGTAGAACTCAGCAGGGAGTTAGGCTTAGTTGGCTCTGGCTCCACCTAGTGTTGAGCTCCCTGCCTTCTGCCCTATTAACCCTGATGGGCATCAGCCACCACAGATCTCACCAGTGGTCTGCACTTTGCAGCCTTTGTGGGCTTCGATCAAAGGGGATTTTTCGGATCAGAAAACATGGGTAGCTAGGGATGGCGCAGAGTGTTCTAGAAATGTCTGTTGAGGAGGGGGAAATACCACCCACGGCCACCTTGCGACAGTGACAGAAGCGCCAACTGAAATTCTAAATATATTCTCATCTGTCCTGAGAATTAGGTAAGAAAACAGAAGCCTCTTTCATGAAGGAAGAAAACTCTTGAGTAACTGGATGACAAGTTTTGGCAGAGTTTCTGTAAAAGGTTTCAGCTTGGTGGATTGGGTTATAGTGTTTTCCCCCCAGATGATGAAAGGACCTAAGTGCTTTCCTTATTGGGATGTCCTATGTCAGCTTTGTGGAATGCAGTAGTCAGGGGTAAACCAACAGAAAAATCATTGCTGAGGAAGAGATGCCTTCAGTAGCAAAGGACTGAAGTATTTTTTTCTGATTTCCCAAAGGCAGGTGGCTGGGAAGGCAGAGCTTCAGCATACCAGCCAAATGATCATCTAAACATAGGAAAGAGACACAGTGAGAAAAGATTTGCTGGCAAGGTTGCGCCCCAAAATTATGTCTTTCGATGATGTTAAGAAGAAGAAGCCAGTGTGAAGCCAACTTTGCCTAAACCAGGGATAGGCGAGTCTGTCGATTTTGACTTCTCATTTTTCCAAAGCAGATGCTCGACTGCTGATCCACAGCGCTTTGGAGCTGATAGCAAAATGCAGCAGAAAACAATGCCAATAATAATAATATTTCCAAAAGGTCTATAGTGTTTCTGGACTTCCAAGACCCAACGGGCAACCAGTTCCAACACCGTGGGGCTAGCATGGAGAATGCCCCCTTCCTTGTGCCCACCAGTTTAACTGGTCCTGGTTGCAGGCAAATGATAAGGGTCATTGTTGCTAACCTTGGAGTGTGGGCAGCTTGCTACGGATGTGGGAAGCCCTTCAAACAACTCAGACCCAGATAATCTAAGACTAAACTTGCACCAGCAGAGACACTGACCTCTTGTACCGCAGGGTGTAGTATATTTAAATCTCCTGCACCTGGAAAGGCATGAATAACATGCTCTTGTGATAAAAGGGGTGAATGCCAGCACATTCCTTAAGTGCCACACGACCCACACGGAACAGGTGGTAAAATATATTAATAAAGGTAGACCATTAGAAGCCAAAATTGAGCTGTAGTTTCAATCCTCAATATTTCTGCTTGCAAGGAAGTGAGTCATGTCCATGGGATTGGGCTGGAAGGTATTTCGCACCAATCTTCAGTATAAACTTTTAACTTGCTTGCTTTTCCTTTCCTTTTTTTAAAACAATACACATCTTCAGAAATGAAACTTTGCAGGAGCTATTGTTTTTAATGAAGAAAGCATGAGTTTTAAGACTGCAATCATATCCAGACTTATGTAGAAATCAGCCCACTGAACCCAGTAGGGCTTACCTCTGAGTAAACCTAATTAGGAATGGGAGAAACAGGAATTATTATTATTATTATTATTATTATTATTATTATTATTATTATTATTATTATTATTATTATCTATTGAAGTTATATACCGCCCTATACACAGAGGTCTCAGGGCAGTTCACAAAATAAAAATAAAAATATAAAACCACAAAATACATAATCAATCAATAACCCCTGCAGTTGTTGCATGACAGCTTTCATTAGCTCTGACTATTGGCCATGCTGCTGAAGTGTGGTGTAGTGGTTAGAGTGTTGGGCTACGTCCTGGGAGACCAGGGTTCAAGCCTCCACTCAGCCATGAAACTCACTAGATGACCTTGAGCCAATCACTTTCTCTCAGCCTAACCTCCCTCACAGGGCTGTTGTGAGGATAAAACAAATAATTCTAACATAAATAATTATGTAACCCAAACTGCAGCGGAAGGGAAACAGCACTGATTGCAATGAATACAGGTTGGAATGGAAACCACTGCCTTCTTGAATCTCTAGTTGCAACAGAGCATTCCAATCTCAGGATTATCACAGGCAGTGGGGTGTGTGTCACAATACTCACTGGTAGGAAGTACCATCACGCCTTTTCTTCGGCAGCCTGTGGCAGCCATTTTGTGATGGCACCCACAACACCCTTATCAGGATATGAATCCTGGCACGCCATTTTATACCCACTTCTCCCAAAAAGCACTGAGCATAGGCCAGAGGTGGGGGATCTTTTTTTAGATCAAGGGCCACATGCTCTTTTGTGAAACCTTCCAGGGGCCATGAATCCCCTGGGTATCCCCAAACCCTGAACTACCCAATTAGGGTTGGAAATGACTTCCACTAGAAAGCATGGACGGCAAATCAGTGCAAACTGTACTGCGATAGACCGATCTCTGCTCCAACACCATACAAGGCAGTTTCCTCCATTCTTCTTCAAATTGGATCAGAAATAATCCAAACGAATTCCTCTTTTCCACCACCCTCGGAGCGAGTTCGAAGGGAGAGCTCACATCCTTAGCTTTTATTATCTTTATTGTGGGGACACACACCAACAGGAACAGCAATAAACTTTACACATGCTTGTGGCCTTGAAAGGCAATTTCTATACAGAGGTGTAGCGTGATGGAGCCAGGAAGGCCGTGGCCCTGGGTGCCGCCCATTTTTGAGAGGGTGCAGTCAGGTGCCCCTCTGACAAGGACGGAGCCCTGGAAGCTGAAATGCAGCGGCAGGCAGGTTGGTCTAGTGGGCAGGTGGATGGAGCAGTGGGCAAGAATTCTGTTGGAGGCGGGCTTAGTTTACCCTCCGCATGCCCCCCTTTGCTGCACACCCCCACCCCAGCTGCCCAGTACACCTGGGGGCACAACACTTGCTGTGCCCTGGGCACTGGCAACCCATGCTATGCTGCTGCATCTATATACTGCTGCATCTATATACTTCAGGCAACATTTTGCTTCCATAAAATCATAAGAAGCAATGAGATTCCCCCCCCCCCATCAACTCAGATTCTGGCCTTGACATAACAGCTGCATGAAGATACAAGGTCCTGGGAGGTGAGGACTGATGGGAAGATTATCTCCCTCTTGTTTTGGGAAAGACTCTGACTGTACAAACATTTGCTCACCCGAATGAACAAAAACACTCCTTTGTTTCGCCATGCCTTCTCCTTACACAAAGTCTTTCTGCCCGGGAGCCGATATGCAAATCCTACTGGGGCACAGGGCTGACCCTGTGGCTTGCGGTTGGCAACTCTCCTGTACCAACCATGGTCATAGATTCCTATGTGACTCTGGTGTGAGTAAGCAAAGAGGAATGAGCAGAGAACTATTTGTTCTTCGACAACACAGGCGAAATATGAACACGCTGGTCTGACCGAAGAGGAAAACTAGAGCTGAGCTCTTTGCATGCAGGAAATACAGAGCCCAGGAAGGGTGGCAAGTGACATCACCCAAATCCTTGGCGAAGCAGGAAGGCAGCAGGCAGCTGAAACAATTGATTAGCTAAGGTGTGACTGTACACCAGCCAAGGGCTGCACACTTCACTTCTGAGCAGTGTCTTCAGCAAGGACCAGCCAGCCTGTGACTTGGCAGGAGGCAAAGCCCAGGCATAGCAAGCAAATAGGCAAAGTTGGTCCAGAAAAGGAGTTGTGCCCCTGCAGGGGGGAGTGGTAGGGGCACCAGAGGGATAAAGGGCATTTCAGTGCACTTAGTGGAGACCCTCCAAGTGTCCCTATTTCCCAGGAACATCCCTGATTTAGAGAAGCCATCCAGTTTTTTATTTGATCCCAGAATATCCCACTTTTCCTTAGGATGTCTCTATTTTCAGTGGACATTGGAGGGTATGGAGTTATTTGACTCCTGAGCCATTTGAAGGCAATCCTGTATAGGGAAGTTTGTTTTTTTTAAAAAAAATGCTTTTAATGTTTTTATATATGTTGGAAGCTGCCCAGTGTGGCTGGGGCAATCCAGAAATATGTGTGGGGTATAAATAGGAAAATTATCATTGTGGAATGGGACGTCCCTATTTTTATTGGAGAAATGTTGGAGGGTATGTAATAGTCTCATCTGTTAGCCTTCCAAAAGAGAAATAATGGTCTACTATTTCCAACTTAACCAAGCTTTGTCGCTGGGTATTTTGGGATCCAAGGGATGCAAATGCTCTTGTGTTAGGGATGAGCGAATCTGTCAATTTAAGTTTCTCTCCGTTTCACATTTTTCCATTCTTAAATTCAGTCCTCCACATTTATAAATCAATTTGAAATTTGTTTATTCTTTCAAAGTTGTAATGAAAATTCATTGGGATTTTAGTATGAATTTATCCCAATATATTTGCTTGTGTAGTGTGTGCCGTTTTCTCTAACGTACATATTTTTGTAAAGCGGTTTCCCATAATATAATACATCAGCCCTTCCATCACCCCCTATTTTGAACTTTTGATGATGCAATTCCTGAGATGCTCTAAGTACCTTTTGTGAGTTTAATGCAAGGGAGTTGAATCATGGCCAAAGGTATTTGAGCCCATTCCATGATCAGCAGCCAGCAGTGTGAGATGGTATGCTGAACACTGCCTGCCTGTTCTTACCTGATTGTACCAGGGTGGGAAGGAATGTAGGACTCAAAGTGATGGTGATCAGCATCTTCAGAGAAGGCACCTGCAGATTCCTTCTCTGTTGAGGGGCTAAGAGTCTACCAGTGAAAAGTGTGTTCACCTGGTTCTTTATGGCACCTTCTCTCTGATACCTGGAATGTGCTCCCACATTGTACCTTCTGCTGTGTTTCTTCAGATACCAATCAGTACACTGTGCATCAAGAAGATCTGAAATGGACCATCTGAGGACCAAAAATATTTGGCTATAATGCAGAAGGGGAAATGGTTCCAATTGCTGGAAGGGTTCCAATAAGAAGAGCCCCATTTGGATCAAGCTAAAGGTCCATTTAGTCCACAGTGTTATAATGCATATGTTGTTGTTGTTGTTTTGCATGCAAAAGTTCCCAGGTTGAATCCTTGGGATATCCAGGTAAGGCTGGAGAAGACCTCAGTCTGAAATTCTGGAGAACCACTGTCAGTCAGTTATGAGCTAGATGTACCAAGAACCTGAATCATAAGGCAGCTTCCTATAGAGGGTGACCAGTGCCAGATTTACTTATAAACTAAACAAGCTATAGCTTAGGGCCCTACTCTCTTGGGGGCCCCCAAAAAAATTAAAGGGAAAAAAACACCTGGATGTACATTTCCAAAATATAAGATAAAAAGCAAATAAAATAAAACCTACATACAGCAACAGTGTTTTGTGTTGTGTAGGCTACTATGGGCCCTGCCTGCAAGCCTGCTCCCTAAAATATCACTATCACTATTAATATACTTTTTCTTAATTGTATTTCAGTTCAACAATTACTTTGATAAAATGCATATTTCGTTATGTGCAAATGGCTTTAGATACCTATTAGGTCCATAAATGACCATATAACAAAAAACAGCAACAATTTGTTGTTGACAACAATTTGTTGTTGACAAAGGACATATAAAGTGCCCCATAACCTTCAGTAGCTTAGGACCTCATCAAACCTAAATCCGCCCCTGTGGATGACACATGTATATAAAAGCATATAACAATGAAAGTAACATACTGTTTGACAGTGGAATGGACTACCTTGGAAGGTGGTAGAATGTCCTCCACTGCACAATTTTTAAATGTCACAGAGGGTTGGACTAGATGACCCTTGGACTGCTTTTCCAACTCTAAACTTCAATGATTCTACATTATATGAAGGTAAAGCACTCTGCGAAAATGTTTATGTTAAGCAAAACTGCATGCAAAAATATGCAGGTCAGGAGCAATTCACACTAAAATGAAGATGAGTTTTTAAAAATGCAAACAGAGGTGAAAATTCAGTGAACTGCAGATAAGGCAGGAAACCAAAATGGGCATATATTTGCATCCCTGCACTTGAGAGCTTCCTCCTATGAATGGATTCCCTACTATTGTGGGATCAGATTAAGTGTATTTGGGGGTCTGCATTTAAGGGAAAACAAGAATTCCTGCTTTTGCAAGCTGGCTATATAGATTGTGCCATACCCCTGTGACCTTTTTCCCTCCACACAAGCTGGGGGAAAGGATTATTACTAATAATTTATTTATTTGTTGTTGCAGTAAACCTGTATCCATGCATAATGTGCCAGCAGCACTGTGTTGCTCTTATCATTTAGTTATATGCTTAATGGGTTTGGCTGAGTGACTTCCTCTTCGAGCTTCTGTGGGATGGTGTGTGGAGTTGCCTTGCCACTCACACCCACACAATTACACTAAAAGGCCAAAAAGATCAGTGGCAGCAGGAAGCCAATGGAATATTACACTACCTCTATGCCATCCCTGTTGCTGCCAGATATGGAAGAGGGGAATTTGCTCTTCTGTGTCACCTGTGTGACATTTTGAGACAAAAGATCTGATTTAATAAAGTGTTATTTTAAAAAAGAAAGAAAAGGATTGAGAGGGAACTCCAGAAACTGCTGCATGTGTCCTCACCCTTGTCTGCTCCCGTATTAGTCATTAAGAGGCCATAGTCCATTTATAGCACCACTTTTATTGACCCCAATTGAGCAAACTGAAAGGAATCTGAGCTATTTCCCTTATCACACACAATTCTTTCGATGAGAGATGCTGGAATGTGCATTGTTGTCTTGTTGGATGGCAAGGAAGCGCCTCAGATTAGTTGGTGGAGGGGCTGAACTTTATATGCCTGCCACACAGAACACTTGCATTCAAATGTAGGCTGTGAGAGATGGAGATGGAGGCATCAAGTTGTTTATTATTATTATTATTATTATTATTATTATTATTATTAGGATAACACTGTCAATTGCCTGTCAGAAGTTGCATGTTGGATTTATTTGCGGTGCCTAGATTGCCTTTTGGAAGCCTTTAGTATGCAGTGTGAGCAGTGTTTGGCTAGTGAATCTGGTTAGAAATTAGCCTTTACAATCACACACAGAAATATGCTTGTAAAGTAAGAGAAAAACAAAGTGGTTTATTGTAGGAAGTACATCACTTGGGTAGAATCTTTTTCTAATTCTAGCCTAGCTAGCTGATCTATAGAAGACAAAGGCAGCCATGCTTGCTCCTTTGTCGATCACGAACTTCGGGACCACCGCCTTGCCGACGTGGGGATCCAGGGCACAGTCCTTCAATGGCTGCGCTCGTTTCTCTCTGGTCGGGGACAGAGGGTGGCGCTTGGGGGGGAATTGTCATCGCGCCACTCCTTGGTGTGTGGAGTACCTCAGGGTGCGATACTCTCCCCAATGCTTTTCAACATCTTTATGCACCCCCTTGCCCAGCTTGTTTGGAGTTTTGGGCTGGGTTGCCATCAGTATGCCGATGACACCCAACTCTATCTGTTGATGGATGGCCATCCTGACTCGGCCCCAGACACACTGACCAGATGTTTGGAAGCTGTGGCTGGATGGTTACGTGGGAGCCGGTTGAAGCTAAATCCTTCGAAGACAGAGGTCCTTTGGCTGGGACGGGGCGATATGGGATTGGGGGGGCAACTCCCATCTCTTGCGGGGGCGCAATTAGTGCCAGCACCGTCCGTTAAGAGTTTGGGTGTAATCTTCGACACCTCCCTTTCCATGGAGGCACAGATTGCAGCTATAACAAAGGCGGCATTTTTCCATCTCCGCCAAGCTAAGCAGTTGGCTCCTTACCTCTCTCGCCCTGACCTAGCCACTGTGTTCCACGTGATGGTCACCTCCAGACTGGATTATTGTAACTCGTTCTACGTGGGGCTGCCCTTGAGACTGACCCAGAAACTCCAGCGGGTGCAGAATGCTGCAGCGAGACTCCTTACGAGGTCTTCGCTGCGAGATCACATTCACCCGGTGCTATACCAGCTGCACTGGCTCCCGGTGGAGTACAGGATCAGGTTTAAGGTGCTGGTTTTAACCTTTAAAGCCCTATACGGCCTAGGACCCTCGTACCTACGTGACCGCCTCTCCTGGTATGCCCCACAGAGAAACTTACGGTCTTCAAATAAAAACATCTTGAAGGTCCCAGGCCACAGAGAAGTTAGGCTGGCCTCAACTAGAGCCAGGGCTTTTTCGGCTGTGGCTCCGATCTGGTGGAACACTCTGTCACAAGAGACCAGGGCCCTGCGGGACTTGACATCTTTCCGCAGGGCCTGCAAGACAGAGCTGTTCCACCAGGCCTTTGGCCAGGGCACAGCCTGACTCCCTCCCTCGGCAATCTTCGCGGAGCTCTGGCCCAATGGTTGCCAGTGGCTTGAATTAATTAATTTTATAATGAATGATTTTAGAATGTTGTTTATGCTGTACTTTTGTACTGTTTTATTGTTGTTAGCCGCCCTGAGCCCGGCTTCGGCTGGGGAGGGCGGGATATAAATAAAATTTATTATTATTGTTGTTGTTGTTGTTCTCAGGGGATGGCTCCAACAGGACGCAACCAGAGAGCATCAATCTAAACATCAGAGAGAGAGAGCACATAGTAATAATAATATCACTGTGGTCTAAACCACTGAGCCTAGGGCTTGCTGATCAGAAGGTCGGCGGATTGAATCCCCGTGATGGGGTTGTATAGTGATGATGCTGTCCTGTTGTCCTTGCAAGAGGGTTTCAGGGGGATTATAAGGAGCGGGCTGTTCATCTTCTGAAAGGGACTTGAACAGATGCTAGGAAACAACCACTTATGACGACGTTCTGGAGTCCAACATATTCCACATTAAAAATAATGTCATTGATTCCCTCACTTGTCTTCCCTGTCTTCTAGACTGTCCAGTCACAGTTATGTGCGCCTCAATGTTGGGGGTGCTGACAACCTGGTTAATTGCATGCAAGCAATTCATATGCACAGAAAATAGCTGATAAAATCTGGGTTATGCAAGGAAAAGAGAAACCAGAGTTATTTCATGCTACCTGGCAGGACTTCATTACATATGCAGCCAGCAAGGTTTTACAAAAACACGCAACAATGGGAGTTATGAACATTTGGCAACTTTATGTAACATGAACTCTGGAACTTTGAACTTCGTTCTTTGAGGAGGACATGTTGCTTCCTGTATCTTGCACTGGTCCTATTGTCGTAGGGGTTTCCCCTCCTTTTTGTGTTTTACATTGCATTGCTTCGTTTTGTTTAGGATAAATACACTTGAACATTTTGTTTTTAAAAAGGATGGACAGGGGACAGATGGACACAGGGCATTTTAAAAAAAATGGCCCAACACCATTTCAAAAGGAGGGCTATCTATTGTAAAGTAGAATATAGGGCATGGCTGCCCTATACATACATACATACATATATATATGCATATATATATATATATATATATATATATATATATATATATATGGTGATTTCAGTAAAAAGAAATAAAGTGACTCCGAAAAAAACGAAAGAAAAGTGAGAAGGAAAGAAACAACAACAAAGATACGCACGAAAGCAAAAATATACAAAAAAGTGATATACAATACATTATTGTATAAATCGGTTTAGTGTTATTGTTCTAGTGCTTATGTAAATGTTAATACTCTACTACAATTTGTATAAACTCATTCCAAATGTAATTTTATTTATCCGTACAGAGTCTGCACCTGCAAGCAGTTAGTTCATAAATTGCCAGTGATGTCATATCATCAGTCGATTGATTGAAAGGTACCATATTTCTATTTCTCCAATTCCTCAATATCAATCTTTTGGCCACCATTAGGGCACGGAAAACTTTCGTTGTCCCATTGATAATTTCCATACTGCAGGTATATAGTTCAATAACATATTCTCCGCTGAAAGATTTAACTTTTTCTGCACACTCGTAGTTACACAGCCCAGCACTTTCTCCCAAAACTTGTTAACTAAAGAACACTGTGCAAACATGTGTTTCAGAGAGGCCTTGTCCTTGCCATATCTCCAGTACTGAGCTATCTTAGCTAAGCCCCTTTTTATACAACTGTAAAGGGGTCCAACAAACTCTAAATTTTATTTTCTCTTGTATTAGTCTTCATTTTAAACCTTAGGTATTGAAGCTATACATGGAGACATTGTTGCCTGGCTATGCTTTTGTATAAACTCATTCCAAATGTTATTTTATTTATCCATTTCTTCTGTTCCTTCCCTACCATTGCTGCCACCACACACACAAAGGGCTCTGATGGCATGAAAGTTTTTCCTTTCCTACGAATTCGTATGTTGGCATGTTGACACCGGGCGGCAGCCTTTTAAGGCACTGGCGACGAGACCGAAAGGAAGGCTCTGATTGGCTGGCAGTGAGTCACGTCCACAGTATGCGTTTCAGCTTCCTCCTAGACCTCAGAGGTTTGGCGGTATCGCTGTCAGCGACTCCATTGAGCTGAGGAACTCAAGCAGAATGAGCCGACGGCTTCAAGCCCTGCTGCTCTTTTCTTCCCCTAAAAGGGAAAAGGGAGCTAAGAGAGCCACTTGCCTGGAAAACGTGATGAAACATACAGGTAATGCGCCACAGGTAGATGGATTTTCAGCGGCGGAGAGGAAACCCAACAAAGCCAAACATACAATCGCAGGTCAGCTTAGGGTGAGATCTTCCAGGCAAGTATGACCTCACTGGAGGATTATCATAGGTCAAATCTACCCCACTTTGACAGCCATGGTGTCCCCCAAAAGAACCCCCCAAACACGCCATTTCCACGGAAAAGAAACTTCAGCAGAGCTGAAATATTAACTTAGAGGAAATGCACTTTTCCAGGGCTTTCCCCCCCCATCCGGAACTAAGTTCCGGCACCTCTCAGGTGGTCACCATTGCCATTACAGTGGTACTTCAGGTTACATACGCTTCAGGTTACAGACGCTTCAGGTTACAGACTCCGCTAACCCAGAAATAGTACCTCGGGTTAAGAACTTTGCTTCAGGATGAGAACAGAAATTGTGCTCTGGTGGCAGTGGGAGGCCCCATTAGCTAAAGTGGTGCTTCAGGTTAAGAACAGTTTCAGGTTAATAACGGACCTCCGGAACGAATTAAGTTCTTAGCCTGAGGTACCACTGTATAAGAGAACAAGGGAGACATTCATGGTGAGTTTCAGCACCTCTTTTCCTAGAAAAATAGCACTGCACTTATCCAATATAAATGGGAACTGAATCATAAATGGGATCTCTGAACTAAACAATTACAGCAGTGCCATACCACTTTAAAAACTCATGGCTTCCCCCAAAGAATTTTGGAAGCTGTCATTTGTTGAGGGTGCTGGGAGTTGTTAGGCGACCCCTATTCCCCTCGCAGAGCTATAGTTTCTGGGGGAACGGGATTGATTGATTGTCAAACCACTCTGGAAACTGTAGCTTTGTGAGGGCAGAATCTTGAAAGCTAATGGTAGCCGTTGGTGATGTCATGAGGGGGGGACGGGCGAGTCCCATAGAGTCCTTGCAATAATTTGCAGCCAGCTCTTGCTGGGTTGAAGCTTACAAGAAGCACACCAAGGTTGAGCTGGGAGACTGAGCCACTTGAGGGGGCGGCGAGAAACCCTGCCACCGCTGTGACCCACTGTGGCCACACCCCTTCACACACTGCCCTATGTCCTCCTCCCCCATGGCTGTGGTAGGGTAAGGTTACCGGATTTCTTTTTCAAAGAATCCAGGGAAACTTTTAAAAAAGAAAAGAAAGGAAAATTAGTTTTAAAAAGTTATTTAAAAATAATAATTAAGAAGTAATATCTTCTCTTCTGAGGTCTCCTCTGTCGTGCAGCTTTCCTTTGGGCCCCAGCCTGCTCTCTTGGAGCGCTAGCTACCGTGGAGTAGGCTCAGGTCGGGCCTGGGCTCAGCCATGTTTCCTTGCCCTCCTGGTGCTCTCCTACCTCTCCTTCACAGTGGCAGCAGCGGCCCGGCAAAATCAGGGCTCCCCTCTTTTTTCTCCTTCCTCTTTCTCTTTCTCTCTCTTCCTTCTTCTTCTCCTCTCCTCCTTCTCCCTGCATCGGCTCCAGGTTATTTCCTGGCCCTGGAGCGCCGCTGGGCAGTCAGCCGGGTGGCCAGGTGCTCTCAATTTGGGTTGCAGGGGGGGTCAGCAGTTCCCCCAGTTGACGCACTGGGCATCCCCGGTTCTCCCTCGGCAGCGGCAGTCAACAGCCCAGAGCCAGCCTGGTAGCCCAGTTGGCTCTGGCTGGCTTCAGAAGCTGCTCGCTGCCGTGGTGCCCACCATTTTGCCTTGCTGGAAGTCCCCATATGATGTGTCTTGTGTCGTTGAACCCATCACGCAACATTCATTCCCTACTAATAAATCTGCAACACTTAAAATATAAATCCGGGGACATTAAATGAAATCCAGGGACATTCCGGGGATGGATTTTGTCTGGGAACAGATTTGTAAATCCGGGGACGGTCCCCGGGAAACAGGGACGTCTGGTAACCATATGATAGGATTGCTGTGCCAATGGGTAGCACACCTAGGGTAGAGGAGGCAGAGACAGAGGTGTGGGTGAATTTATTTATTTAATTTGTATACCACCCTTCATTCAAAGATCCCAGGGCAGTTCAGAACGGGGGGGGGGGGGAGTATAAAATGAGAATACAAAATACATTTTTTTAAAAAACCAAAACAATCCTGGCTCAGATTAAACCCAGACACAATGTCCTTCTAAAGCATTTCATTGGCAAGCACTTCTTGGTATTTGTCACTCTGGTTGATTAATGATTTCCAGTCTTGTAGGTGGCACTGGAAGTATTATGTATCCTGCTGTTGGATTCTGCTGCAGCAGCTGACTCTGCAAAGGGTTATCAGATTCTTTCTCTTTCGCGCTGTGAAGGGATCTGAATCTGCTGCTACACAGCACCCTCTTGAGGCAAGAGAATGAGCTAAGGAGGCCAGCAATTGCAAATTTCCTTGGATATTAGAGGCAACCACTGCTCAGATTAGGGCACCTACAAACTGTCAATATTTTTGGGGGGAGATTCATGTGCATCTCAGGAAATACAGGTTTTCCTCCCCCCTTGGCAACCTCCGACATTCAAGCCAAATCTTCTCGTTGAAGAAGACTAGTCTCAACTCTAGTCCGCAATACTTAATGAGTTGCTGTGACCAAAGTGGCCCAGCAGATGGTGCCAACAGACAGAGCTACAACTCCAAGAATGACCCAACGGTTGTTTTTAAATTTGCTGTGACAATTTTATTTCATTTGTGGTCCAGGACTTCCAAGATCACAACAGGCCACACTTTTGCAAGTCAGAGTTGGGCACAGATGAGTGACAGCATCGGATTTTTCTATCCACAAAGTGCACGAGGGTGATCCCACCAGGGATTCTGGAACTTGCACTCACAATCCCATTCCTGATGGGAATAAGATGCTGAGCTGCAGCAGATGTCAGCGGGACATTGAGATGCAGGGAGGCTTCGTGTATGTTGGAGGGATGGAGAAACAGGCTATGCATGTTTGAGGCAGGCTGCACAGAAAGACCTTTTCCCATTCAAAACTTGCTTGTGTCTTCAAATGTATTGTTATGAACATTGGGGGGGGGTAGGTAAAGGTAAAGGGACCACCGACTCTGGGGTTGCGGCGCTCATCTTGCTTTATTGGCCGAGGGAGCCGGCGTACAGCTTCCGGGTCATGTGGCCAGCATGACTAAGCCACTTCTGGTGAAACCAGAGCAGAGCACGGAAACGCCGTTTACCTTCCCGCTGGAGTGGTACCTATTTATCTACTTGCACTTTGATGTGCTTTCGAACTGCTAGGTTGGCAGGAGCAGGGACCGAGCAACAGGAGCTCACCCCGTCACAGGGATTCAAACCGCCGACCTTCTGATCGGCAAGTCCTAGGCTCAGACCTCCCCTAAACCGAAGAAATTAATGAATGTCAGAATCTAGCTAATATTTGGGGTATTGAGGGGGGAAGTACAGGCTGCAGAAGTACTCCTGAACTGTGCCAAAGGAAATTCCTGGGTTTAGCTTATGAAAACTAGCCTGGCTGGGTTGGTTAAATGCAGGCCATTATGAAACAATGTCCAGGAAGCTACACATTAAAGAAGGTGCTCAGGTCTGTGCAAAATAGAGGTTGCCAAGGTGATGGGGGGTGTGTGACAGGGAAAAGTGTCATTTTATGGGATGCTTTGGTTTGTTTGTGTTTTGCAAAAGTTGTGCTGGGAAGGAGGAGAACAAAGCAGAACTGCATATGGTGCTGGCTGGAGGAGGCTGCACTATGAGACTGGGATCCAAAGAAACTTTGAACCCAAGCTTGCTGAAGCTATGAAATCGACACTCATGGGGTATAATGTTCTGCACCCCCTCCACTGCAGATTTCCAAGTGTATATATGTGTCAACACACCATATTCCACAAGGGCCAACATTGATGCTGAAATCCAGCACCGCCTGAGTTCTGCATGTGCGGCTTTCTCCCGATTGAAGTGCAGAGTGCTTGAGGACTGGGACATTCGTGGGGAAACCAAAATGCGTGTTTACAAAGCAATTGTACTATCAGCCTTACTGTTTGCTTGTGAAACACAGACCACTTATAAACACCATCTCCCACTTCTTGAAAGATTCCATCAATGGTGTCTCCAAAAAAAATTTACACATCACTTAGGAAGACAGGTGAACTAATACCAGTGGACTGGAAGAAGCAAAGATCACCAGTGTTGAAGCAATGATTCTTCAACATCAACTTTATTGGACTGGTCATGTTGTGCAAATGCCTGATTATCGTCTCCCAATGCAACTACTCTATTCCAAACTTAAAAATGGAAAGCGTAATTGTCAGGGGTTCAGGAGCAGAGGCGAGGGCAAGGGAGGAAACAGAGAGTGAAGGGGAGGAGTCCGAAGGAAAGATGAGCGATGACGACGACCCGAGATCTCCGAGTCTTTCCAGTGAATCGGAAGATTCACAGAAAGGAGCGCCAGTGACCAGAGCAAGGGGGGAGCTTAGGGAGACACCCCAGGAAGAAGGGACAAAAGGGGGTTCAGAGAGCAGCAGTTGGAAATCGGGGCCAACATCCCCAACAGAGCGCAGTGGGGAGGAAGGGCGCCAGGCATCGGGATCAGGCGGCTCGCCGCAGGGGGGAGGACATGAGTCAGGAGTGGCCACACCTCCATCGGAGAGAGAAGAAACGGTCAAACGGAAAGTGGGAGGTTGGGCGCGCGCGCCAAGTTCAAATGCACAGGAAGGCGGCACAGTAAGCAGCCCGGAAAGGGAGCCAGGTCCTAAAGCCCGCCGCAAGGAGACAGAAGGGTCCGGGGGGTCAGCGTCAGAAGAGTCCCGGAAGGAAGAGACCACGGGGGGCAGAGGGACCCAGAGAAGAACGGTCAGGAGGAAAAGGTGGAGTAAGGCTAGGGTATTAAGTTGGTGTACAGGAGGCGGGGACTCAGACGGAGCTTCGCCGGTCTAGCTTATAAGACGTAGAGTTGCGCGCTGCAGCTTGGAAATGGAAACTGTAAATCAATAAAGACTTTTATACAGTGAACGCTGGCTAGCGTGATCCTCTGTGAGCTCGGATCTGGAAGCAGCTCTGACAGTAATGCTGGTGGTCAACAAGAGAGGTTCAAAGACTGTCTTAGACAAGTTTTTTAAAATGTAGTATAAACACCAACAATGGGGAAATACTGGCGTGCAAGCGCTCCAATTGGAGAACAGCCTTTACCAAAGGTGTCATGGGCTTTGAAGATACTCGAACTTAGGACGCAAGGGAGAAATGTGCTAAGAGGAAGGCATGCTTGGCAAATCCACACCGTGATCAACTCCTGCCCGAAAACCAATGTCCCCACTGTGGAAGGATTTGTGGATCCAGAATTAGTCTCCACAGTCACTTATGGACTCATTGTTAAAACCGTGTTTATGGAAGACAATCTTACTCGGCTACGAGTGATCGCCAAAGAAGATGTTTTCTTAAAGACACTAGCCTCTGCTGTGGCTTGATCTTCTCAATGGAAACACAACCATGGAGAGTGCCTGGAAGCCCTGGAATTTGGCACCTCTTGTGAAGACTGTGGTGGTGTTTAACAGTATGGCTCACATCCCTAGCACTCGTGTTGTTGGGATTGCATTGCTCTGATGCACTGAGTGCTTTTGAATGTAATTTGCCAGTGCCATTTGCATCTCAGAAAAAGAAACCACCAGCTCTTTGCAAGCCTGAAACACAAATATCCTGGGCAGCATCTCTGATCATATAACACCCCCCTTCCCAAATTTTAAGGTGAAACGGAAGATGGAACTGCTTCTGTTTCATCCCCAAGAAGCAGGATGATTACCAATCACCACACAGCTCCAGGATGCTCTGAGCTTCAGCAAAATATCTGCATGATCTCTCCCTGTTATCTTTCCAGAGAGAAGTCTGTGAATGCTGGAAGGAGGAACTGGAAGCTAAAGATAGTTTATCGGAGTTGTCGGCTGTGCAGACTTGAAGTATGCACCGAGCTCCCCCATGTGGAAAGTCATCAGCATTCATTTTGACCAAGGGAGGAAGTGATCTTCACCCCCCCCCCATTGGTGGGACTTGAAATAAATCCTAAAAGTTCACCATGTAAAGTATTAATATGGGTTTCCGTGTTGAGGAACAAGCATAAAGTATGAATTTACGATAAATGGGACCTGCAACCTGTACGTGATAGAACTTCCACCCTCCTCCTTTTCTCATGTAGTCCCTAAATCTGTTCTGCCCCTCCAATCCACTGTAATAGATTTGGAGAGGGTGCAAAGTTCTATAGTGCAAATCCTTGTGCTTATGGGATGAGTGTGTTGGATGCCAAGGAAACTTTGTAGTGTTTCTGCAGATACCTGAAACCAGGAAACACCCCCTAAATCATTCTAGCAAATAAATGACCACAGAGAGGCTGCTAGTGATATGTTGGGACTTTAAAATTTATTCCAACGTGCTGTTTTTTTAAAAAATAGGCTCAGACTGAATAGACAATCTGAACTGTAGTAAAGGCAATATACGTGTAAAAACTTTTTTTTTTTCATTCACAGTACAGATGTCATTTACAATAAAGTTCACAAACATCAAATGCTGAGTATTTTTTTCCTCTTTTTTTCTTAACATTATGTTCTGTGCTTTTTACCTGCATTTTTTTTTTGCTTTGCACTCTTATAACCATACAGACATTGCAAGATGCAAGTGTAGAAACTGAATTTAAAATAAAATTACAGGCAAAACTACCAAATTACACTGTACTCTGAGTCTGTACATATTTACAGTACCTTTTTTGGAATGTATTGCCATTTTTTTTTAAAGAACATATAGAAACTTTCTAAAGACTATTCCACTTACAGAATACATACACCTTTTAGAAAAAAAGGCAAATATTTATCTTACATGAGACCATGTATATTAAATTTGCGTACACATCATCAATATTATTAATATTTTACATTACATTTACTAAAGTGAGCATAAGTGCCGTAATATCTCAATAATGAAAACTTGTTTTATGTCATCGTTAGGACCCAAATTTGGTATTTATTTAAAAACATTTTACCTTTTAAAATTCACAAATACTGTGCAATAACAGGAGGGCAAAAAATCCATAAGGAACACAGACAATAAAAATCAAGTGTATGTTAGGGGTTGGGAATAAAAGTGAGGAACACATGGGGGGGGAGATTGTAGAGGGGCTAGATCACAATGCTTCATGCTTAGCTCATAAATGGTTTGTCGGTATCAAGAACATATTGCTTGAATGCTTTTTAAAAGCCAATTGCAATGACTTGGCATTGTATTTTCTTTAAAAATAAAAAAAAATGATGGCCAAAGTAGGCAAAGCCAGACACAGAAAAACAAGAGGTTCTCACCTTTGAAGAATCACTGGGCTGAGTTCTGTGAGTGAGAGCATATCAGAGAGATGGAAAAGGTCGCTCTCAAGGTTAAAGTGTGAAGACGCCAAATCAGTTGGGTCACTTTTCCTGGAATTTATTGTGGTTCCCGCTACGGTCTCCTCCAGTAAAAAAATAAATAAAATCCATTTAGAATAATCTGAGCAATTTCATCTCAAATGTAGTGGGGATTTCAATTCGGTTTCTGTTATTGTGTTATTTCTTACTTTAAAATAATACAGTCGTACCTTGGACCCCAAACGCCTTGGTACTCTCATACGTTTTGGCTTTCTAATGCCACAAACCCGGAAGTGAGTGTTCCGGTTTGCAAAAGTTTCTGACGGGGCTTCTGCAGCTTCTGATTGGCTGCAGGAGTTTCCTGCAGCCAATCAGAAGCTGTGCTTTGGTTTCCGAATGTTTTGGAAGTCGAATGGACATCCGGAACAGATTCCATTCGACTTCCAAGGTACGACTGTAATATTATTATTATTCAGGGCTTTTCTTCAGCCAGAACTTGCCAAAACTCAGTTCCGACACCTCTCTAGGTAGGCACCATTGTCATTACAAGGGAACAAGGTGAGTTCTGGCACCTATCTTTCTAGAAAGATAGCAATGATAATAATGTCAAAGTCTCGAGAGCCAATCACAAATATAAACAGCAAAAATGCTCTCTTTGGGAAAGTCCATTAACTCAGTGGGAAAGTATCTGCTTTGAATGCTGAAGGTCTCAAATTCAATCCTCAACATTTCCAGGTATGGATGGGAGTTGTCCCCTACCTGAAAGCCTGGAGAGCTAGGAAGACAGTACTGAGCTGGATGGACTGGTTTGACTCAGTATAAGGCAGCTTTCTATGTTCCTTGAGGTTTCTCATTTTTTGAAGACTATCATCTTAAATAGAAAGGGCAGGGGGAGGGGGTTCAGTCTAAAATAAAATTAGATTGAGTCATAAATCTGTCAGAAAACTGCCCTTAGAATCACAGGTCAGCAGAAGCTGCCATAGGTATTGCAACGCAGAATGGTTGATGGATGGAGTATTGGCCATCACAGAAGTGAATGCGGAAGCCATGATTTACCCTTGGGAAAGTCCAAGCCAGGCATAGGCAAACTCGGCCCTCCAGATGTTTTGGGACTACAACTCCCACCATCCCTAGCTAACAGGACCAGTGGTCGGAGATTATGGGAATTGTAGTCTCAAAACATCTGGAGGGCCGAGTTTGCCTATGCCTGGTCCAAGCATTTATCAGAGCCTTGTGGATACCATAGCCAAGGGATTCGTTTGGCTTACATACAATGACTTTAACTGTACTGGCTTGTGGGCTATTCAACAGATTTTAATTCCCTGGGATGTCCCATAGAGATGATTCAGAATTACCAGCAAATCAAGGTTTTTCAAGATGTCTAAACCCATGCCATCCAACAAACAATGGTTTGCTAGTGGCTTCCACACTGAGATATGAAAGTACTGTTTGAGAGGGTGGGCAAACTTTGGTTTTATTTCTGAACCAACAAACCATAGCTTGGGCCTCTTGTCAAGAGTCTGCTTTTTTGGGGGGGTAATGGCTATGAATTCTCAGGGAAAGTGAAGGAAAGATGGCAATCCCACAAACCATGGTTTTCCTCTACATCTGGACTAAGTCTCAGAGCAACCGTGTATGGTATTGCACTTTAAGTTGCAGTTAGAGCAAACCATAGTGTGATATTATACCCAAGATGGCCCGCTTTCTGAAGTCAATTACAGTTTAACCCAGACTGCTAGGTAGGTGACCAACTGTTTTGAACTCTGGCCTGAAACTGACATTCCAAATGGCTTTCTGCTACTAATCCTATGCACGCTTACTTGGGAGTAAGTCCCAATGAGCACTGTGGAATTTACTTCTGAGTAAACCTGCATAGGGTTACATAGTAAAAGAAGTAATTAATTACTGATTCTCAGAACACTGGAAGGTGCTTAAATATAGAGGAAAGGTCCTTCACAGATTATAAATCTAGGAATAAAGTGCTCCAAAAATAAAAAGCGATCAACTCTCACGGATGCCATCAACATTTCAAAATAATTTTCTTTGTCTCTTTGGGCTGAAAAGGGATAAAAATAGGAGAGATGCTCAAGTAACCAAAATACAGAGGTCTTGTCTCAGCCAGTAATAATAATAACTAAGAAGGTCTGACTTAGCCAAGGAATAACAGTACCCAGAATTTGCAAAAAAAAATAATAATAGTCAAAATAGTTTTACTTTTCTTTTCTTTTCTTTTCTTTCTTTTTTAAACTATGCAAAGCTAGATCAAAATAGAAAGCAATTGCAAAAGTAACCTATGGAAAGTGCAGCCCAATACTTCACATGCTTACTCTGAAGTAAATATCACTATGCTGGGTAAGATTTACTCCCAAGAAAGTGCATATAGGATTGCAGCTTTGGGAAGGGTGGTTTGCAGGGGGGGGGGGAGAGATTAAAATCTGATCTCTGAAAAATAAACCTTTCAACAACAGCAAAATAATGAATGGCAGGAAATGTCAGGTCTAGTCTAGCAACATATTTGACACATGGTCATCTCTGCAGGCTTCTGTTATAGCACCACACCGGGGGAACCACACAGCGACTTTGTGATGGGCTTAGAACTTTACCTTCAGTGGGGCAAGTTAAGTGCTCGAGGCGAAGCACATTCTTAAGGCTTTGCTAGGTCTGCCTGGAGTGCTCAGCACCTTGCAGTTTGAGCCCTTAGTTTGTTTAGCATCTTGCCCTAAGGAGAGCCAGCTCCACCTGGCCAGCCAGTGCAATTGGATAGGCCACCAGGAAATGCCCCAGAGACATTCAGGAGACTTGCGATGGGTGGAAGGAGATTGTTGCATCTATTGGTTTGCTTGCATCACAAAGCTTCTTTGCAATGTGAGACCTCTGCCAACTGTGGCTTCAACTTATATGGAAATGCAAAAGCTACCCTGGCAAAAAAGAGAGGTCAATTTCTGTATTCGCAACTGCCACCCATTGTGGCATGGTTTCTTCTATGTCCAGCAACACCACTGGAGAGAGTGGTGTTACAGAAAGGGCAAAAGGTTGCTGCAGGCAGATACACTGGCATAAATACTCAGGATCTAGGCACTTTGCAGATCCCAACCAGAAAGTGAAAGGAAGAGTTCAAGTAGAGTCCTCTGCAGTGGATGTTGCCATCCAAAGCTACAGAGCTTTGCATGGTGTCTTGTCTGCCAGCCTATTCAAACAGCATTGAGGTCCTGTCCTGTCCTTTCTACCCCAGATGCAAAGACCCCCCTAGATGACACTATTTACATTTGTAGTGCTTGCCTCACAGAGGATTAAGAAAGGTTCGAGAGCAATAGGTAAACATACCCAGAAGGTTATTATTGTTATTAGCTCCGGGTTGTTTGCAGATGTCATCAGAAAAGATCCTGTCCAATGCACCCAAAGCAGAGTTCAATCCAAAGGCTGAAAACTGAGCACCAGGTTGCATTTGATCTAGCCTCAAAACAAAACCAGAGCGTGAATGGATAATTGAAGAGCAAATGCCCAGTGAAGGCTCAATACCGAAAACCATTTGGTCCTAAAAGAGCCGCATGACTAGCTGGTTAAAGGAGGGGAAGGAAGGAGGGGATGAGGGGGAAATCAACCACCTGGAATTCAAAGTCATGGCAGAGACAAGGTGTGGCTTTTCAACAATGACCAGGCTTTGCTCATTCCATTAAGTTGACGGGTGCCATTCTGAATCTTTTGAAGGTATCATGACCATGATACCAATTTCCATTGGAGCCAGACTTTAACTCGGTGATTGATGTTCATCCCCATGCTCTGTTGACAAAGGGGATTGTATTGGACCTTCAATAAAGTCTCGGGTTAGGTACCGGATGCCAGTGCAGACTCTATAAGCAAGATCTTTCCGGACCTTAGCACTGAAAGAGGTATTGGAAGCAGAAGTAAACCAATGGGAAAACAAAACAGAACACTGTCCGCTGTGAATGGAGTTTTCCAGGGAAAGTCCAGCGTCAGTTTGGTCACCTTCACATCATTTCAGTCACAACATCATTTCAACCAAAGAAAATCAAAAGAGCTCCACCAAAACTATTCAGTACAACACAAAAAATGAAATGATACATAGCAGAAGATTATTCAACTCAAAGCCCCATCCATTCCACGTTATTCAGCTATGCCTTGGCAACAGTTCATGGCTTTCCATGCCTGCTTAAAATAAAAATATTGTTCAGGACATTGTTGTGTGGAGCATGCACATAATAAATGGGAACATCTCAGAAAGGACTGGTCCATTGGTTAAATATTTATGGAACTGATTCATTTTGCCTAGTTAGTTTCAAAAACTGTGTGTACAGACTCGATCCAGAGCAAGACACTCGCCAAATAAGCGAGCTTGCTCTCAATTAAATGCTATTAAATGCAGTGTGTATATATTAAAAGACCTGTATGGCTGTGGCCCTGATCTTTCTATAGGTGACACCAGGTTGGTTAGCCATTGGAGCCACTGCATTCTTCTGCCCCTTTGCTAAAACATCATCCATTGCAACCTATTGATCTGAAATGCAAACAGCTCAATGGGAATTCACTGGGACCTTTTCGTATAGGAATGTATAGCCTAAAAGATCTACTGCATAATGTAGACTAACGTTTGTAGTTATTCCATTAAGGGGGGGGGGGAGATAACAGTATGCAAAAAAAAAAAAAGCCCTTAATTACGGTACTTCTTTGTGGACTCTATGCAGTTGAACATGTGGCTGATCTGATAAACAAAGGACACATCTAGGACCAGTAGCAGAACTAGGAATGCAGATATGGTTCAGGGTGATATTGAGGCAAGAATGAACTCAGCCTTGATTTCTGCGCTGGGTGGGAAATCTGTGGCACTCCAAATGTTGCTGGACTCCAACTCCCATCACTCCTGACCATTAGCCATGCTGGCTGGGGCTGATGGGAGTTGTAGTCCAGATCAGTAAGCAACTTATTTCTATTTTTCTCTTACAATGTCCAAATGTGTGATAAGAGAAGGTGTTTCCTTCCCCCCCCCCCACTTTCATGGGGGGGGGGGGAGAGAAATTAAAAGCAAAAACAAAAGATCTCCAACTAGAGAGCAGATTTCCAAAGGGCAGGATCCACAGGGATGACAGCCAAGCCCCTACCATTTAGCGGCTGGCAGAAGGCACCCCTTGGAGATTGTGCGTATCAGTCAAAGCAGCAGCCAGGTCACGGAATGTCAGTATTAAAGCAAGAATGGTGGTCAGAAAGCAAAGATCTACCATTCCCAGGACATTATTTTTTATTTTTACATTCAATATATTCCTATTTTCTTGCAATTTCTCTTTTTTATTTCCCTTTGTGGGGCAGGGTAGAGGGACCTTTTGCTTATGTGCGTGTCCCTTTAAAAAAAAGTGCTTGGGGGGTAATTTGTAGGGGGGGGGGAGGCACATTCTGAGATTCTTTCTTTGTTTTGGAGAGATTACCTTTTATCACCATCAGGGCCTCCCCATAGAAAACAAGTGCTAGTTTCAGTTACAATCGGAGGGTAAACATTCCTCTCTTCTTCTTCTTCTTCTTCTTCTTCTTCTTCTTCTTCTTCTTCTTCTTCTTCTTCTTCTTCCAGATTAAAGCAGTCGCATCTGTCTTTAAAGCACATTTAGAGGCAACCAGAGTAATGCAAATAATAAAAGGAATAATTATAAAACACTTTGCCACATATTAAATAAAGCGAGTAATAAATAAGGGGTACGGTCGTTGTGGGGTGGGGGCAGGTTGTACCTGTCTGTACATGAGAGAGGTGGTGGTTGTCCCCCTCCCCTAAAAAAAAATTCAGCCAATCTCTTTGAAGAGGTGTTTGCTTTCCTTAAAAAAGAAAAAGAAAAAGCTTTTCAGTGCATCCATTGGAAATTCTTCTCAACTCTTTCCACATGTCTGCATGTGGTTGAGACAAGACCTCATTGTGGGGAATGGAGACACGGTCTAAGAATAAGCCCCTTTCCGATAAAAGAAAGCAATAAAACAATAACAATAAATTCATAGCTTCAATTTGTCGGTGCATTTCAAGCAACAACCAAAACACACGCACGCACACACACGCAAATGAAAGAAAGTCTAGAAAAAGGCACACAATTACGATGGAAATAATAGCAGACTGAAACAGAGAGAGAGAGAGAGAGAGAGAGAGAGAGAGAGAGAGAGAGAGAGAACCAGCAACAGTCTCCGTGGGTTTGGTCGTACGCTAGAGCATTGGGTCTTTTCATTTCTTTTCCTTTAGCAATGATTATTCGAAAACCAATCGCACTGACAAAGGTTTGTTGATCTTACGGGGAAGCCGGGGTCAAAAGCTGGGAGGGAGGGCTCAAGCACTTCCTGTATTGTGATCCACTTGCCTTTGCAGTAGGCTGAAGCTGACTTGCTCCAAGGGAGGGCTCCTCCTCCTTTGTACCCCTGTGGTGGGGGGAGCTGGCTCCCCAGAGAGGTTCCTTCTCCTGGTGGGAGGCTGGGAGGAGGAGTGGCTCGAGGACAAGGGCTCCAGCAGGCAGCCAGCGCTGCTGCTCCTGTCCAGTGTCTGGGTGGGGAAGTCCGAGATCAAAGTGCAGGGGGGTTCCAAGGAGGCATTTGAGCTGCTACGTGGTTTCTTCCCCTTCTCCCACCGGGCGCCTTCCCTGCTGGCTGAAGGCTCATCCTCCGGACAGGAACCATCTTGGCTGGGCGTACGGCTTCCCCACTCTGGGCCGCCGGGTTCGGCGCTGTCTTTCACCCTGTGTTCCTCCTCCTGCTGGCGCTCGCTAGTCCTTATTGTCCCTTCCAAGCAGCTGCTGCTATGAAGCGGTGGGGTTGCGGATGAGGAGCGAGCTTCTCGGATGCCTTGGGCCACCTTGCCAGGATCTTTCGCTTGGCTGGATTCAGAGGTGTCACTGCTGGGGGCGAAGTAGCTGGCATGCAGCGACATCACTGATCCGTGCCCCAAGCCGGGATGGCCGCTGGGCCTTGCCTGGACCATTTGAATGCCCCCAATTGGGATCATGGGGAAGGGGCTCCGGGGTAGCTGCTGGGAGTGCAATGGGAGGTGGCTAAAGATGTAGTCTTCCACCCGGCTCGGGGCATGGGCGTGCGTGTCGTGGGGCGATTGCAAAGGCCTGACGCAGTGATGCTGAGTGACGCCCGGTGAACTCGCTGGGCTCCTGGATTCTGTCTTCTGTAATGACAGGAGGTACATATTGTGAAACACAAGAGCAGTCAAGTACAACATTCCTAGAGTGAACATGTTTACACATGGGGATGAATGTTTGTCCAGCCAGCAGGTAAACTTCCTGTTGCCTTCTGAACTGGGACAGACTTCCTCTGCATGTGACTAGAGGTGGGCATGGCCTCACCTGTGCAGGTAACGACAAAAGCATAGGGCAGGGCAGCCATCTCTCTCTCTATGACTACATGCATCGAAGAAGCAACATCTGCTTAGCCAAAGATGCTCTCTTGGCTTCCAGCCAAGAGAGGACAGAGGGACTGTCTTCTTATGAGTCAAGCTAAGTCTGCCTTCTGGGATCCTATTGTGAACAGAATGATATGTGAGTAAACTCTTTTTATACTTTTATAGAAGACTGTGTTGTGTATTATCTTTTATGAGGGAATAAGGGGAAAATACCAGAGCAGTTATTATAGAGGCTTTACCGAGCCTGAGCAAACGCATCCGCTGAAAGTTTAAAAAGGGAAATGTTACTCTGCTAAATTGTGAACTTGTTAGCACAAGTTGGAAAGGCTATAATCAAACAATATATCCTCTCCTGCATCCCTGAACATTCCCACACATGTTAGGAACCAGGGAAGCTGCACTATACAGAGTCCAAATCTTGGTCAATCCAGCTCACTGGTCTATGAAGATGATGATGATATGTTATTTATATTCTGTCCATCTGACTGGGTTGCCCCAGCCACTCTGGGTGGCTTCCAACAAATTAAACACATTAAGCATGGTAAAACATCTGATATAAAAAACCTCCCTATACAGGACTGCCTTCAGATGTCTTCTAAAAGTCAGATAGTTGTTTATTTCCTTGACATCTGATGGGAGGGCGTTCCACAGGGTTGGCACCACTACCGAGAAGGCCCTCTGCCTGGTTCCCTACAGCCTTACTTCTCGCAGTGAGAGAACCTCCAGAAGGCCCTCAGAGCTAGACCTCGGTGTCCGGGCTGAACGGTGCCCTCTGGCTTTACATTTCCCTATTCCTGGTCTACAGTAAGTGGCAACAGCCCTCCAGGGTCTGAGAGAGGGAACACACTCAGCTCTATCCAGAAATGCTGGGCATTCAACCTGGGCTGCCTGCCTGCAGAACAGATGCTCCACCACTGAGCTATGGCTCAGCTTATGGGGCTGGTGCATATAGAGAGATCAGTGCACTGATGTGGACATATAAACTGACTTTTTAATTTAATGATTGGGGGGATGGTGAGTAAGGGAGGACAAAGCTAAAGGACCTCTGCTCTCCATTACATTTGGCTATCCTTTCCTCCTTGCCTTCTTATTTTTAAAGACACTGTCCCCTTCCAAAACACACACACACACAGTGGTGATCTCACAGCTGTAACCCTCCTTAGATTTGTGGGTCCAGACTCACTGCCTGGAAGACCAATGCTGAAGAACTTACCAGTTTAGGTTCTTCATACAGTTCTGTATTCTTGCCGAGGGACCTGTGAGGTAGAGGCACTGAAGACGAGATCCCATGCAGAGTTTTACCCAGGCTTTGAACTTTTTCATCTGCTGCCGACTGGCCATGAGAAGGCAAGTCCTCTCTTCCTGGGGACGGGTACCTCGAAGGCGGCTCTGAATAGCTCTGGGACAACATCTTCTTCAGGGATAAGTATCTGGCTGTAGAGACATCCCTGCTTGGAGACAAATGTCTCACAGGAGACACGCCTCTCTCTGGCGGGAGGTACATTCGCGACGACAGCTCTCTTTTCGGAGATATGTACCTGCTGGGCGAGAGCTCGAGTCTCGGCGACAGACTGCGGAGGGGAAATGCCTCTCTCCTCGGAGACATTCGGTGACCAGAAGACCTCCCCCTCGCTGGAGAGAAGCTCCTCAGAGAAGGTGTTTCTCCAGCTGTTGAAAACCTTTTCGGAGACATTTCATTTTTGGATAACAGGTGCTTCCTAGCCAACATGGAACGGTTGTTGTTGCCACCACTGCCAAAGCCAGAGTCCTTGCTTGGAGACCCCTTCCTCCTCAGAGAGGTGTCTTTGGAGATTGACAAGTCCATCGCTAAGAGCATCTGTGGCCTTGTAACGGGTTCCTTCTCAGCAGAAGAAGCCACGGGTCCACTGGAGGTCAAAACCGGCCGGTGGAGTCTCAAGAAGCTGTGGCAGACGGCAACTTCAGTGCTGTCAGCCGACCATTTCATTTCTGGCCCCGAGGAGGTGGTCTGGTGACGCCGAACAGCACGCTTGCTAGTGGAGACAACATCTTCCAAGATGGACAATGCTGTCCTGGTGCCTTTCTCCTGGGCGGAGTGAGAACCTCTTGGAGAATGTCCTGGGAAGGAGATGTTCTTCATTTCTGAAAGCTTCACTGGTGGCTCCTCTTGGCTTTCCTCCTCCTCTTCCTCTTCCTCCTCCTCTTCCTCGTCATCATTGTCATCGTCAGACTCTCCCAAGTCTGAAAACTGGTGTTCTTCAAGTGGCTCAGATCCCTCCTGCCCTTCTGAATCTTGGAAGAGATCTTCACTGGTTCCTAAGGGGGATGGAGGGGGGGGGATACTGCATTAGATCACACAGAATATAGCAAAATCACCCTTCCTGAAAAAGAATCTTGCATAAGTTCAAAAGTCCTCAAGATCGCTTCTTTGCCATTTGGTCAAATTTTGTTTTATAAACAAGCACAGTGGCTCAGAAGCATCAGGCACCACAGCTGTATGAGAGTGTTTGGATTGAGCATAGAAAAAGCTCTTTTATAGTGTGGCAACACCCAGACTTTGGAACTCTCTGCTTATTGATATCAGGCAAGTACCTTCAACTGAGCCTTTCCAGTGCCTGCTAAAAACATTTTTATTTAGATAAGCCTATCTGGATATCTCGAATGCTGACATGCATTTTAATCTGTTTTTAGTTTATTGCAGAGCATTACAGAGGTACCTTGGGTTAAGTACTTAATTCGTTCCAGAGGCCCATTCTTAACCTGAAATTGTTCTTAACCTGAACCACCACTTTAGCTAATGGGGCCTCCTGCTGCCGCCGCGCCGCCGGAGCACGATTTCTGTTCTCATCCTGAAGCAAAGTTCTTAACCTGAGGCACTATTTCTGCATTAGCGGAGTCTGTAACCTGAAGCGTAGGTAACCCAAGGTACCACTGTATTGGCAATCCTCATAGAACTCTAGCCCAATGGTTGCCATTAATGTGATTTGAGCTGATTTTATAATGAAAGGATTTTAGAATGTTGTGTTATTTTACCATTGTTAGCCGCTCTGAGCCCAGCTTCGGCTGGGGAGGGTGGGATATATATATATAAAAATATTATTATTACTTTTTAATTCTTTTTGTAAACTGCTTTGCATTTTTATTTTTATTTTTACAATCAAGGCGTTATATATTAATTTTAGGGAATAAAGAAATAACTAAATAGCAGAATGCCTTGGGAGGCAGTGGGCACTCCTTCCCTGGAAGTGTTTAAACAGAGGCTGGACGGCAATCCATCAAAATGATTCAGCATTCTGGTTTGGCAGAGGGAAAAGAGAAACATGCTAGGAAGTCTTTCAGTGTGAGCCACTTGGAAACAAAAGAGAATGGCATAGGAACCCCACTGAGTTCTAAGCTGCTTGCATTCATAAAAATTAAAATAAAAAAGAGTAGTGCAGGAAAACTTCTCAGTGGATTCCCCCACCCACCCCATATTATGTTGTTATTCATTCGTTTTTCACTGACTGTCATGGATGCTTATTCATCTGGGTGACAGATGGGTGATTTATGCTCCCATCATCATTACTCCGGGTGTTACTCTTCCACAGAGAGGCACTATTAGAATAACATTGAGCAAAGCTGCTGGGTGGGAATGGTTTCAGCTTTATCAGATAGAAGACGCTACAAGATGGGAGACAAGGGGGATATAAAATGGCCTTTTATGTACTACAAGAAACAGATTAAATGGACCAACATCTCATTTAAGAGTCTATAAACAAGCTTCCCATTGCAATTTCTTCAGCAGGCAGCAAAATACAGGAAGCAGTGGTGCGATTTCCCCGGGTTGATTGGACAGCCTTGTTAGGCGCACTGTTGCGTTAGGGATGCAGGAGACATTTATTCAGGGCACATTTGAAAGTGAACTGATGTCACACCTGCACCATACGTTTAAAGCCCTCTTTTGCCACCTTAACAGTCATGGAGAATCCTGGGAAATGTAGTTTGCGGAAGGTGCTGGCCTCACAGACTTGCCACTCCCAGCACCCTTAGCAAACTACAGTTCCAATGATTCTCCATGGCTGCAACAGTTGTATAAGGTAAAGGTAAAGGGACCCCTGACCATTAGGTCCAGTCATGGCCAAATCTGGGGTTGCGGTGCTCATCTCGCTTTATTGGCCGAGGGAGCCAGTGTACAGCTTCCGAGTCATGTGGCCAGCATGACTAAGCCACTTCTGGAGAACCAGAGAAGCGCACGGAAACGCCGTTTACCTTCCCGCCGGAGCGGTACCTATTTATTGACTTGCACTTCGTGCTTTCAAACTGCCAGGAGCAGGGACCGAGCAACGGGAGCTCACCCCGTCACGCGGATTTGAACTGCCGACCTTCTGATCGGCAAGTCCTAGGCTCTGTGGCTTAACCCACAGCACCACCCGCATCCCTGCAACAGTTGCATAAGAGGGTTTAAAATGTACAGCACAAATGTGTCCTGACTTAATTTTCACGTCCTGGGTGACTTACACAGATCAGAATGTAGTTATTCTTTGGGTTTCACATCTGCCTAAATTTTGCAATATAGTTCCCGGCTTAAAAACATATGAAAGGGCATTTAAAGATTGTATGTTTTAGGATAAAACACACTTAGAAATATGTTCTTTATGATAAATTAGATATTTGAGGGTCACACCCTTTAAGACCTAAGTTCCATAGACTTTCTTTAAAGTCATGTTGAATGCAAATTTTCACATTACGAAAAGTAAGAGATTAGTGCAGAAAGGGATGCTCTGAATGAAGACAGGCAAAATTGACATGAAGGGGAAATAGATTGATCTGGCCAGCTCTGTCCTTTTCTCCCCCATTTTTAAACTCCTTCTTCGTGGGCAGGCCCGTTCGGTGCAAGCACGAGTGCCTTTGAGCCAAAAGTGGAAATGAGTTGAGTGTGCGAGTGAGTTGTAATTCTAAAATTACATGTCTTGTTGCATAAAGCGGCAAAGCCCAGACAGCTAAACACATTCCAGTGGACAGGGGGTGCAGCCAACATCAACAGACCAGGGAGGATTCCATTTATGAATACCAGCGGATTCCTGCCACAGAGTTGAGATCAGCTCTCACGGTGGAGCTCTGCAGGTGCCTGCAGACTAAGAACGTCCCCTGGACAGGCTCTTTGAAAAAAGGGAACGGGAGACCTCAGGCTGCCACTTAGGGTTCACTCCAGCCATACAGCCTTCTAAGAGCACAAGGCAGAATTGTGGTGGGGGCTCTGCAAAGTGTTAATCCCTGCCTTTTTAAAAAGAAAACAGATGCCCTCATGCTCCCCTGAGCATGCTCCCCTGCGAGCAGAGCAAATGCCCTGTTGGTTCAAAGCCTCAAATAATTGCTGAGGTGGTGACACATTGCGCCGCTTACAATGTGTCACCATTAGCCGAGCGGAGATATGGGAAACGATGGGAAGGACCAAGTCCTTGAGAGCAAGACCCACAAAATCTCTCCCGTGTCAGCAGGGCCGGATTTAGGTTTTATGAGGCCCTAAGCTACTGAAGGTAATGGGGCCCTTTATATCTCCAGCTGTCTTTTGTCAACAACAAATTGTCACTGATTTTTTTGTGTTGAATATATGCTATATGGTAATTTATGGACCTACTGGGTATCTAAGGCCATTTGCACATGTTGCCATACAACCAGTCCATGCAGAATGCAGGCACCCTATATATAGAAATGAGCAAACCAGTGATATTTTAGAGAGCAGGCTAGCAGGCGGGGCCCATTACTTACATCATAGGAGCCTACACAACACAAAACACTGTTGCTGTATGTAGGTTTTATTTTATTTGTTTTTTATCTTATATTTTGGAAATGTACATCCAGTTCTTTTTTCCTTTAAATTTTTTTGGGGGCCCCCAAGAGAGTTGGGCCCTAAACTATGGCTTGTTTAGCTTATATATACCGTATTTTTCACTCTATAAGACGCACCAGACCACAAGACGCACCTCGTTTTTGGAGGAGGAAAACAAGAAAAAAATATTCTGAATCTCAGAAGCCAGAACAACAAGAGGGATCGCTGCACGGTGAAAGCAGCAATCCCTCTTGCTGTTCCAGCTTCTGTGATAGCTGCGCAGCCTACATTCGCTCCGTAAGATCCACACACATTTCCCCTTACTTTTTAGGAGGGAAAAAGTGAGCCTTATAGAGCAAAAAATACGGTAAATCTGGCACTGTGTGTTGTTGTCCGCATCCTACAGCTCTCCACCGCATAGAGCAGCATTTGCGGGTTTTCAACACATCACTAACATGCCTGGGACCAAAAAGAAATGAGGACCAAACTGCAGCTGAAATCCATCTGTCGTGGATGCTTTAGTTTAGATTCCTGCATTGCCAGGGGCTCGGGCACGATGTTCCTTGGGGTCCCTTCCAACTCTACAGTTTCTAAGATTCTGTGAAATGGGGATGTGACCGCTTGGCCTGTGCACCACCCCCAGCAGGTTTGCCGTTCAGTCTCAGAAAGAAGTCAGGCGAAGAGCAGCGAACACTTTTCGAGGGGCTCTCAAAGCTAATCAGTTATTCTGAGTAAGTTAGCAGGCTCCGCAACTCCTCCAGCAATCTGACACTGGAGCAGATGTCCGCTGGCTGACACCAGCATGAATGCATCTCCCTTGTGACTGACACGATACTGGACTCAATCCTCCCCCCCCCCCGTTTTTTTTCTTTTGCACGTTCTTTCCTCCCCAGGGTAAAACTCTGGCAAAGCACCATCTATTCCGAATGTGGAACGTTTTCCTTTTTTCATGATGTAAAGCAGCAAAAGAGAAAGAGACAAGGGGTAGAGGAAAGCCTGGATTTCAAAGAAGGAAAGCTATACCGTGGCAAGCAAGCGAAAATCACAATGTCTGCTGTCTTAAGGCTGTAAGTTCATAAAGGCACAGGACACACTCTGATGGGTCAGACCAAAGGCCCAGTTCCAGTTCAGCATCTCACAGCCAGACAGATGCCCCAGTGAAATCCACAAGCAGAGCAGGCAGTAGCCCTCCCTCCCCACCTCAATGTTTTAGGATGAGTCTAGACAATGCCCCCCGCTGTGGGTTAAACCACAGAGCCTAGGGCTTGCCAATCAGAAGGTCAGCAGTTCGAATCCTCGCAACGGGGTGAGCTCCCGTTGCTCAGTCCCTGCTCCTTCCCACCTAGCAGTTCAAAAGCACATCAAAGTGCAAGGAGATAAATGGGTACCGCTCCGGCGGGAAGGTAAACGGCGTTTCCGTGCACTGCTCTGGTTCGCCAGAAGTGGCTTAGTCATGCTGGCCACGTGACCTGGACGCTGTATGCTGGCTCCCTCAGCCAGTAAAGCGAGATGAGCGCCGCAACCCCAGAGTCGGCCACGACTGGACCTAATGGTCAGGGGTCCCTTTACCTTTAGACAATGCCCCCAACATCGGAACTGGTGGTGGTTTCTTCAGTGGCGTAGCAAGGTCAGGTGGTACCCGGTGCGGGAAATTTATTGTCACACCGCCCCCAATTGAAATCTAGGTGTCATTGTCATTGCCGGGAGTTGTTGAGCTTTCTTAAGGGGAGGGTTGGCCAAAGTTGTTGAGCTCTTTTAGGGGGTGGCTGAAATTGTTGAGCTTCTTCTGGGATTCCAGGGTTTGAGTCCACATTTGAGGGAGCTTTTGCTTCTCTCCTTCCCACCCCCCTCCGCTCGTTTGCTTGCATGACTCCTTCCCGTCCTCTCCCTGCCTGCCTGCCTCCTCCAGCAGCCCAGGAGTGCGGGGCTGTCAAAACATTGCAGCTCCCCACGTGCCCCCAATGAGTCGTGGGCGGGTGGTGTGCCAAATGTCACCCCCTCGGAGATGACACCCGGGGCAGCTGTGGAGGAAGACCCCAACCACTGTGGCTATTAGCCATGGATAACTTTCTTCCCCATGAACACCAGCCACCGGGGAGCAGGGGATCAAATCCAGAATGGGACTGCTCATGGGCATAGCCAGGATTTATTTGGGGGAGCAGGCTTCATATTAGGGGGGCAGAACCTCAGTTAGTTAAGTATTTTTACTGATTTACTTGATTTGGGGTGATAACTGCCTCCCGCCTCCCCTGGCTATGCCCGTGGGACTGCTACAATGCACAGGGAGATCTGGTTAACCCTTTCCCTCCTGCAGCAGTCCCAATGAGCCCCTCAGCTGCTTTTTGCATAAGAAAGCTCCAATAGCATGTGATAAAAACAGTAGCTTCTGGCAAAGTGGCGAGGTATTCTTTGTAGCTGCACTGCAGTGAGGAAATGCCCACTCCCCATCTTGTGTGCCGCAGTCCTAATCCTGTTACCACCACCACCACCGCAGCTGCTATTTAGCAGCGATGCAGAAACATCAACCAGTAACAATATCTATTTCGTATGATGCCGTTTGGCCCAAAGTGATACCATCTACCTGGCAGGGCGGTGAAAAGGGAGTCCCCCAGGCTGCTTTCTGTGGAATGCTGGAAGCAGACAGATTTTATAGTGCAAATGCCACCTAGCTGGCAGACTACGTGGCCCCATAGCTAGGTTAGTTGGGCCACTAGTGGGAGGCCATGCCCTCTGCCGCTCTGTACTCAGTTCAGCTGCACAGCAGTCATCCGGATAATGACTCTCTGAAGCTTATTCATGGTACTTAGTGCAGGATGCCACACTGGGCACAGCCTCCCTCAAAAATCCAGCTCTCCACACTCATCGACACTGCCCATCGTTGCAAGTGCCGGGGAGTAGGCAGGCAAATAACGGCCACTTCAGAATGGAAAAAAAGTCTTTTCTGTGTTCAGATCCCTGCTCACTCCTGAAGCGCATTGGGTGACCTTGAGCCAGTCACAGTCTCTCAGCCAAACCTACTTCGCAGGGTGGTTCTGAGGACAACATGGAGAGGAAGAAGATGGTGTATGCCCAACTTGAGCTTTTTGGAGGAAAAGTGAGGTGTCAGAGCAACGAAATGATTAAATAAATGACAGCACTCCCAAGTATGAAACTTCACCCCACATCCATTTTAAAGTTAGACTGGCATCATCTTTCTTAGTTTTCATTGGACCATTAAAACTTGATTTGCTCTCTATAACCTTTGAATGATTTCAAATGTAAATCAATTCGGTTCCATCTGTTTGTCTGTGCCCCCGCCCCCATCTGTTTGCCATGAAATTGTTTTTCTCATGCGGTTCTGTGTGTGTGTGTGTGTGTGTGTGTGTGTGTGTGTGTGTGCAATGAGTACTATAGTTTTACATCTCATAAAATATATTGGATATATATATATATGTATTAGATATTGCAATGGATAAAAGTTATTGGTGGGTTTTAATCCAATTTTGAGTAGTTCCACATTTTTTTGCTATACTGTTGTATGACTGATGATGGCCTTTGGCTAAGCAATAAAGATTTGGATTCAATGTTGTTTTTAGGTTAAAGGTTTTTAAATTGTTACGTCACCTTGGGGTCCTTTGGGGGCTGAAAGACTACTCGTAAATAATTTTATAAAAGGAACATTTATGTGTAACTTGGTCCTCTTGCTTGACTTCTTAATTTTATACCAGATTTCATCCCCAGAAAGCAACATGAGGTAGTAATAAATGCTCTAGTGGATGCTAGACTGGTTTGTGCTGATCACTGGAAATGTAAGACGATACCTTTGAAACAAGTACGGCTGGGGAAATCGTAGGCTACTCTTTTATTGGTTAAATGGATGGCATTCTGTAAATCTTCAGACGCACTCAAACACACAGTGAAATATGGAACGCAGCACATGTGCACATATGTCTGTTTCTGTATATCTGCTCACCAGATCTAGCCAGGTCACAAATCAAATTGGGCTAACCTGGGATTCAGTTAGACCAGGTTGAAGCAGCCCCAGATCATCCCAAATTGGATGAGTTCCACCTGGAGCAATATAGGGCGGCCAAAAGAGGGGGTGGGGGTGGTCTAACAGGAAGGGTGAGGAGAAGGCAGCTTCTATGTGGCCCCATCTGCACTAAATATTAAAAGCAGCATCATGCCACTTTAACCAGTCATGGCTTTCCCCCAAAGAATCCTGGGAAGAGAAATCTGTTAAGAGTGTTGAGTGTTCTTAGAAGACCTCTGTTCCCCTCACAGATCTAAAATTCCCAGAGTGGCTCAACAACCCATCTCTCTTCCCAGGGAATTGTAACTCACGAGAACAAGAGACTCCTAACAACTCTTGGCAACTTTAACTAACTTCAGTTTCCAGAATTCTTTGGGGGAAGCCATGACTGTTGAAAGTGGTATCATAGTGATTTAAATAGTGTAAACGGAGCCTACGTCTCCTGCTCTCCCTCACCTCCGACTACGTGTTTAAATGGGGTTTTAAGTGCTGGGTGACCTTGGGCCAGTTACTGTCTTTCAGCCTAAGCTGCCTCACAGGGTTGTTTGTGAGAATAAAATGGGAGAGGGGGGAGAAGTATAGGTGCCCCCTTGAGCTCCTTGGAAGAACAGTGGGATAAAAATGTGATGATAAAAGAAATGCAGTCATACCTCAGGTTACAGACGCTTCAGGTTGTGCGTTTTTGGGTTGTGCACCGCACTGAACCCGGAAGTATCGGAATGGGTTACTTCCGGGTTTTGGCGCTCACACATGCGCAGAAGCACTAAATCACGCTTTGCACAGAAGCGCCAAATTGTGACCCACGCGTGCGCAGACGCGGCACTGCGGGGTGCAAACGTGCCTCCAGCATGGATCACGTTTGCAACCCGAGCATCCACTGTAGATGAATTAATTTGAATTCAGATCTAACTGGCATCAGGAATGTGATATGTAGACAGTAAGAAATGAATGAATGAATCGGTATGAGCTTTACCTTCATCTGCTTCTTGCTCCGCCAGCGAAGACACCAACACACCCATCTCCTGACATTTTTTGCTGTGGGCTTTTGACTTCATATGTTTAGTCAGATTCCCTGAAACAAAACAGAGCATACACGTTTGTCAACACGGGCTTCCTTTCTGCATAGGAACCAGTGACATTCTCTGCATTATTTTGCCAGAACTGGAGGCAGGCACCCACAAACCACACATTATTCTCTCAGCGGGCTGAGCGTAAGGTTAGTCGTTTGCTTCCTTGGGAAGATTAAGGCACAACCTTCACGGTGGCTAGCTGTCATGCAACGCAGAAAAGCAGGCAGGCACTTTGCTTTGCAATGTAGGAAAGGAATGCTGGTGGCCTGGCCCATCTTTCTCTCCAGATTTGCCAGAGCATAGACAGCAATCGCACACTGTCAAACAAAAGGCAAAGCCTCCTTGTGGAGATCAAGCAACAAAGATGGCCATTCAGTAGCAGTTCAGTTGAGAACAGGAGGCCATAAGCAGAGCCCTACTGGATCAGGCCCAAGGCCCATCTGGTCCAGAATTCTGTTTTCGCAGCGGCCAAAAGATGTCCCCACAAGCAGAACATGAGCGCAAACGATGCTCCCTCAGTAACTGGTACCAGAGGTAATTCTGTAGCCTTTATGACTAAGCACCATTGACAAGCTTATCCTCTATAAATTACCCTAATCCCTTTTTAAGCCATCCACATTGTTGACCATCATTACATTTTGTGGTAGCAAATTCCATAGTTAGCTACGTGCTATGTCAAGTAGTATATTTATTTTTTGAGGGGGAGGGGAGAGAAGAATTCAGAGGGAAAATAAAGGCTCAAGAGTCAAGCAACAGAGCAAATATTAAGAAGGAAACAATCTCAGCTCAGATAGGCTACTCCACTTTTAATTTAAGACATGTTAGTATATACAAGCCTTATTTATGCCTGGCTTGTTCTTGCATCTTTGCACACTTTGCATCTTCTGTGCCTGCCCCCCTCCCAAGTTCTGACACAATGGCAAACCAGAGTTTGGTGGCATACCAGCTCAAGGTACCAAGATGCCTTCAAGCAAGATGCCCTCAAGTGTTGCCCCCACTCCAAAAAGCCCTCATCCTTCTCACTACCACTGCTGTTGGCTGAATGCCTGTCAGGAGAACGACTGGTGAAAAAGCAGAGGTGCTGCTGCCCACCACTTCTCATCCACTCTGGCCCAGAGGGTGTGTAAACAAACAGGTGACCACGACAAGTAGGAGGAATCAGGATGATACCTCTGTACCTTGAGCTATGGCATGGCCCTTCCCCAGATCCATGAATCTGCATGGCAGTTCTATTCTTCCTTTGAGGCTGTAGCACTGCTGTGGGTACTTACTGGTCATAATACAATTTGGGCGCAGCTAATGCGCAGCTGCTCTAATGCTTGGATTAGTCTCCAAAAGTGGGGAAGGCAGGCATCAGGATGTAAGAAGAGTCTTGGTGGATCAATATAAATGTTGGTTCCATCTAGCCCAACCTTTTGTTGTTGTGGAGGACTGCAACCTCAGTCTTGGTATGCATGCGAAGATCAGCCCAGCAAGACACCACAATCCAAGGCTACCTTCCACAGCATGATTCAACCAAGAGACACCTCATTTAATAATAATATTTATACCCCGCCCATCTGGCTGGGTTTCCCTAGCCACTCTGGGCAGCTTGCAGCATATCTAAAAACATAGTAAACCTCTCTTGCCCTGGTGAAAGCTTGTCAGCTGGAGGTTTGGTGGCCTGGAAGGAGTCATTCTTCTGATAAATCTGAACCAGAGAAGAATTCATGGGTATAATGCTTTCCTCTTCTTTGAGGCACACATTATGAACCCCCGAAGTCTGCATCTGATATCTGACACAGCAAGCTTTGTGAGCGCCTGTTACCAGTGATCTTTGCACTGAAAGTCTCCCTGGTTGCACTGATGGCTTCAAATCACCACAAGTGACCAGGAAAGGTGTCTATCCTCTGGTAAACAGGAGAATGGAATGTGGCAGCTTTTGACAAGGAAGAGAGAATGCAGGTGCATGAAAGGAGAGAAGTGAAGAGAGAGAGTTAAAGAACAAGAGAATGGTAGAACATTTCCTTTCTCTCCCTTACCCTTCTCCCTTCATGCGCCCCCCCTCTCAGTGAAACTCCTTCAAGGTTTCGTTAGCTCCTGAGTATGTCTCAGTATCTAGCTTGGTTCTCCAAATGCACTGTAACAAGATGACACAGCCAAAGCTCTCCTGACTGTTGGCAAAAAACCTGCAACCCGAAAAACTGGAACATTACAGTAAGCAAAGGAAACCAGCCAACTGGTCCTTCTGAGACCTGTTTCAGCTCAGCACTAATAAGGATCCCACTTCTCTGGAGGGTGCTTGTAAAAAGCCACCATCACAACCGCTTTACTAGGGAAGGAACCACAGCGCAGTGATAGAATACACACTCAGGGTTTACTATTGTTTACCAATATAGTCATTCTGGTCCATTTGACTGAAATGATAAAGAGGTGGTGTTATGGACAACGGACTTAGGAGGAGTGGACTCAATTTTGTGGTTTCAGACAAATCCCTCTTTCAGAACTCATCTCTCCATCTTTAAATGGAAAATGATCTGCAAGTTATTCTTGCTACTTGTTTTTTCAGATAATTGTTTTCCCCTAATAAATACAGATCACAAGGAAATTTGCATATGAAAAATGTGTTAAGGAGAAAAGATTCACAGGATTCATAGTCATAAAGAAATCATCATGTGAAATTTGGAGTTTGTCCAGTGCTGAATTGCAGTCAAGCATGGGAATAATTGCTCTCCATGAGCACACTGGATGAGCTCAGATGGTGGCTTTGACCACAACATAGAGCATTGACCTCAGCTTAGAAGTCACATTCACACCGTCTGTTTAAAACACCCTTACCATTCTAACAGCCAGGCTCCTGGGTCCTATACTTTGTTACAGGTGCTGAGGGCATTTTGGAGACCCCTCAGAGAGCTATAACACCCTTGACAAATGATAGTTCCAAGGATTCTTGGGTGGAAGCCATGACTATTAACACAGTATAAGTGTGCTTTAAATGTATGATGTAGATGTGATGATATTCTTTGCAAAACAAAATAGTTTTCTCACAATGTCGAATTTCACATTCAAAAAAGGTTCAGGGTCAAAAAAAGGTTCAAGAAACTGTTGCATCTTAACTCTTTCCATGCCTTCCTGGCCACCCATTCACAGCTGCTTCTTTAATAATTTTAAAAACTGAACCCCCGGCTGTGACTAAAATTTGTCCCAGTTCGAGTTCATAATGGACAGTATCATCATTCAAATGGATGCTTGTCATTGAGATCAGTCATGCCCCGAAGAGTCCCGAGTCCTGTTCCACTGGTTAACTTTAATTCCATCAGCACACAAACAAAAGCAGGAGGGACTAGAAGCATGCGGCAGCAACATAGTCAAGACATGCCACACAGACACACATAAAGGTCTCCATCATTGCCTGCTTGTCAATGAACATTATTAGCTGCTTAAGCTCTTTTGTCGACACATCTTTCATGGGACTTAAGCGGTTGCCTTGAGACAGCTAATATGCTTTTGCATCCTTAAACCTCAAAAGCAGCTTAGCGAGGACAGGAAGTGCTTTCCGTTCCGCTCAGAACCAAATGCAAAGGAAGGGAACCTGATAGACATCTTATTTGCAGAGCTGAAAAAGGTGGGTCATGGAGGAAAGTTGAGCGGAGACGTAACCCAAATGCACATCAGTATGCTATCCGTAAGAAGCCAAGCTAGACACATTGGATGATATCAAGGGAGCCCCTCCTTCTCCCCTTACTTCTCACCAATGACAACACATTATATTAACGGCTTCTTTAAGGTTGATATAGGAGTAACGTAATGATGTCACCTACAAGTCATGGAACCCAACTGTAACCTTAGGCAAAGAATATTTAAATTCATTCTCCTGCAGAGCAGAATGTCACAGAAGGGAACGAGACTTAGGTTTAACTGAAAATGGCCCTACCTGTTTTCAAGTAACCTTTCATAAAGCAGAGGTGAGGAAACTGTGGTCCTCCAAATGTTGCTGGACGGGTCCTTCCACCACTGATGACCCTTGACCATGCCGATGGGCACTGAGGTCCAACAGAATCTGGAGGGCACCAGGTTCTCCACCCTTGACCAAAGGTGGATGAATCTGCCAATTTGAATCCAATCTGAATCTTCAAAAATTAAAGGATCTCACGAAAAACCACTGGCATTCTAGTACACATTTTTTTGTATGCACATTTGCCTTATATAATGTGTTTATTATATTTGTTATTTTCATGAAAATGTGCATTTTGTGCACACTGTCCCCTAGGAAGTGCATTTTGGAACTCTTTTTATTGTTGCAGAACTGCGTTGCAAAATTCAGAGAAGTGTGAATTTTGAAAGGAGAGCTGTGCTTCGGCTCACAGATTGTTTTGGGAAGTGAGAATCACAAAGCCAAATTTCTCTCCAGGCCTGCCATATGGAATCCCCATCATTCTTTCAAAATAAAATTGAAAATCATTTTCTTAGTGTTCTTCAGTAGGGGGCATGACTAGCCAGTCAGTTGGGTATTTGAGGAGCCTGTAGAAATTCCTTCTAAATCTGTGACAATCAATATGGTATTAAGGATATCCTGATGTTTCTCAATGTTGCATGGTGGATTGTTCTTCATCCTGGTATGCAGAGGCAAATTCAGATTCTGCCCAACAGTTGCCTGACCTTTGGGTGTACAGCTGCCATCTCTTTTTTGTGCAATCTCTTTTTCTTTTATTTTTTTAAAAAAACAATTTTTATTAACAGACCAATCAAATCACATTAATTCCAAATTACAAAACCGAATTACAAAGCCGAATTTTTAAAATTTTGTCGGGGGTACCCATGCTTCGAGCTCTGAAAGGGTCCAATCATCTCTTATTTCTGCTGCTTTGATGTTCACAGTTCTGTCCATTCATCTCCTTGTTGTTTTCCTTTACAAATCATCTATCAATTTTCTTGTTGTTATCGTATTTTTTTCCTTTCTTTATAACCTCTGAAAGTCTCCACAAGTGAGTTGAATCTTTTTTGTACAATCTCATGGGCCCAGACACTTGAAAGACCCCATCTCCCTATATGAATCTGCCCAGGTGCTAAGATACTCAAGTGAGCATCTCCTCTTAGTCCCATCAACATCAGAAAGAACAGTTGGTGGTGACAAAAGAGAGCTGCTCCCTGATTGTAGAATTCCCTCCCAGTCTGGCATTCCCGGGGGGCTCTGGACTACATCTCCCATCAGCCCCTAGCCAGTACTCAACGGCTAGCGGGGGGATGATGGGAATTGTAGTCCAAAGCCTCTGGAGAGCACCAGGTTGAGGAATCCTGCTTTAACTTTTCTGAAAAGCAACTTCCACCTTCTTTTGCTATGTGATGATGGGACTTGGGGTGTCCTAAGAAAGGAGACCAGGAAGGGTCTCGATGTTGCCCATTAACATTGACCACCTCGGCAGGCAACTGAGTAGGCCCACAGGCAACCTGGCGAAACCTTCCCCATTATGGTGGTATATGCTGCATTTCCATTAAAATTATAGGAATTATTTCTAAATGTGCATCAAGGCATATGAAATTGGTAGGTGCAACTTCTATGCAAATCTGAGCCCTAATTCTTCTCTTTCTTGGGGATGCAATTTTTTTTCCTTTGATGCCACCTTAGATGGGGCATTACGTTAAAATAAGTGATGCCTGAATGCAGCTGTTGGGAGTAGACAGTGACGGGAACAGGGTTGCTAATCCTACCTAGAGGGGACCCATTGAAATTAATAGAAACGGCTAACATAGGTCCATTATTTTCAGTGGGTCTACTCTGAGTAAAACTTCATTGGATACAACCCACGATTTGGAATGGTCCTTAGAGCACACCTTCTTTCCACTTCTTTGGAACTCAGCCAATTAAGAGCCAGCCCAAGCTTTGGGTGGGGGAAGTTCCCAGTATAGCAGTGCACATTTTAACCTTTTACATATACAAGACTGAAGACCTGAAGAGTACAAAGCTGAGCATGGGGGGGGGGGCAAAACAGCAAATTAAATAGAATTTCTATGAGATACTTTTTTTCAAAAAAAGAAAGCAGCTAATTTGCTTTTGGAACTTTCAAACAAACATTTCTAAGGCAGAATGGTGGAATTTCTTTTTTTTAAAAAATAGGCCCTTTTTGTAACAGAGATGGGGCAAGGGAGAGATAAAAAGGAAAAGACTTGTTTGCTACAGATAAAGGGCATGCACCAGCTACTGTTAAGCACTTAAACCCTATTTATTTCAGGGGCAGAGAATTAAGTATGTGTTTTAACATTATGATTGCAATCCAGGAAGCTTAGAAGTGCTTCGCGGCGGTTAGAGTGCGCCAAAATAATCTTGCAGCTCAGAATAAGCTTTTTACCAGCTTTTGTAACACAGGCCCATTATATTTAATCTTCGCAATCCGCTAAAGATGAATCATATTTTAAATGGTTCCAATTTACCTGAGGGCTTCTCCCCAGCGTGACACACAAATGCATCTAACAGAACTCCAGTAGCTGTTTAAAAGGCACTTTAGGAAGGGGCACTTGTGGGGTGGGTGGGTAGGGGGAAACAGCATTTCTCCCCACTACTTCTCTCCAAACTGCCTCCTCTAGAAGCTGCTTTTCCCTTTAAAAAGAAGAAAAGCCCACTGGGGATTGGTTACAAATCTTTGCGTTTAATTAGGCTTGGAATCTCTATAGCAGAGGCAGGGAAAGCAATCCAGCCAGCGGTCCGGATTTTTATCTCTCCCATGAAGCAGGATTGACAGGTGGGAGGGGCCAGCCTCCTACCAATCACCTGATGTCGCAATGATGTAAAGGGACCATTTTTGCCTGCATGGTTTGAAACCTAGCCGTGGGGTTTGCAAAGCACCACACACAGGGTTTTGTGCAGGTTTGTTTCTGCAAGTGCTGCCAATCAGTTGATTGGTGGCGACTGCAATGCCCATTTGGCCCAGCCGTGTTTCTCCTTGACCCACACCTGGTGCCACATATGATATCAAGTGCAGAGGCAGTGGTGTGTAGCTTGGCCTCACAGACCAGGTTAGGTCTGCAAGCTGCAAGTTCTCTGCCCCTGGTTTATATCATCATGCTGTGCTGAAAAGATAGAGGAGAACTGACCTGGAAACCATTCTCCATATATTGCAGCGTTGGTGCAAATGAATGACAGTCCCCTTTCATGCAAATTCAACCCCAGAGAATGTGAAATTCAGAAACATGCAATTTCCAAGCTGACAATACAGTGGACACACCACATCTCCAAATCTAAGAAACGGGAGGGTTGCACCTCTGACTTTTTTTACTGGCTACTACAAATCTGCAAGCAAAACTTTGAAGCTGAAACCAATTTCAAAGCCTATTCACAGGTGGCGGCTCTCAAAGCAAGCTGTCAAGCAGATCGCTATAATAAGATTCAGTGATCCTATCTTACTGATACTCATAAAACTATAATTCTCTGGTTCTTCAGGAGAAGCTAGGGCAATCAAAAAACTATGATGCCTGTTTAAATTTGTAGTGGAACTAAATTCCCAGGCACCTCTGATGTTTACACCTCCCTCCTTCTGTCAGACTCCACAAATGAAATCACTACCAAAATGGCAAATTCTCTCCATCAACATGCATTTCTAGGAACTGGGTGGTTAAATCTCCTTACCAACTAGACTAGCACTCAGCAATCCATTCTAAGCATGGCTGTGAATGTGCAACAATGCACACACAACAGCCTAGTCCTTGACTGTGCTGCTAATTCCTAACAGTCTTTTGCTGGCATGTAAATTGCAAGTTGTATTTGTCTGATTGTAACTTAGTGGCTGATCCGTGATGGTAATAATAAAGATTGATTGACTGAATCGGTAGCATACGTGTGCCCTGAGATAGAAGACAGCACAATAAGCTCTTTGTTAACTGTGTTGAATCACAGTGCAAATCAAAGCATGTAGAGAGGACCCAAATTTGACCCCCAAACTCAGTCTTTTTGATGTCCCATTTTTATACAAGACAGTCAGCGAGAGGCTATGAGGCATCAGCTGATCCACATTACATTACTATTCAGATTGTTAAAATGGGTTGAGCTTGACAACGCAGGTAACATGAGTAGATCTTATTAACTCTGCAGCTCTGGGGTTCAAGAAAAAAGTGCCTGTGAAAGTGTTGATTTATTTTCCTGACGTTAGTTTTCCAAGCACTATTTCTATCACAGCAATGGCCTGCAAAGGTCATTCATTCAATGGCTTAGACTGAGTGGAGGAGCTGTGACTCTGATCCAAAACTCTGTGTCCTCTGATGTGTGCATAAAGATAAATTACCAATAAGAATAACCCCATTCATTTCAAGAGAGGGACTCCATCGATACACTCGTTTGTTTACATTCACAAATTAGAACCCACCATTATAGATGCCAGCAAAGATTTCAATTTCTGGGTTCATCTTAGAGCTTGAGGGGCTCATAATTCGATTGTCAAAGGATTTACAAGCCACCGAGTTATTCTCTGGCTCAGATTAAAATCCAAGCCAGGGACTAAATATTGGTTTCCTGCCCCACCTGCCTACACTGCGAACCCAGCTCCACCTGGTACGCAGGCTGAGACCCTACCTGCCTGCAGACTGTCTTGCCAGAGTGGTGCATGCTCTAGTTATCTCCCACTTGGACTACTGCAATGCACTCTACGTGGGGCTACCTTTGAAGGTGACCCGGAAACTACAACTAATCTAGAATGCAGCAGCTAGACTGGTGACTGGGGGCGGCTGCCGAGACCACATAAAGCAGTCTTGAAAGACCTACATTGGCTCCCAGTACGTTTCTGAGCACAATTCAAAGTGTTGGCCTTTAAAGCCCTAAACGGCCTCGGCCCAGTATACCCGAAGGAGCGTCTCCACCCCCATTCTTCTGCCCAAACGCTGAGGTCCAGCGCCGAGGGCCTTCTGGCAGTTCCCTCATTGCGAGAAGCAAAGTTACATGGAACCAGGCAGAGGGCCTTCTTGGTAGTGGCGCCTGCCCTGTGGAACGCCCTCCCATCAGATGTCAAAGAGATAAACAACTACCTGAAATTCAGAAGACATCTTAAGGCAGCCCTGTTCAGAGAAGTTTTTAATGTGTGACATCTTAGTGTATTTTTGGTCTTTGTGGAAGCTGCCCAGAGTGGCTGGGGAAACCTCACCAGATGGGCGGGGTACAAATAATAAATAATAATAATAATAATAATAATAATAATAATAATAATTATTATTATTATTATTATTATTATTATTATTATTATTATTACATTTCCCCATTTAAAGTCTTATTAGGCAGCACCTTCTGTGCAGTGGAGCATGAGAAGAGAGGGAAAGGGTGGTCTGCCCTTTTTCCCTCCTTCTTCTCTAGTGTCATGGAACATAGCTAGGACATCTAGAGGTAGGAGGGAAGGGGCAAGCCTTCCTCCTTCCTGTACAGAACCAGTGTGCCTCCTGTCGGCCAACAAGTATTTAAGGGGAAAGGTGCTGGGAATTAAGGAGGCTGATGAGAAAAGTATTTGAGGAATGAAGGAGAGCTGGCAGGAGGGGAGAGCCAATTCCAAATATGCAATTGGTTTGGATCATAAACTGCATTATTTACGATTTTTCTGTTTCTCTCTTTGTTAATAATTACTTTGCACATTTCCAAGCTGAGAGGAGCAGGGGCAAGTTTGCATATCTGTACCCTCTGTTGAAGTGAACGGTGGCAAACTCAGTGCTTGTGGGATGGGATACATAAGTAGCAGTCAAGTACAACATTCCTTGTTTTCCTAGAGTGGACATGCAGGGGAATGTTTGGTCTAGCCAGTCAAGAACTTCCTGTTTCCTCCTGGCTGTGACATACTTCCTTTGCATGTGACTAGAGGGGGGGCGTGACCTTACCGGTCCAGGTAACAAAAGGACAAGACATGCAGCACTCTCCCTCTCTTACTTCCTCTGTCGTTGGAGCAGCTTTCTAACTAGAGATGCTCTGTTGGCTCTCAGCCAACAGAGGACACTGGGATTATCCCCATATGGGATAGACCCACATGTATATATTTTTAACTAAGTCTGACTTCAGGGATCCAACTGTGAACTGGATGTGAGTAAACTTCATTTCTATACTTTATACAAGATTGTGGCATGTTTATTCTTTTAAGAGGGATATTAAGTAAAGGAAGTTGCTAGCGCAAGTTGGGAAGGATATTAATAAACAATATACCCTCTCCTGCATCCCTGAACATCCCCACAGTTCCCACATCAGAACTCAAGTACCTGAAAGCAAACTAAGTCAGGGCACATGGATGCCTTTCTGTTTTCTCGCACAAGGAAGATGTTTGGCAAGGGTGCATATATTTCTGATTTACCCAACAGTTGATGGTGGTGGGGAATATGACGATGGTGCAGCTACCTTGAAATTGTCAGGACTTCCTTCTGCCTAGGCTAGCAGTCTGTTTGTTGACTGGCTATTCCTTTCCCAAGGTCTCAGGCAGAAGCTTCTCCCAGTTCTGCTATCTTTTGACAAAGAGTAGCTGGAAATCAAAAACTTGGGACCATCTGCACATAAAGCACACACTCTACCACTGGGAACATGGTAAAAAAGGAACCTGCCTTATACTGAGTTAGATTGTTGGCCATCAACATTCTCTGCATTGACTGGAAGTGGATCTCTGGGGTTTCAGAGAAGAAATCTCTCATGGCCATACCTGGAGATGCAGGGGATTGAACCTGGAAGCTTCTGGAAGCAAAGCAATACTCTATCACTGAGCCATGGCCCTTCCTTGCTGAGGTATGACTCCTCATAGCTAGAAGTGGGGGTTGAGGATAGAACCAGCGGAGAAGATCCACAGATAAAAATGCACACTCAAATTTCCACAACAGCTTCATCCACCCCCATTTGGATTCTGTCCAAATGAAGCTTCTATTTCTTTTTTCCTGGAGTCTGTAGCTTTCCCTGATATCCTGGGCAAGGCCTTCTAAGTGTGGTGGAGGACGTCAATGCCAGCTGGCACCCAGAGGCCTCTGCCAAAGCCCGACACAAGAGTTACCTGCCAGAACCTGTAACTGATTCCTGCCAGCTCCTCCACTCTCCCTGCTGAAAATCCACTTCAGTTCCACTCGAGGTGTAACACCAACACCAGGCCAAATTCCACTTTCTGCAGGATTTGTTTGCAATGCTGAGAACCACCTGGTGGATGACTACACTGAATGACTAAGCCGCTACATGGTCATTGCAGCTGGAACAATTCGCAGGAAACTTGTCCTGCTTATGTCCCACTGAAAGGAGAACTTTATGTCCCTGAGCATGATGGGGCTTGAACAGAAGTCCCTTGACTTATAAAGACCACTATGAGCACAATATTCTGAATGGTGCTATGCTCAGTAAATAATAGTGGGTTGTATGCAATACTAGTCCTAATCAAAGTACAGTGGTGCCTCGCAAGATGAAATTAATCCGTTCCGCGAGTCTCTTCGTCTTGCGGTTTTTTCATCTTGCGAAGCATGGCTATTAGCGGCTTAGCGGCTATTAATGGCTTAGCGGCTTTAAGAAAAAGGAAACAAACTCGCAAGAACTCGCAAGACGTTTCGTCTTGCAAAGCAAGCCCATAGGGAAATTTGTCTTGTGGAACGACTCAAAAAACGGAAAACTCTTTCGTCTTGCGCGTTTTTCGTCTTGTGAGGCATTCGTCTTGCGAGGTACCACTGTAGGTCCATTGAAATTAATGAACACGGCAAGGCCACATTCACACCATACATTTAAAGCACTATGATACACAGTCATGGCTTCCCCCAAAGAATTCTGGGAGCTATAGTTTGTTGAAGGTGCTGAGAGTTGTTAAAGGTAAAGGTAAAGGGACCCCTGACCATTAGGTCCAGTCGTGACCGACTCTGGGGTTGGGGTGCTCATCTTGCTTTATTGGCCGAGGGAGCCGGCGTTTGTCCACAGACAGCTTCCGGGTCATGTAGCCAGCATGACTAAGCCACTTCTGGCGAACCAGAGCAGCACACGGAAACACCATTTACCTTCCCACTGGAGTGGTACCTATTTATCTACTTGCACTTTGACATGCTTTTGAACTGCTAGGTGGGCAGGAGCTGGGACCGAGCAACGGGAGCTCACCCCATCGCGGGGATTCGAACTGCCGACCTTCTGATCGGCAAGTCCTAGGCTCTGTGGTTTAACCCACAGCGCCACCCGCGTCCCCTGAGAGTTGTTAGGAGGCCCCTTTTTCCCTCACAGAGCTTCAGGTCCCAGAGTGGTTTAACAGTCAATCCCTCTTTCCCAGGGAATTCTGACAATTGAGATTTGCCTTCTAACAAATCTCAGTACTCATAACAAACTACAGCTCCCAGAATTCTTAGGGGGAAGCCAAGACTATTTAAAGTGGCCTGACACTATTTTTAAACGTATGGTATGAAAGCGGCCTGAGTTAGGTCCATGAATTTTAGCAGGTCTGCTCTTCACAAAACTTAAGTTGGCTACCACCCGATAATTCTGACTTTTCCTTTTAAATCCCAGTTGTGTGGGTTGGCCCGATTTCCTACCCTGTGGAGTTGTGACCCTCAGGGTTACAGCCCAGACATGCTGATCTCTGCCAGAAAGATTAGGAGGAACCTCCCTAGCTCAAAAGGAAATGAAAAGTGAGATTGCAACGAAACACTGTGGAGCTGGAAGCTTTAAAATGGGGTGTGTGGGAAGGGACCCAACATTCCCAAGAGCTGGCAATCCCACAGGCTTTGGATTGAAAGCACATTTGGGTTTTTTTTTGGGGGGGGGAAGTCTCTGGAGGAACAATTTTTGCAGACAAGGGAAGTAAGGGGTGAGGAAGGAGGAAGGCTTTAAGACATGGGTAGGCAAACTAAGGCCCAGGAGCCAGAGCCAGCCCAATGGCCTTCTAAATCCAGCCTGTGGATGGTCCATGAAGCAGCGTGTTTTACATGAGTAGAATGTGTCCTTTTATTTAAAATGCATCTCTGGGTTATTTGTGGGGTCTGCCTGATGTTTTTACACAACTAGAAAGTGTGATTTTATTGAAAATGCATCTCTGGGTTATTTGTGGGTCATAGGAATTCATTCTTTTTCCTCCTTCAAAATATAGTCCGGCCCCCCCACAAGGTCTGAGGGACAGTAGACTGGCCTCCTGCTGAAAAAATTTGCTGACCCCTGCTTTAAGAGCACCAAATACACTCGACAGCCCCAGGGGAACTCAGTGGAACCCCCATCACCACCCTATTAAGCACCTTCACTCTTGAAGCTAGCTAGTTGGTTGTTCAATCGTGGAATATATCGGATGGTGGTGTGTGTGTTTTAGCCACAATTAAGGCTCAAACCCACCTTCCTGCCAAAGCACAAGAACGGTTCATACCACACCGCAGGCAAACTCTTGACAGAAGCCATCTGGCAAAAATAGCACGTTACATACTCTTGCTTTAGCATGCTTCAGCCAAGTTAGAGGTTCCTCAAAGGATTTCAAGCACTCTTTCCTGCTGCACTGGTGCTGTCCCCCACCCCAGCCCTGCCGAGCATGTCAACTAGCAAGCAAATGTGCTAAGAAGATGAGCGTGGAGCTGGCCGGTGCTTACCTTTGGTTTTAAAAGCAAAGTTACAGTACTTGCAGACATATGGCCTGACGTCTGTGTGCGTGCGAATGTGTTTCTTCAGCATGCTGGGCTTCTTGCAGCGAATTCCACACTCCTCACATACATACTTCCCTCGTCCACGGCCTCGCACATACACATACTCTTCGTTTGATTTGTACCTATGAGCAACAGGGTGTCATGGTAACAGAAATAAAAAAGATTCCCACCTTAAAGACGTAACAAGCCTCCTTTAAAGTTAAACAAAAACCCAGTGCATATCATTCACAGCCACAGACAAAAAGAGTCTCGGCTAGCAAATTCACTACATTGTTTAGTCAAGGGAAAACGAAACTCCATGTTGTTGTCGTTGTTTTGTGGGGAGGGAGCATTGAGCATCATGAGCTGCTGGCATGATGGAGTGCTCCTTGATCTATGGCTCTTCCATTCATTTCAATGGGCGGGACAGTGAATGGAGAAATGCTGTTGTGACCAAGTCCTGGTTGCGGGCTTCCCCTATGCATTGGGCTATTTGGATGCAGTAGGGCTCTTCTTATGTTCTTAATGGAGAGAGCCAATCTTCGGGCAAATTCCTTTCTTTTCCATTTTTGGAGAAAGCCAGTGTGGCATAGCAGTTGTGCAAGGGCAACCAAAGCAGTGTGGGACTCCCATCCTCCCTGACCACTGGTCACACTGATGGGAGCTAGGATCCAACAACTTCTGGAAGGCACCGCATTGACTATCCCTGAATTGGTGTGCCTAGAATCAAAGGGACCGGGTTCAAATCTGCACTCAGTCATGAAGCTCAGTTATCAAAGAAAAAACCTGCCAGTGGGAGAACTAAATGGGGCAACTCAACATCGGAGGAAGAAGAAGATCAAAAGCATTCTAAATGAATGCTCAAACTGGTCTCCCTGGCAGAATGGGAACAGCATGCCCATGATTGCACACACAGGACTACAGCACTAAACTACTGCCGTTCACTTTCCTAACCAACACCTGCCACCTCAAATTTCATTTGGCCACATGCAATATAAGAACACCTTCTACTCTAACAGCCACATCACCTTCTGAATAACGCCTAAATGTTAAAGGCATGATGATCTGACACCTGCGGCTAGAATAAGGTTACCAGATTTTTTTTTCAATGAATCCGGGGACACTTTTCAATTTCAATGGATTTTGTATGGGGACTGATTTGTAAATCCGGGGACTGTCCCTGGGAAACGAGGACATCTGGTAACCTAAGGTTGGAAGCTCAAGCAAAACGTATCGGGGAAAGACATCACAGACCTGTAAACATAGTTAGCATTGGGCTAAGCAGGGGTGCGGAACCTCAGGCCCAGGGACTGAACATGGCCCTCCAGGCACCTCTATCTGGCCCTTGGAACTGTTGCCAAGCCCCCTCCTTGGTCCTGCTTCACCCCCAAGTGTTTTAGCCTAGCTGGAATGTGTCCCTGAACTCTGATAACGCCTCTTGCTTGTCTGGATGGGGGATAGAGAGAGCTGTTTGAGTGTTTGTACTATATAAACAGTGTATATCAACAGTATACGCACTGTTTTTACTGTAAGGTTGCTCACATAATTGTAGAATTGGATAGTTGGAAGGGACCACAAGGGTCATCTAGTCCAACCCTCTGCGGGGCATGTTACATTCAATGAGCGTACGGTCCACGTACCTGTGTATACAATCAACTGAGCTGTACAAATCAAAAAGTGTATACTCATACATGCATAGAGATAACTTGTACCTGAGTTTAGTTTAATGTGAAAATAAGGCTCTTTTGTGCGCCATATAAAGGGGAAACTCACATTTGTTACTCTGCCCACTTTTTCCTCTGATCCTGCCCATCACTGGAACGTGGCCCTCAGAAGCTTGCCTAGGAGGGAACGTGGCCCTCCAGCTGAAAAAACAGTTCCCCACTCTTGAGATACACCATGCAATTCAAGTTCCCTTGCCCAAATCTTCGTTCATACAGGCACATTATATTTTGGCAGTTTTCATGAAAGGAATGCCACAGCAGTTGATGGCTGCTGTTAGCAAAAAAATATGCAAGCAATTGCTTCCTACCATTTTCCTGCTTTCAATGCAGAGTGAAAAACATCATTGGCCCTCTTGAATTTAAGAGATCACCAGCAACTTTGGCCAACAATATCAACAGAGTTGGGCGTCTAAATATTTGAAAGAGAATATGCATCTCAAGAGTTGCTCAAACCTTTCCTTTCCTATCCCATCCTATCCTTTAAAAAGGAGGGGCATTCCCGACAATCAAATTGAAACACTCATAATTACTAGATGAAATATACTAGCTAATAAAACCAAGTAACCTTCAAAAATCACACTGGCAGGGTGGTGGTGGGGAAGTCTCACTCTGTGCTGAGTTTTGCTTTACAAGCGATGTATTTGCAAGAGACAAGGAAACAGACGACCAGTAAATGTCAAAGATATGTCAGGCATTAGGAGATAGAGAGAAAGCAGACTCTAAAGCCAATACTTTTCAATAAAGCTAGGTATAATTGCTAGGTATGAATGCAACTCATAATTTGTGGAGGAGTTGTAAATTTATTTCAAATGGGACGTTAGTATAATAGGCGGCTACGGACAAACAAAAACCCAGAGCAAATGTCAGCCAGGGCCTAAGGATATTTATTCATTCAATTGTCCCCAGTCTTTCATCCAAGGAGCTCACAAAGCCTGCGCAAAATTCTAAGGGTAACCTTCACCCAGGCACTGCCACATTCACACCATACATTTAAAGCACTGAGGTGATACTTTAAACAGCCATGGTTTTCCTATAGAATTCTGGCCCCTATTTCCCTCCCAGCACTACAGTTCCCAGAGCGGTGTAACAACAAATCTTCCTTTGCAGAGAACTATGGAAAATGTAGGTCCATAAGAGGAGTTTCCTAACAGCTCTCAGCACCCATAACAAACTATCGTATTTTTCACCCTATAGGACGCACTTTTTCCCCTCCAAAAATGAAGGGGAAATGTGTGTGCGTCCTATGAGGCGAATACAGGCTTTTGCTGAAGCCTGGTGAGCGATAGGGGTCGGTGCGCTTGGGCTTCCCCTGCCCCCAGCCGCGCAAGCTCCCAAATCGATGCCGAAGCTGCGCTCAACTTCGGCATCGCTCTGGCTCCTGTTCTGGGGGCTGGGGTCGGGGGAAGCTCGGGGAAGCCTGGGTGGGTGGGGGAAATAATTTTTCCCCCTTTATTCCCCCCCCCTAATCTAGGTGCTTCCTATGGGCCGGTGCATCCTGTAGGGCGAAAAATATGGTATATTCCATGGATTCTTTGTGGGGAAGCCTTGACTGCTTAAAGTAGTATAGGTAAAAGTTAAAAAAAGGTAAAGGACCCCTGGACGGTTTAGTTCCGTAAAAGGCGACTATAGGGTGTGGTGCTCATCTCTCTTTCAGGCCAAGTGAGCTGGTGTTTGTCCAAAGACAGCTTTCCGGGTCATGTGGCCAGCATGACTAAACCACTTCTGGCACAACGGAACACCATGACGGAAACCAGAGCGCATGGAAATGCTGTTTACATTCCCACCGCAGCGGTACCTATTTATCTACTTGCACTGGTGTGTTTTCGAACTGCTAGGTTGGCAGGAGCTGGGATAGAGCAACAGGAGCTCAACCTGCTGCGGGCATTCGAACTGCTGACCTTCTGGGCAGCAAGCCCAAGAGGCTCAGTGGTTTAGACCACAGCGCCACCCGCATCCCTATAATAAAAGTACCTTAAAAGTAAAGAGCAGATGCAGCCACATTGGCAAATAAGCCATGAAAATTGGCTACATCTCTTTTACCAATTCTCCCGCAAATCTTCCCAGACTTGCCCAACATCTCCTCAGAAAGAATCCTCCAGTCCCCTGCACTGAAGGGCCTGAAGCAAGGGTGGCACACCTTTTTTCATCCTGGGGGTTGCTTTCCTTCCTTCCTATGGGTCACGTGACAGTGGCTGGTTTCCACACACACTCACGCATCCCCCTCTATCCAGTCAAGCAAAAGACATTCTCAGAGTTCAAGAACCCATCTCACATCCTCCAACATTTCTCCGATACATGTAAGGTTGCCAAATCTTGAAGAGCAAAAAATAGGACAGCAAGATCTGCTGCTGGGCAAAGAGGCGCACAGGCACGGCGGGGAGGGGGCAGTCCAAGCCTGAGCCACCTAAAACCTCAGCAACCTGAGCCACAAAAACCTCCAGGGGCTTAAAGGGGTTGTCCTCCATTCCTCCTATGGGGGGGGGGTGTTTCCATGCGCTCTGGTTTCCATCACAGTGTCCTGTTGTGCCAGAAGCAGTTTAGTAATGCCAGCCACATGACCCAGGAACACCCCCCCCCATAGGAGGGGGACAAACACCAGCTCCCTCGGCCTGAAAGAGAGATGAGCACCACATCTCATAGTCAAATTTGACTTAACCATCCAGGAGTCCTTTACCCAGCAGTGGAGGAAGCCGATTTGGCGCCTGGGATGGAGCGTGCACCCTGTGCCCGGGGGGGGACAGCTGCCCGTAAGGTGGAGTAAGCCGGGGCAGGACGCTCCGTGGGGCCTCCAAGGAGTCTGCCTGTCTCCTCCCATTCAGCCGGCCTACAGCTGAGGGGGAGGCGGTGGGCAGACCATTTGGGGCAGAGCGGAGCCTGCATGCGCCCAAGCCACTGTGTCTCTCCTAGGAGAGACATGTGGCTTGGGCACGCTGCAGGCCCCATGGTGAGTGCCGCCTGACATTTTCTCACCCCCTCAGTGGTGACACCCAGGGTGGCCCTCCCTCACCACCCTCCTGCCTCCGCCCCTGCCTTTACCTTTACCTATACAGTGGTACCTTGGTTCTTGAACGGCTTAGTTGTAAAACAAATCAGCTCCCAAATGCCGCAAACCCAGAAGTAAGTGTTCCAGTTTGCGAATGTTTTTCAGAAGCCGAACGTCCAACATGAGTGCAGGAAGCTCCCGCAGCCAATCGGAAACCGCACCTTGGTATTCGAACTGTTTTGGGAGTGGTACAGACTCCCGGAATGGATTAAGTTTGAGAACCAAGGTACCACCGTATTCATCCACAAAGGTGAACCTTTGACACTGAACAGTCTTGCTGCCATTTTTTTATATTTTTACACTTATGGAATCTTTAGAATGGATTTATCCTACATGTTTGGAAGTTCTTCTTTATCCTTTGCACAGTGTGTAACTCTGGAATGTTTAATGAAAAGCAACACAGACATTAAAATAAAATAAAATGAATGAATGAGATGGCCACTGCCTACATCTCAATGAACCTGCTTCAACGCAAGGCCTCCTGCACTGCTCAGGCATTTGCCCCCTGGCAATCAATCATAGGACTCCATTTACAGCTGCCTTGTTCTTGTATTACTCGTAATTACTCTCTGACATGGACCCTTTATGAGCCATGCCTTTGTTATGCCGGAGTCCTGTGTCAGCTCCATTAGCGCTATCAACAGACAACATCTCCTGGCATTGCCAGTTGTTTTTTTATCTGGGCCCTACTAAAAAGAGCTGTTCCTTCTCCAGCTCATTTATTCTGTGGTCAGAAAAGTGGGAAAGATGTGTGTGCATAACTAAACAAGGATTAAAGGAAAACAACATTTTAAAAGCACACAATTAGATTTGACTACAGAAGAAAAGAAGGTGCTCGAACCATGTCATGCAGAACTGTTGCTGTACTGAAAAAGAAGAGTTTTGTGTGAGTCAGGTGCGGATTATTGCATGAGTCTTCCTGGGTACAATGGTAGTGGTTCTGTCACGATTTCCACTGTTTATTTTGCATTGCATTACCTGCTGCATTGTGGAATTGGGGTCTTTTATAATTGATGTTCTGCCCTCTATGATGCGTCACCCTCTCTGCACACGAGTGCTTCTGTTCCCCCATGATTCACTCGTGAAAATGGCAGAAAAGAACCATATGCTGGGATACCGGGCCAAATTTTGGCACGTGAGTGGGAGTGACATGACACATGAAAACTGAGGAAATCACAGCACAAACTCCCACAATTTGTTGGGTTAACGGGGTTGCAAGTGTATTTTGTTCGGGAAGAAAGTAACATGAAAATAAGCATTGGATTCTGCTACAGTTTCAGAAGTGGCACGTCACGTAAAACATCACATACAGTGGTGCCCCGCAAGACGAATGCCTCGCAAGACGGAAAACCCGCAAGACGAATTTCCCTATGGGCTTGCTTCGCAAGACAAAAACGTCTTGCGAGTGTTCTGGTTTTTTTCCGCTCCCCCCCTTTTTCTAAGCCGCTAAGCCGCTAATAGCCTTTTAGCTGCTAAGCCGCTAAGCCTTTAATAGCCGCTAATCCGCTAAACCGCTAATAGCGCTAATCCACTAATAGTGTTGCTTCGCAAGACGAAAAAACCGCTAGACAAAGAGACTCGCGGAACGGATTATTTTCGTCTTGCGAGGCACCACTGTAAAAGACAAAAATTATAAGGCAAGGAAAAGTCAGGAAAATGAAATAGAGTGCAATCAGAAAGCATCCTCAGTGTGCATGTTAATGCCAAGCCAAACCAAACCATGGCTAAGTGTAAAGGAGGAAGTTGCTAAGTTTAACAAAATAGAATATATTTAAAGCAGGCTTCCGCAACCTAGTGCCCTCCAAATGTTGCTACATTTAGGGCTACTTAAAAGTGAGCATTTTCAAGTTTACAAACATTAATAATCCCAGAGTGGCTGGGGCTACACAGTCAGATGGGTGGGGTACAATTATTATTATTATTGGCATAACAACCCTTAACATTTGTATAGTACTTTTAAGTCTTCAGAACTTTTCACATTAATGTCTTACAGCACAGATGGGGATCCTGTCCCACTCAGATGCTGTTGGACTCTGGGCTCCTCTCAACCCCAGCACGCATGGCCAATGGTCAATGATTATGGGAGTTGTAGTCCGTCAATACCAGTAGGGCCTTAAAGCAAACCTGTAAAGCAGGCATAGGCAAACTCCGGCCCTCCAGATGTTTGGGACTACAATTCCCATCATCCCTGACCACTGGTCCTGTTAGCTAGGGATGATGGGAATTGTAGTCCCAAACATCTGGAGGGCCGGAGTTTGCCTATGCCTGCTGTAAAGTGAGTTGGTGTTGTGAGTGAGTGAGTGAGTGAGTGAGTTAGTTTGTTATTTTCTATACTGCCCTATACCCAATATAATCCCCAAGCTGCAGATAGCAGCAGCTGGCCTAAGATCATCTAGTGAGTTTCAAACCAGGGAGGTATTGCTTCATAACTCAGTCTCTTTGGTTGCAATCCTACACTCTCTTACCTGGGTACAAGCCCCATTGAACTCAATAGAGCTTGGTTCGGAGTAGACGAGTCTAGGATTGCACTGTTAATCATTATGCTACCCCAGCTGGCCAAGAATAAGATCATTTGCCGGACAACAGGCTGCAAACTTTCTCCTATCCCCTTTTCTTTTCTCTTCTTTTCTTAAACGTGGTTTATTGGTTTTCATGAGAATTTGCTATGTCAAGGAAGATACTGGCACCCCGCACTCTCATGAACCAGCAGTGATTCTGCAGAAAGGCTGTGGCACAGCTGTGGCTGACTGGGTGCCTGCCAACAGACTTAAAAGCAAGACACAGACATCGCATGGGGGGGGGGGTTAAGGAGAGAGAGTTTTAGAAGCAGATCAATCCTGCCCCAGCAAAAATAGCCTAGACTAGGACAATCTTGGCGAAGGTTCAGCTTCATTTGGAAAAAGCCACTGGGGGCATTTTGATGCAGCAACACAATGCACAGAGCGGAGTGCTTTGAAAAACACAGTCGCATGCCCTGGCCGCGCTTGGGACTCACATACTCTCTGTTCCCCAAATGCTCTGGGCTCTCTGGTTGGAACAAGTTTGGCTTTCCCATGATGTCCAAATATGGCAGAACAGGATTGGGAAAGGAGGTAGCAAACAGAAAGAGGGCATCCTACATACTTTGGGCTCTGACCCAGCCCATGCCACCTGATGTTTGGGCCCCACCCACTCCTTGCATGCCACTCCTGATAGATTCCCCCCCCCCAAGAAATAAGGACAGAGGGAGTGAGAGAGATGCCCCCCTCACCCTTGCATTAGTTTGTGAGTGGTCTGCTCCCATTTCAACCTGGGGCCTATCTGTACATTTAAAGCAGTACCACCCCACAGCTGTGGCTTCCCCCAAAGAATCCTGGGAGATGTAGTCATCTAACTTGTTAGGACACCCGTTTTCCTCTCAGAGAACCACAGTTCCCAGAAATCCCTGGGAAGAGGGCTTGACTGTTAAGCCACTCTGGGCACTATAGCAAGGAGTTTGGATTTGATATCCCGCTTTATCACTACCCGAAGGAGTCTCAAAGCGGCTAACATTCTCCTTTCCCTCCCTCCCCCACAACAAACACTCTGTGAGGTGAGTGAGGCTGAGAGACTTCAGAGAAGTGTGACTGGCCCAAGGTCACCCAGCAGCTGCATGTGGAGGAGCGGGGAATCGAACCCGGTTCACCAGATTACAAGTCTACCGCTCTTAACCACTACATCACACTGGAAACAGGGGAACAGGGGTCTCTAGACCACCACCTGTAGCTGGAGATGACAGGGACTGAATTGTGATAACACATTAGTCTTGGCAGAAAGAGGTAGACACTGAACTAAAATTAACTGGCACTGTGTTCCGCCATGCATCATTGGGGCTCACTTATCCCAATTAGGTAATGAAGAAGCTCTCCCAGGCTTGAATTGGGTTGGATTAAGTTGAGCCATCCTCTCTGCACCACATCACAAAATCAAGCCATTTGGCGTCCTTGGGAATATTACATTTCCCAGGGCTACTTATGTTGGAACAGAACAGAGGGAGAGACTGCCCTCCCTCTACTTCGCACCACCTCTGGAGATGCAGAGTTAAGCGGGCAAGTAGGAAAGGGATTTATTTATTTATATTTTATTTATTATTCCGCCCATCTGGCTGGGTTTCCCCAGCCACTCTGGATAGCTCCCAACAGAATATTAAAAACACGATAAAACATCAAACATTAAAAACTTCCCTAAACAGGCCTGCCTTCAGATGTCTTCTAAAAGTCAGATAGTTGTTTATTTCCTTGACATCTGATGGGAGGACGTTCCACAGGGCAGGCACCACTACCAAGAAGGCCCTCTGCCTGGTTCCCTGCAGCCTCACTTCACACAGCAAGGGAACTGCCAGAAGGCCCTTGGAGCTGGACCTCAGTGTCCAGGCTGAATGATGGGGGTGGAGACGCTCTTTCAGGTATACTGGGCCGAGGCCATTTAGGGCTTTAAAGGTCAGCTCCAACACTTTGAATTGTGCTCGGAAACGTACTGGGAGCCAATGTAGGTCTTTCAGGTCCTGTGTTATGTGGTCTCTTGAAGGATCACCAGAGTGTGGAGGGTGAAGATTTGGGGTATGGCTGGCTGGGAGGGAAAGGAGTGCAGTATTTTCTCCAGTAAGTTCCAATTAAAATCTGAGTGAGAAGCATTGGGGACATAACGCTCACCTTGCCTTTGGGGTGAACGTCACAAGTCCAAAGGCTTGTATTTCTGAGCCCCAAAATATGAGTTTCTGCATTATCTCCAATTCCAGTAGTTTATTTGAGAGGTAACGGTTGTAAAATATGCCCTTTCCTTCCTCCACCCCCCCACTTAATTGGCACCAGGTGGCTCTTCAGAAACCCAAAAACCATCCACCCCAACATTTACCTAGCTTCCCATTAGACTCCGTTGTTCTCAAGCGATTGCTCTCCGTTGCAAATTGGAGCAGGTCATATTCCTGCAGACAGGGAACCCCAGGGCCAGGGAATTTTGCCAGACTGTCTGTTCCCAGATGCTATACCACACCCACGTGCAAGAGCGGAGCCGCAAGCAGCTGGGAAACCTGACAAAACAGGAATGGAATCCCTCGCAGATCTCGCACGTTGGAAGGGCACGACTGCTGAGTGAGCAGGAAGGCAAGAAACAATTCCCAGGTCAGTGATGGGGAAAAAATGCTTCTGGGGTCTAGCCAGCTGCCCAGTGAGGTCTTAGCGGGGCTGTGAAATCGCCACTTGGAAGCTTTCCCATTCAGCTGCAGGGAGACACATTAACCCAACTCTCACAAAATGAAGCGACGGGGGCAAGCCTTATTGGTGACAAAAGGTAAGGAAGCAAAAACATTTTTATTTAGACAAGCTTGCCCAGATATGTAGAATGCAGACATATGTTTTGATGTGCTTTTAGCTTATTGCTGACTTTAATTATTTTAGAATGTTTTAAAAACCTGTTTTTACAGATAATTTTACTGTTTTATTCTTCCTGTAAAACACTGAGGTTTGTTGCTGTTGTTTTTACAATTGAGCGCTATATAAATTTTAGGAAATTAATACCGATAAATAAATAAATTTACCGATGTGATTCAAAATATGGCAAACAAGGGAGATGTAGTTTGTTAAAGGCGTGGAGGGTTAGAAGATCCCCATTTCTTTCACACAGGTACAATTCCCAGAGTGGAACACAAGGTACCCTGGGAATTGTAGCTCAGTGAAGGGAAAGGGGGTCTCCTGACTACTCTCAGCACCCTTAGCAGACTACAATCCCCAGAATCCTTTGGGGGAAGTCATGAATGTTTAAAGTGTCACCATAGTGTTCTAAATGTATGGCACGAATGTGGCCCAAGCTAGGGAAGGCTGTTCTGCACTGATGGGTGAAAGTAACTCCCTGCCCTTTCAGAAAGTGGTTTTTTCCAGCCCTACCAGGAGATGCTGGGAATTGAACCCAGGACCAAGAACTTCACCACTCAGCTGCTGCTGTTCCTCTCATCCGCAGTGGAGAGACAAATGAGGAACTGGTGTAGAGGCAAAACGAGTAGATGATCAACGTCCCCCAAGAACTGCCCTGTGCGGGGCAGATGCCTGTTATCTGCTCATCTTGCATTATGGAACAGCATGCAATCTTGTAATCACCTGATATTCTCTCCCCCAAAATCTGCTCCTTTCCCAGTCACCAAGAGCAGCCACACACACACAAACAAGCACAAAGAGTCTGTCATCTGTGCGGAAGGAATTTGCCTTGACAGAAGCATCTGTGGCCTAGCCAGAAGCCAGATGAATGAAGCCACAGTTTGCGAACCAGATTCACAATTCCAGATGGGACTCTTCATGTTAACAGTTTTCAGCTGCCCTAGTGACACAGGCCCAGAGAGGCTGCCTGACGCAGAAGCAACCAGCCGCTATCGCTCCTGACGTCTTGCATAACCCAGACATGTTCTGGGTTGTCCGGGGATAGAATGGAATGGCTGTCACCCACGACAAAACACACGCTTGAGAAGAAGAAGACAACCTCCTGCTTGACAGGGGGACAACAACATTATATAATTTCACCAAGAGTAACAAGTCACATTCCAGCAGCTACAGTCTCCTCCCTCCCCTTAACTTCCAATACATCTTTATGATGAGCTAATGGCTCACATTTATTTTTTCCTAAAAATGATTTTGCCAAGTCAACAGTCCTTATGCATTCTTTCCAATGGAAGAACATTAGAGGTCACAGCTAACCTAGTTTGGCCACAGGTGCCTTGGGGCTTCAACACTTTCCCCCCTCCCTCCCTCCCTCCCTCCCTCCCTCCTTGCCTCACCTGCTACGACCCAATCCCTCTTCCTCCTTGTGGTGATCACACAGGGTTCCTGGACGTTTAACGGTCTATTGATCCCTGTGCCACCACTGTGCTCGCTTCCCCGCTGCCACCAATCCATTACTCTCGGGTACACACTGAGTCCAGACAGTTGTTAAAATTGAACCAAATAAACAAGTTTATTTTATAAGTATTAACAAGTTTATGGTCTCTCAGATAATATTCTTGTCAGTTTCTTAACTTTAGTTTCTTTACTGACCTATACCTTCCTAATACCTTCTCACTGAATATCTCAACTGTTTGACTGACTCCTCTTAACAGATTCTCTCACTCTCTCACATCAGACTAGCCCAACCCACAGACTTATCCTCTCCGTCTCTTCTCTAACTCTAGACTGACTTCTTAACAACTCTAACTCTAACTCCTCCCCTTGGGTTCCTATTGGTTAGTCATTTCACAATTAGTTAACCCTTTCCCTATGAACCCAGTATGATGTCACACACCTAGGAGGGCAAATGCCACACTCCTCCCCACACCTCTAAGGGTTTCCAGAGAAACTGAGTCAGGCTGCTCAAGGCGGCAAACAGCCCTGCTCAGTTTCATTGAGCAAAATCATGGAATTGTGAAGTTGAAAGGGAGGAGGACAGCTCATCTCAAGTGGACTGCCTGCCTCAATTTTTATTTACTCATTATATTCACTATCCCACCTTTCCTCCAAGAAGTTCAAGGCAATGTACGGGTTCTCTCCACATTCCCGTTTTATCCACACAACCCTGCTAGGCAGTGTGAGCTAAGAAGCAGTGACTGGCCCAAGTCCCGGACACAGTGGAATGGTGGGAGGCCCTAGGTGGGGAACCACCAAGGGAAAAAGCCCAGGGATTGTTGGTGGGATGATGATGAGTGGTCAGAGGGAGAAGAGAGAAGCCTGGAAGGAGGTGGTGGTGGGAGCTGTGGAAGTAACAAGGTTTAGTGAGCAAGGAGAGTCTCTGGAAGTCCAGGATCAGAAGCTGAAGCAGGAGAGGGGGGAGGCCAAGAGACAGAGAGCAATCTGGCTGGTGAAGAAGCCCCATCCTGATGTGACAAGCTCCCCTCACCCTGGTCATCTCCTCTGCAGACAGCAAAGAAATGCAGTGGGCAGTCAGCCACTGCACCCAGTCCTTTCTCGGGCAGCCCACTGGGAATCATGCCCCTCTGGAGTGTTCATGTAAACCTCAACCCCCCACATCCCTTAAAAGTTTTCTAAGTTCAGGTGGAAGGCTGGAAGGGCCCCCAATTCATTTGGGGGTCAAAGGGAGAAATGCTGGTGCACCTCTAGTCCCATCCTGGTTTGGGCAAACCATAGTTTGATCAAACGATAGTTTGATCAAACCATAAAAAGGTAAAGGTAAAGGTACTCCTGCCCGAAGGCCAGTCGTGTCCGACTCTAGGGTTGTGCGCCCATCTCACTTAAGAGGCCGGGGGCCAGCGCTGTCCGCAGACACTTCTGGGTCACGTGGCCAGCGTGACAAGCTGCATCTGGCGAGCCAGCGCAGCACACAGAAACGCTGTTTACCTTCCCGCTAGTAAGCGGTCCCTATTTATCTACTTGCACCCAGGGGTGCTTTTGAACTGCTAGGTTGGCAGGTGCTGGGACCGAGCAACGGGAGCGCACCCTGCCACGGGGATTCAAACCACCGACCTGACAATCGGCAAGTCCTAGGTACTGAGGTTTTACCCACAGTGCCACCCGCGTCCCTTGACCAAACCATAGTTTGCTTTAAATCATTGTTATCTACTCTTTTTCCAGGCAAGAGAAGCCCCTCTCATAGCAGTTTACAAATAAATACACCGAAAACACGACTAATTAAGCTAGCTGCATAAAAAACCCCCACAAATTTATTCCAAATAAATAAATAAATATGATAGTTTTTTAAAAAATCACAGCTTCAGAATGCCAGCATTATTATTCAGTGAAAAGCAGATTGACACAGCCATGTCCTGAAGGTCCATTTAAAAACAGTCAATGAGGGAGCCAAACACATGTCCCATAGGAGGGAGTTCCACCATGATGGTGACACTGCTGAAGAGGCCTTGTCTCTTGTGCACATCAACAGGATGGATCTTAATGGCGGGTCAATGAGCAGGACTGTTAATGTTAGGACTGTGTATAATTTTTACAGGTGCAGGCAGCTCTTCAAACAACCGGATTCTGAATAATTTGGGGCTCCAAATGTAACAACCAGCACTTTAAACTGGTCCAATAAATACATGGGAAACCAAGTGAGCTGGTATGGGACCAGTGCTACATGCTCCTATTGCTTGGCCGACACAAGCAACCAAGAAGCTGCAACCTGCACTGGCTGAAATGTCCAAACTATCATTAAAGGCAGTAGAGTTTGTTGCAATAGTCTTGTCTGGAGATAACCAGGGTCTTCATTTGCCTCCCAACTAAAACTGGAAATCATGGTTGGAAGTGGGGTTGTTGCAAAATGACACACAGAAACATAATTTTTTTTTAAAAAAAAATGGCCACCACATTCATGAGACTGGCACAATTCAAGTAAGCATTAGTGAACAATGGTGGCCAGGGGGTTAGGTGATATTCGCTGCCCATCGTGGTAAGTTGCATCATGAGTTGCATCATGCAAAAGGAAAAGACCAGCCAATGATAAGCACTTCATGGAAAGTGTTTTGCAAAAATTCACATGCACACCAAAACCTTTCTCAAACCTACCCCCCTGCCCCCCAGTCAGATCCCCTTCCAGAGAATTTTTCCACATGGAGGTGTTCTAACCATTACATTTAGGAGCAGCATATGGAAAGCAGAAATCCATCTCCTGGCATGTACAAGACATGGGACTGAATTCAAGACAAGTGAACCTGAGACGGGCGGCACAACAGTTTGGCTTCTTGGAAACCCTGAAAAACCACATAATTCCAGTTATTAAATTGTTTGTTTAAACGAGGATGTCAAAAAAATCCATAAGCCTCAAAAAACCACGGGTTCCTCCACGCTCTGATGGAAAACATCTGCAAGTGATCTCTCCGCTCTGAAGGGACAGCTACTGCTTCACAAGCAGGCTGAGGAGATAGCTAACACTGACCGGTTAAATAATGTGAAGAGCAGAAGAAAGTCGGTGCAAGAACAAAACACAAACCAAAACACTCGCCCACCTGGTAAAGAAAGAGACAATATTCAGAAGCATAAAGTTGGAAGGTACTTTAGAGGTCGTGGTGTCCAAGCCCCTGCTCACTGCAGGACACAACCACAGCGTCCATCTACTTAAACAACTCGAGTGAAGGAGAGCCCGCCTATATAAAAATCTGGGAAACCAAGAAGCAGACTGGCAGCAGCAATCTAGAACTTCAAGGAGGGGACATTTCTAGTCCTACCTGAAAATGCCAGGGCTGAATGTGGGACTTTTAGCAAGGACCCCAGATTCAATTCCTGCCAGCTCTGGTAGGAAGCATATATTAAGGTGCAGGTCCAAATAAAAAAGACCTGATGCACTGGAGAGCAGTTGCCAGTCAGAACCGATCATACTGAGCTGCTATAAGGCAACTTCTCATGTTGCTATAAGATACCCATCTGTACAGAACAAGCTGCAAACGTTAAAATCTGCAGATGGCCAGGCCTCTTAAGCATTTCCTCGCAGTTCGCTGCAGGGATTGCATCACAGAATCAATAATACGAAAGGTCTCCAATCCCTATGTCTGCCCGGACTTCTGAAACTTCATCTTAATATGGAGGTTTTTTTTATTATTCCAGATGCTTGGCCTCTGTTAAAATGGACTCATCTATCATGCCTGTGACTCCAGAATGGTAAAGACAGGCTAGAAAACCTCAGACATACCAATATACTAAACAGAGAAGTTTATTTCAATTTTATATGGCAGCAAAAATAAGGTCTACAGCAGCTTCCCCCAACTTTGGACTCGCCAAATTTTCTGGACTACAACTGCAACCAACAGACCTCACCATCAGTCACAAAGAGTTGTAGTCCAAAACAATCTCAAAGGTTCTGTGCTGGCTTCCCTTGGTGTACAGGACTACAGGTTTAATTCTTGAACTTTGGGCCAAGTAGCGCATCTGTAGGCTACCTCCTGCCCTCCAGTCTCTTTCTTCTGCACTGTAACAAAAGGCTTCCAGAGACTCTTAACCCTAACTTCCTAGCCGGGATGGACCTTCTATGAAACTAAGGAAGCTTAAGTTTCAGGGCACTTAATCCCGGAGGGGGCCCAGAAGAAACTTTAGACCACATTGTTTAAAAAAATCTGGAGTTTAGTAGACTCAATCTGAGTAGCACGACTCAAATTGATTGATTTTTGTTCTTGCATAGATTTCAAACATCCCAAAGTTTGAGTGTCAGTAGCACAGATATTGTAAAGGTGTTGTGATCTGTCATGGAACAACCCAACTGAAGAAGATAACTGTGGTTACCCAGCCCTCATCATTGGTTGTGAAGGACCCCCCATGACAGTTTAAGCTTCAGGGCCTCAAAAATGTAAGTCCGCCACTGCTTCCCTGGGAAACTGGTTCACTCCTGGGCTTCAATCCGGGATATGAAACCACATTATAGTACAAGAATAAATCATGATTTCCCGGTTCAGATATAATCAGAAACCAAGGCTTAACGAACTCCAGAAGTTTTCCATTGCAGTGAGAAAGGGGAGAGAGGAGAGCATGGGGGCATGATGCTCATTCTCTGTGTAGTACATTAAATCACAGTTTTCTGTTTCATCCGTGGTGGGAAACAGGTTCAACAAACTCTAGAGGCTTTTAATTGCAGCGAGAGGGAGACGAGGATAGCATCTGGGCACTAAACTAAGTCTCAGTCTATTTGATTATACAGTGGTACCTCGGGTTACATACGCTTCAGGTTACAGACTCCGCTAACCCAGAAATATTACCTCGGGTTAAGAACTTTGCTTCAGGATGAGAACAGAAATCGTGCTCTGGCAGCATGGCAGCAGCAGGAGGCCCCATTAGCTAAAGTGGTGCTTCAGGTTAAGAACAGTTTCAGGTTAAGAACGGACCTCTGGAACGAATTAAGTACTTAACCCGAGATACCACTGTATCATGGTTTCCTGGTTAAGATGCAAGGGGAAACACCAAGGTTTAATAAACCATAAGTTTTTTATTTAAGGTGGGGGGGGGAGAGAGGAGGATACAATACCCATTCTAAGTCTATTAGATTGAGACTTCTCCATCTGAATTGGAGCTTTGCCAGACTCACAAATATATTGTCAGCACAGGACACTTTAATATACAGTACTAGCTTACATTCATTTCTGTTGGTGAGAAGCATCACACTTTTTTTTTAATAGCACAGAACATCTATTTGAAGCATCAATTTGAAGGATCAAATTAGGTAAAATCTCATGAATCTTGGTGATAGCTTGCATCCAGCTGTCTGAGTAGTGCTCTATCGATTTGTATTGTCTGCCCACTTTATCAAGGACAACTAAAATATTTTATCACGATAAAATAAAATAAAATAAAATAAAAAGTCATTCCATAACAGGCCATCCTTCTAATTTTATGCTGCCTGCTCCATTTTCTGCTATTTTTATTAGGAACAAAAGTTTCATCTAATCCATTTTAAGAGAGGTGGGGGAGAGAAGATAGCTTAGTTCTTCAGGCTGCTCTATTGCTTTCCTAGCCAAACCCATATTATAAAAAGAATCTAACTTACCAGTGTGTCCTTCGTATTAAAGCAAGAAAAATAAACCTCTGCGAAGTGTTTCAGACATCAACTCTCTTTAAAAAATAAAATAAAACTCAGAATACTTTCAATTATCAGTCTTTTGGCTGTCTACTCTCTCCCATTTAGACTATGCTTTTACGCACAAAGAGTTTAAAAAATTGTATAAGTCTCCTGCCATTAAAACAGGAACAGCGAACCTGTAGCCTCACCCTCGGCTGTTGTTGGATTAGAAGTCACACCATTCTTGAGTACTGGAGTCCAACAACATCTGGAGGGCCACAGGTTTTCTAACTTTGCCTTTAAAGGTCAACACCTGATGGCAAAAAAATATTATCAGGGAACATTCTCTCTCTAAGTATGGAGGGCTCAAGTTGTATACAGCTATTCCAGCTAGCAGCAATTCACATAAGCAAAATTGACTGGCCATTTATTTACTGATCAGGAAACTTTACAGACCACTAACCATTAATAATAATAATAATAAATTTTATTTATATCCCACCCTCCCCAGCTGAAGCCGGGCTCAGGGCGGCTAACAACAATAAAATAGTACAACATTCTAAAATCATTTCATTATAAAATTAATTCAACTCAAATTGATGCCAATCCATTAGGCTAAAGTTCTGTGAAGATTGCCAAAGGAGGGAGTCAGGCTGTGCCCTGACCAAAGGCCTGGTGGAACAGCTCTGTCTTGCAGGCCCTGCAGAAAGATGTCAAGTCCCGCAGGGCTCTAGTCTCTTGTGACAGAGCGTTCCACCAGATTGGAGCCACAGCCGAAAAAGCCCTGGCTCTAGCAAATATCACGGCGTTGTACAAAAATAAAAAGACAACACATAAGAGCGGTTTCCCAAAAGAAATCTGATACTGACCATGAGTCAGCTCATCCTTCTAGGAAAGCCAGTAGAAGAAACAGGAAAGTTTTTAGCATCCAATGACACGTCTATGATGTCCGAGGCTGTTGAACTTCAATGGGCAGTGTGTTATGCAAAGGAGGTGTTACTTCACTGAAGAACTTCGCCTGAATCACCATTAAATGAAATTCTGGTGTACGTGGTACCACCAGAAGGGCCCCAATAGATGACTGCAGAGAAATAGCTCACGAAAAATCTTGTCAAATCTCTTAAGCCCACAAAACTATGTTGGACAACTTCTCAGGGTCCTTATTCCTACTGTCCCTTCAATATCTGAGACAGCATATGCAGTTTTCAGTTGGTTCCTAAATAAAAACTAGATGGAATTCAGAAGCATCACTGCCTCTGACCATGGAGGCAGAGCACAGCCATCAGAGCTAGCAACCATTGATAGCTTTTGCCTCCATGCATTTGTCTGGTCCTCCATCAGAGTTGGTGACCATCACTGCATCCTGGGGACTCCAACTCCCACTAGCCCCTGCCAGCACTGCTAATGGTCAAGGGTGATGGGAGCTGAGTCCAGCAACATCTGGAAGGCCACAAGATGCCCCATCCCTGGCCTATTCCGACTGGCAATGGCTCTCAGGTAGATATCTGTCCCACCATTTGCTACTTGGAAATTAACAAACTGGAAATGTATGTCTAATTAACAACATCAACAACCTGGGACTTTTTGCAGATGCAGTTTTAGGGTAGAGTAACCAGTCTGGCCACACTAGTTGCTGGAACCATAGGGGGTGCTGCAACAATTATGTTGGACGGAGCACGAAAGGTGGGAGCACCAAATTTTAGCATCTCATAGGGCGTTGCTGAAATTTCAGGGTCCAAAATCTGCCACTGCTTCTCCTTGCATGTGCTCTACCATGAAGCCTTCCCAGTGTGGGTTGATAGTCTTTCCAGCTAACATTGCATATTGAACGGCAGTCATCTTGGTGTTTCAAGTGACTGGGGTGGGGGGTGGGGAAAGGATTTATCTTGCAGCTATTTTTAACTTTTCAATAACTATCACAAGCTCTTCAAAGCACTTTCTGAGAGAGCTGTCTGTCATGTACCATTGCTTGATGCATGCAGCATAAACCGGCTGTGCACGATGGAATGCCTCCATCTGGGTAAGAAATTGGAAAGTAAAGCCTTCATGATATTTGGGAGCAGCTCAGGGGTTGCAAACAGTTTCCAGGGGAGACACACATACACAAAAAGAAAGAATAATAATTCAAAAGCACAAAAGGGAAACTCAGGCAATGACTTGTCCAAAAGCAACATTAAAACAAAAAACTACAAACCTAAAGTTACACAGAATGACATCAGCATTGTGCTACGATGTTCCAATATCTTTCCCCCAGACACATTTGGAATAAAACATTCAGGCTGCAACTCTCTCTTCGCTTGAATTCAAGCAAAGCTCCTACTGGAATCAATGGCACTTTGTAGACCTGTCAATCTGCAGGCCTGCCATCGTTTGTTTGTTGGAAATACATGAAGTTAGTGGCAGGCACAAGTGTGTATTTTGAACACAGTTGACCTGAAATCAGGCAGCAAGTTTGGAGTTCATTACAGTGGTACCTCAGGTTACATACGCTTCAGGTTACATACACTTCAGGTTACTTTGCTTCAGGATGAGAACAGAAATCGGGCTCTGGCGGTGCAGTAGCAGCAGGAGGCCCCATTAGCTAAAGTGGTGGTTCAGGTTAAGAACAGTTTCAGGTTAAGTACGGACCTCCGGAACGAATTAAGTACTTAACCTGAGGTACCACTGTATTATACAGAATCCACAGGGCATGGGCTTCTCCCCTGCCTTGGTTTTTACTTCCTGGGCTGAGGATGTAACCTTTCTACCTCCATCAGACTTAGAGAATGAGTCCCTAATGATATTGCATTAGAACCCTGTTATGCACTGAGCTTGGATCCTAGAACAATAGGCAGGTAGGATCCTAGAAGGCAGCAACCTGATTGGTCTACAGGAGCTGCCTAATCCGGCTCCAGGAGGAAGTGAATCAGTATCCCGATTGGCCTGCAGAAGCAGCCCAATCAGGCTCCAGGAGGAAGTGAATCAGCAACCTGTTTGGCCTGGAGGAGCAGTCCAATCAAGCTCCAGGAGGGGAGTTGAATCAGCCAGTCACGCGGGACCCATTTTGGGGGAAAGCACTCACTCACTGTTTACCATGAGCTGAAATAAAGAACATGAAATCAACACTCAACTCCGAGTATATTTCAAACTAGTGAGAAGCCTGCAAACAGGATATGAGCACAACAGCAACACCTGCAGTTCCCAACAACTGGTATTCAGAAACATAACCATAGCCATAATGGTTAGTAGCCACTGACAACCTATTATCCCTGAATTTATTTAATCCTGTTTTAAAACTATCCATGTTGGTGGTTCTCACTGTCTCTTGCGGGAGCAAGTTCCAAGGTTTGTCTATGGGCTGCATGAAGAAATGCTTGCTTTTCTTTTCCCTGAATCTTCCATCATTCAGTTCTAGTATTATAAGAGAGGAAGAAAAACTTTTCTTTATCCACATTCTCCATGCCATGTATAATTTTACAAACTTCTATCTTGTCATCTCTTACTTGCCCTTGCTCAAAACTCATCCTACCTCTTCCACAAGTGGGAACAACTGCAGCCAGCAACTGCAGAATGGGGCACTGTCAACTCCTCCAAGGAGGTGGAGTAAACAGACTTGGGCCGTCTTCTTAAGTCTTCAGGGGGTCTCAGATCTTTGCTGAGATCTTCTTCCCACTGCTCAGCCAATAAGGGGCCACTGGGAGCTGTCCATTGTCCTAGCTTCTTCTTAAAACAACTTGGCTTGCCATTATTTGTCTCAAAGAAACTCAAGTCTAATGGTTTCCGCTTCCCCTGAGAGTGCCAACCCTGAGAAGAACAGGATCCCCACCGTGGAAGAAAGGCAGGGTGGAAATGGAATTAATAAAGGAAAAGCAAGAATTCTGAAATGAAAAAGCACACTTTTCCCATTACACACAAATATGTTACAGCAGGCAGCACCAGAGAAGAGGAATTCCCTCCTGTGTGTGAGAGAGAAGGAGAAATTCTGCTTCCAAAATGGTTCTTGCTATCTGCAGTTTTTATAAGTACCTGTATTAAAATTATGGTATTTGCAGATCTATGAGTATTATCCAGTTAATCAAGAACACTTTTTAAAATCAATCAAAGTAGGAATGGATGGACCCATTAATGTCCTAGTAAGGCATGAGGATGAGAAAAAGTCTGTTCCCTTCCATTTTCCAGGAAGATATTTAATGGAATTCCATTAATCTGCACAGAAACAGATTTTTTTAAAATATGGACATTATTGGAGGCCTTGGGGTTGTGCATTGTCCCTGGTCCTCCAATAATGTTTCCTTCACAAGTGCCCAGGGCCTGGAGCAGCTACCATAGAAGCCAACAACTAGGGGCTGAGAGGGCTTCGGTCCCCCCATAAAATATTTGAGGGGTCTGCCCCCCAAAGTTGATGGGCATTGCCATTCTAATGGAGTATGTGCACCACATTATGTGATTGATTATGCAGGGCGGGGCTTACCTGGGTCTCCCCAGTATTTTATTCAAGTTGGCACCCCTAGCAGCTACTGCATAGGGCTTCTTGCCACTGCTTGCTTTAAGAACAAATATAGCAAGGGCTCAGTGCTGGTGCATTGAGCGGATCTTAACGTAGTTGTGCTCAAAGTGTGCAGCAGCAAGAAGCCCTGCCTAAGCCCTGGGTAGCCAGAGGCCCCATTTTGAAAAGTTTAAAAGATGGATACATTTTTAGGAGGTAACACGCAACTCTTGGTGATCCATGAACTGATCTGACTCATGATCCACCCAGATTCAGTCAGGGGTGTCTGCTTTCCTGAATCTGAGCTCAAGCGCTCAGAATCTGAGCTCAATCCTCCCCTATTGCTAATCAAAAACAGTTTAATCAATCAAACTGCTTTTATCAGTTAAACATTGCAGCCATCTCTCTCTCTCTCTCTCTCTCACACACACACACACACACACACACACACACACACACACACGCTTTTATCAGTTAAACATTGCAGCCATCTCTCTCTCTCTCTCTCTCTCTCTCACACACACACACACGCTTTTATCAGTTAAACATTGCAGCCATCTCTCTCTCTCTCTCTCTCTCTCTCTCTCTCTCTCTCTCTCACACACACACACACACACACACACACACACACACGCAAGGATTGCTGACCTCTGGCTTGGCTATTCCAAGCAATATCATTGGGGGGGGTGTTTCTGAGGGACTCCGTGTTTCTGATATTGCAACAGTGCCCCAAACAACAGCCTTTTAAAAATATATTTTTAAGCATTTGGATAATCTCCCTCCTTCTTCAACAAAAAAAAGCTCATCCTGATTTACAAGTGAAGTTTGGGTGCTAAAGCAGAAACCAGTATTGAATTTAAACCATGTGGAGTGTGTGTCCCCCTAACCTTGAGTGGCAGCACCTTTATCTATTGTTTAAGAAGAACATAAGAAGAGTCTTCCTGGGTCAGACCAAAAGCCTGTCTACTCCAGCATCCTGTTTCACACCGTGGCCAACCAGCTGCCTCTGGGAAACCCACAAGCAGAACAGGAAGACAATAGCCCTTGCTTGCTATTGCTCCTTGGGAAACAGTAGTCCTGCTGCCTCTGATCCTAGAGATTTGCATATAGTTATCAAGACAGCTCATTATTCCCCATGAATTTATGTGGTTACCTTTTAAAGATGTTCAAGTTGGTGGCCATTACACATCTTGTGGCAACAAATTCCATAACTAGGCATGGTAAAAGTAAGCACATCCTTATTGGCTACAGGGAGGTCTTGATATGGCTAAAATTGTGGGGAAGGGCTTAAGGGTTTATTTAAGGGTGTCTATATTCTCCATTCCACACCGCTGCAGTTTGAGCACAAATCAAAACTCTTGATAATTCAGAAGAAATGAACACAAAATATTGTGGAGGGGAACGTGTGGCCCACCAGATGTTGTCAGACTACAAAGCCTATCATCCTGTACCATGGCGACTGGGGCTGATGGGAGTTGTAGTCCAACAATATCAGAAGCGCTGCAGGTTCCCCACTCTTGGATTATATCTATGGATAAAACTGATAAACTTTGGGACAGTTAGGACCCCAATCCAGAGAATAAAAATAATGTGTGGAAACATCTGGACTGTGCAAATGCTCTTAGAAGTTTGCTAGGGGTGGAGGAGGGTTGAGAGGACCTTATCCCAAAGTCCGGATAATAGATGTGTGATGTCTTGCACAATCCAGTGTGTATGTTTTTGCACACGTTTGTGTGGAAGCTTGGTAACCACAAGTACAGTCAGTGATGCGAGATGCTTGCGCTATCTGGGCTGAAGTGCCAATGTGAACAAATGCAATCTGCCTCTAAGGTTTGAGATTATTGTCCTCTCAGCTTCTTCCAATATGATGCTTAAAAGAATTCAGTCCAAACTGAATGCTCTGGGGAAAATTGCCTGGGACAATGCACCTTCACAACACAGTTCTCCAGAATTTCTATAGGCAAAGGGTTGAATGACAGATACATGTTTTCTGTCCAACTCTTTTGAAACTCGGTGCTTACTCCATTGGCATACAGATAATGAAAGTCAAAGAGAATTTAAGGGCGATAGACAGACTTGGAAAAGGAAACAATGGACGGCCAGGCCTGATTGACTCCCTGCCGACTTCCATGTGGCATCTTTTACTGACAAACTGCTTTCAAGAGGACAGCTTTCCATCAGACAGACGCAACGGGAGATGGAGTGGGAAGCACAATACTCACCCTCCTTCAAAGATCTTGATCCGGGCTGGCTCCCCTCGTTTGGATATGGGAATGTCGTCTTCTGGTTTTCCTCTTTTCTCCTCTTCCTTTTCAGTTCTCATTTCGTCCTTTCGACCTTCGTTGGGGAGGAGCGAAGGCAGGTGAACCTACCTCGCCAAAGGATGAAAGTAACGGTTTTATTATTCTTCCAAAGGCTTGTTACCAAAGACAGACACCTTGGACAAGGCTCTCTCTCTCTCTGGAGAGTCGGGGAGGAAACCCGGCAGCCACCCTAAAGTCAGTGATAATTAAGTGAAAGATTTAAACCTGATTTGGAAGGTTCTCATTTTAGACCTGGTGCTACTGTTCCGAGCTGCATGGGGTGGGTGGGAACAAGCAATGGGGCAGAACAATTGCTTTAAAGTTGCATAAAAAGAACCTGGGGAATCTGGACTGAGGACTTTGCTTGGCTTTCATGACCCTGTGCATTTTGGGAGTCGTACAGGAGATCACCAGACACAAGAGCGGTTGCGAGTTTTTCTACTGTACAGCGAGTTCTGCACCTCCCACCTTCACTGTCCAGCCTCAAGACCGAACTCCAGTCCTTCCTCTCCACTCCTTCCCAGGTTTCAGGTAGACAGTCTGTCCCCAGCAGCCATGAACATATTGTATGGATAACTGTTCAAGCATTCATTCAGTGCTTGGAGCGGGAAGGGACAGGGCATTTCTGAACACTTCTGTCGTGATAAGCATGCAGGACTAAGACCTGGTAGATTGGGGGTTCAGGTCTCCACTCAGCCACTAAACTCACTGGGTGACTCTGGAACAAGTTGTGACCAATGGGTATGGGGCTGAATCATGAAAACACACCCCAGCATCTCCCTGGCACTAAGAATCAAAACCTTCTGACCAGTCAAGGCCTGGGAAATCAGGTGGGAGGGTAGAACAGGATCCCCAGTGCCCAGGAATCCCTCGTCAGCTAGATAACTGTTTCTACAGGACAAGGGAAGAAAGGAAGTCAGGTATGAATCTGGTTAAGTTGCTGGGACCGTTCTCCAAAAGCAATCTGGATTTCATTTAAATTTTCATCCTGGAGCGATGCCTTCAGCATGCTTTGAAGTTAACCAGCCCAGCACACAACCACCCCCTCCCCACAAAAAACACACACCAAACATACCCCAAACATCCCTCTCTGAACGACCCCCAAGTGGTTCTAAGCATTTGATCTTCTTTTCATCTCATTGGAAAATAGCCCAAACACAGCTTTTTCTCCAGGACAGTCATGTAACGCTATGATTTCTAGCATGTCTTCATAAACAGCAGCTATGTTTACCCCAGACTGATCTGTACCGTGTGAAGCTCTGCTTAAGTGGCAGACTGTCTTGGATCTGCTCTAGCGATGAATGAACCTGTCAATTTCAGTTTACCTCCATTTCTCATTTTCCCAAACTTAAGATTGCAACTTAAGAAACAAAAAGCATGTATGAAAATTTGTGTGCATTTTAAGGCACATTTCTTCTAATATGCACATTTTTGCATGCATCTTTCCAGGCAAATTTCCCACAATACAATGCAATCTGGCACATTTTTTTCACTTATCCAGTTTTGTTCACGCCTTTCCCTAATATATCCACTTCTATATTTTAATGGCAGCCTCCATGTCAATTCTTACTCACAAAACAGGTGAGGACAAAAGGAAAACCCAATTTCCTTACCTCCGACATTTTGGGGTTCCCGGCGCTTGAGGGCACAAGCCTCCCTGCCTCTGGACGTGGAGCAGCAGACATGGTGTAGGTTTCTTTGCTCACCTTTTGCTTGGAGCGCAGGAGCGAAAGGGCTGCTTTGGTGGACACACCGGGGAGGTTGGGATTATACAAACTAACGCACCAGCCGGCATACACCGAGGACCTTCGGTCAACTTGCTGGATGTGATTTGGCTTTGTGTAATTTAAATAGCACCAACTGACATTAGTAGTTGTATGGAGACTGGGGAACTGAAATACCTTCTTGACATCTGGCCCCTCTTGGGACTTCTTTGAACTTTGGGCAGCCTCAGAATGAAGAGCTGGACTTGGGGAGGTTGTTGCAGGTGGCTCCACAGGCTCTTTCGAATCTTCTTTCTTCACCATCTGCGGAGATTCCTTGCTTTGCAACTGCTTGCCAGCTGGATGCTTAGATTCCTCGTGCCCCTCAGAGCTCGAGACCTCAGGCTGTGGAGAGGCTGGCCATAAAGTTCCCTGGACTTCTTCCAACTCAGACTGCTCAGGCGACACATCCGGGAGCACTTCTGACTTGACTCGCCTTTGGTTGTGCTTCTTCCCTTCCTCTGTTGCACGGGGGGCCACCACTGCTTCTGACTTCTCCTCCATCTCAGAGAACTCTTCCTCCTTCACCCTTTTTTGCTGCTGGGTTTCCATCGTGAGTTCCAAGCTTCCGGCTGGAGACAGCATCCGCTTGCTTCCTCCGACAGTCGACGGACTCCCTTCAAGATCCAACAGGCTTTCGGATGGCGAGCCAAGAGGAATGTATCCTTTCTTCTCCGAGAGGGACAGCGGCAGCCTTAGGTAGGGTGTCTGGAAGATGCTCTTCTGCTCTTCAGTGATCATCTGTGCCAGATCGAGGCCGATTCCGTGAACGTTAGCGGTGCAAACCAAGGTACCTTTGGCCTCATACTCGTCAAATCTCGGCAGGATGATAGAAGAGGCGCTGCAGTGTGACTGAGTGACCAGGATCTGAGAAAGGGTTGTATACATTGCGCTTCCGTAGGAGGGCATATTCGTCTGAATGCGAACTGGGACCACTAGCGACACGACAGGTTCAGATCGTGCAGGCACCACCAACTGAGAGATGGAGACAGATGCAGAGGGGCTGCTAGGCCGGGCCAAAATATGCAGTCTGCTCTCAGAGCTGTAGTCTGCAAATGGGGAGAAGATGGGACTTCCGGTGGGTGGAGAGAGCCTGGATTTGAGCTGGGGCAAATGGGCACCAATGTCACTTGGCAACTGGAGAGCAAGCTGGGACTGGAGGGGCAGAAAAAAGGCAGAATGGAGTGGTGGGGAGCCTGGGTAGTGCACAGGGACAAGGGACGGGCTCTGCCTGAGGGCCACGTCCCCTGGGTGGGACAGCAGTGGAGGGGCAATGTGAAGCTGGCCTGGGTGCAGCAAAGCGTCTTGCAGCGGGATGGCTGCATTCTCAAAGATGGAGTGCGGTATTTGCGGGATGGAATACTGAGCAGCAAAGAGGTCGGTCATTGTCTGGCTGGAGAAGAGCTCCACCGTCTGTCCCGATGGTGGCAAAAGATGCTGGAATGGCAAGAGAGAAATCTGTGGGGCCATGTACTGTTTTTCGTGGAGCGTCAATTGCGCCGATGGGTGGTGAAACACCTGCAGAGCTTCAGTGTAGGGATGGGTATATGTGCGCTCAGGGCAGTCTTTTGGCTCACCCTTGTCAGCTGGGTAGCCTCTTTGAGAAGAGGAGGAGGAGGAAGAGGACGGTGGTTGCTGCTGGGGCAAGCTTGCAGCTGAAGATTTGCTTGTGGACTGCAGCAGCTCTTCCGTTTCTGTCCCTCCTTTGGAGCCAGAGTCCGGCTCGTGCTCTGGGTGCCCAGCAAGAGACGCCTGCCTCACCAGGAAACATTTCCTCCTCTCCTGTGCTGCTGATGTTGTTGGTGGGCGGGGCAGGGAAGTGGGAGAGGAGGAGCATAAGCTCCCATAGTCAAACGATTTGCTGCGGGTCTCCGACATTGGAGAGGAGGGGGAGACGTTGGGCGTCTGCTCGGAGACGGACCTCCGCATTTCTCGGGTAGGGTGGTGAGGGTGGTGGTGGCCTGGCACTGTTAGCATGTGTGGGCCGAGCCCAATAGGTTTTATGTGGGATTCAGAGGACTGGGAAGCAGCTTCTTCACGTTCAAATGACGTTGAGCGGCTGGAGGCATGGGAGATGCTGCTCTCCTGACTGGGGCTCCTCACTGACTCAAAGCTGGATTCTCCAGAAGACTGAGCCATTTCCGCAAGCCTCAGCCTCTTCTTTTTGGGTGGCAGCTTCTCTGCAGGAAGCTGGGAGAGAGACTGGCTTCTCTGTGGCCACTGAAACTCCTCCGTCTTCTCCGGCTCTTTAGGGGGAGGTTCAGGCTCCGTCTCTGGCCTGTCCGGCTCTTCTGTGACCAGGATCTCAGGGACTTGGATGTTGGGTTGACGCACAAGCTTTGGCTGCAGGGAATGAGTCGGCCGGCTCTGCTGTGCAGCTGACTGAGAAGTGTATGGCAACGGCAGCTTTTCCTCTCCTTCCAAGCTGCTCAGTTGTTCAATAGAATCCGACTTCTCAAAGGAGCTTGTGTGCTGGATGACAGAGATCTCCTTTGAGGTCGTCCTCCTCTCCTTGACTTCCATACCAAAAGATGGTTTTGTAGTCCTAGAGTGGAAAGTGACACCGGCGTCAGAGAGCGGCATCGATTTGCTGAGGTCTGCTGGTGACGTCATGGACTCGGAAGTCAGGTTCAAGGCCACATCAGTGGGTTTCAAGCTAGTAAACTGAGCGGCTGCCCCAGAGCTACAGGAAGATGGACTGGTCAACTCAAAAGCCGGGGGGTCCTCATCATCACCAAGGCTTTTTTCCTTACGCCTTTTCCTCAGCGGAGTTAGTTCTAAACTGGTCCCCAGCTTATAATGCATCATCTGCGGCCAAGGATCAGATTCTACGGAACCCTTCTCGGCTTCCAACGAAAAATGAGAACTGGAAGATTGGGGCTTGGAGACCTGCAGTTCCGAACAGTAATACTTTTTGTGGGCTTCGTAATTATCCCGTTTCTTGTAGCGAGCACCGCAAACGTTGCACTCGTACATGAACCCTTTTGTTTTCGCGCCCTTCCTTGACTTTTTGGTGAGCTCGCTCTCCTTGCTTTCTTGTTCCTCGGGAGGTTTGGAAGTGCTTTCTTTGCTCGCCGTGCCCACGTCCTCCGAACCATACTCCACCCCCAATGGAAGTTCAATGGCGGGCTGCCGTTTTAGCATGCGTGGGTGGGAAGACACCTGACCGCGGCTATGGACCTCTGATTCGGTGATGTGGTCATCGAAAGAATAGCTACCTCTAAAGGTATGGGAGGAGCTGATGGTGCACGCAGCTGAAGGCATAGAGTGGCTTCGTAGGAGAGGCACTGTCTCTGTGGCACTGTGGGAATGCTGGAGTGATAGCAATGATTGTTCAGGCTTCATTTTTTCCATGTGGGGCATAAGTGACTTGGATGAATCGAGTTGGCTACCAGAGCCGGGTTTGATTTCTAACGCAAAGGGCTCTCTGTATGGGCCGGACTTTGGCGATTCAATGCTGCTGCGTCTGGACAATGAACTTCTCCTGGGCTTGACGCTGTCTATCTCGCTGGTGTCAACAACGGCTTCGTTAATAGTGATCAGTTTGGTGATATGTTCAATAACCTGCGTTCTGGGCACAGACAAAGGAACTGTGCTGAGTTTCTCCTCGGACGATACCTGAGGAAATTCCTGGGCAGTGGCTGCCGCTAGCATGGAAGTCCGTTGGCCAATTCTCCCACATTTGCCAAAAATGATCTCTGCATAAGACTTGGCATTGGTGTTTGGTGGGCTGATTTGCTGCTCGGCACTCTCTGACCTGGAGAAATAGCCAGATTCTGTGCTCCCTTTGCTGCCAGGGCTAAGGAAAGCTTGTTCCTCAATCACCTTCTTTCTTTCACTCAATCGGAGAGCGAGCTTCTGCTTGATAGTATGTGTTTCCTCCGATTTATGACTTTGGGCATGCTCCGAAGCCGGCTCCACAAACGGGCTGCTTTCCTCGAGAGACTGAGACAGGCTGGAGTGAGAAAACGAGCAGCTCTCTAGGCTAGAGCTCTGGCTTCCTGACCCGTACAACATGGTTTGCTTTCTCCGGGGTGACAGTTCTGTCAAATGGCTCGGCGCGCTCCTAGTCTCCTCCTCCGAGTCGGTGCTTTCACCCTCGGTGGGCTCTTCAAATTCCTCTCCGGCCATCTTCTCCATTTCCAAACCGGAAGGGTACAGCTCAGTCCCAGTCCCTGAGGCGAGACCGGCTTTGATCCGGTGAGCATGAGACTTCCGATGTTTATACAGATTGCTCTTGGTTTTGAAGGAAAAGCCGCAGGGGACGCAGGGATAGGGCCGCTCCCCTGTGTGCGAACGGATGTGTTTCTGGAGGACGCTGGGCTTGGCGCAAGGCCGGCTACAGTACTGGCAAATGTATTTGCCGGGTTTCTGGGGTTTCTTCTCTTTCTTGTGGCCTTCTTCCGAGGATTTCAAGGAAGCTTGCGAAGCGCGGGGAGTGTAGACCTTTGGAACGGAGGGCATGTCCTCTTCGGGGACGACAGGAGGACGGGACGGCAAGAGCTGGCCAGGGTGAAGCCCAGAGGATGGAAACGAACTGGAGGGACCTGCTCTGGCTGGGTCGACTAGCTGCCACGTCGTGGGGCCTTCAAGGACATGTTCCTGCTTCCGGGGAGGCATGAACGCTGGCGACAGGGGGTGCTGCTGAAGCTGGGAGATGTGCGGAGGGCGTTCAAAAGAGGGGCGTTTGAGCTGGGCTGGCCCTGTCTTCTCCTGGGCCTCCTCCCTCAAAAAAGGCTGCTGCGCTGCAACGTCCCGGAGGGGAGAGCCTTGCAAAGGAGCCGAGCTCCCCGGATAGGTAGCGGCGGACGAAACACTGCTTTGGAAAGCCTGTCCTTTGACAAGCCTCCTCCTCGACCCTTCCTCACCCTTCTTTGTGCTCCTCTGACTTTGTTCAGGATCCATGACCTTGGAAAGGGAAAGGCGAGGAGGGGGGAGATGGTCCAAGGAATCTATTTCGGGAAGGTGTCGGCAGGCTTCATGGATAATGAAGGAAGGACTCCTCTGTGTTAGCTCGCCGGCATTTAATGTGGGGCTGCCAAAGGTGGCGGCCAGAGAAAACGGTTGTTGACTCGAGATTTCAAAGCGTCACTCACTGCTGTTTGATTCGGGGGGGGGGAGGAACAGAGAGTGGGGAGGGAACAATGAAAAGGGGAAAAAAGGTTGGTTGAGGGTCAAGAGAGTTCACACTGGTAAAGCATGACAAACTACTTCAAAGCAGGAAAACGGTCCAAAACCTGTAGTCCAAATATTTTCCTTGTGGATTTTGCAGAGGCTTTAAAGCGGGCCATTTTTATCACCGTTGATGGTGGCAAGCCTTCAAAGAGGAGAAGCAACCCAGAACATTGCCTCGGGTCCTTTTTCTCATGCAAACCTTGGCAAACGTGAGGCTCCCATGCTCATCTCGCAGCCATCTTTCTCCTTGGCTTAGAAAAACAGCACTTGGCAGTCCTCTGTTTCTCTCTGCATGTGTGCCCTGATTCCTTCTTTGCTTTCCTCTTCTTCCCCTTTGCCGTTCAGAGACCTCGGGAACCAGACCGATCACAATCCTGCAACGACATTTGTCGAAGAGGTGAAAACACACCCAAACACACAATTGCCACCGTTTGCATTCATCGTGTTTTAAAGCAATCCAATATTCAGAGAACACAGGAGGAACGCAGGAAGCTGCCAAGTCAGACCATTGGTCCATCTAGCCCAGTACTGTCTGCACGGACTGGCAGTGGCTCTCCAGAGTTTTCCCCAGGCGTACCTGGAGAGGCCAGTGATTGAACCTGGGACCTTTTGCATGCGGAGCAGGTGCTCTATCACGGAGGGAAAGTCCTTCCCCAATGGAACTGAAGACAACAGAACTCCCTTTTTGCATAAGCAGGCAGTGGATCATGCTTCCTGGCAGCAATCCTAGGCAGACTTATTGCAGTTGAGTTCTCCCACACACACACACCATGCACACTTTTTTAAAAAAGTGCTAATGAACATAACCCAGGGTAGTAGATGTATTCCAGAAAACATGCACAGCCAAGATGACCTCAGACTGTAAACAGTCACCTGCATTTAATTACTCAAAATTAACTTTGATTCCGCCCCGCTTCCTGCAGCTGCTGTGAGCTGGACAACTTTATAGGTTAGATATTTGCATTTATTTATTTTTTCATTTAAAGAAAATCCTGTTCTCTCGTGAATGTCAGAAACCTTATCCAACCGAAGGGGCAAATAGGTGCTGCTCTGGGGTTTGCCTAGAAAAGGCAGGGAAATGAACAACATAGAAGGCCTTTAATAACAGAAAATATGCAAATGCAGAATGTGTTCTCATCGTCTTTATGATATCACATAAAGTCGATCTTTATGGTATCAGACTCCTGGAGCTGTGGCTTGCAGGAGTCAGCGGGAGTTATTTCCAGGTAAACATGGTTAGGATAAGGCTGTAGGGTTGGCATTTATCACATGTGAGGTTTATAAATGTTACATATGCATCACATAGATCGAACCCCAATGAAGGTCCATCCAAGCTGGTCCTTCCAGATCAGGGCTAGGGAAACTCTTCCATCCCAAGGGCCTCATCCCCTCATAGGGAACATTTTGAGGGCTGCACGCCAGTAGCTTGCATGGCCACAGGCAAAAGTGGGTATGGCAACAGATGCGACTTATCTTTGTACAGTTCTGGACACGCGAACATCAGAGTCTTCCAGATACATTCACAAACACATTTCTCCATTCTCTACCCAGGCAAGCGAGAGGCATTATCACAGTTCAGCAACATGTTCCAGACAGCCAAAATGACTTGAGGCGGTTGTGGAGCAGGGCTGGGGAGCTGCGTAGCATGGGAAGAATTCTGAGGGCCAGACAGAGAGGCCTGGAGGGCTGAAATCCCCCCCCCCCGAGGTTCCCCACCCAATCTACACTACTGTCTTCTGACCTGTTTGTCCATAGTCGATTTGGGGCAGCTACAGAGGAAGAGGGGCGAGGCCACCACTCAGGGGTAGTCCCCGCACTTCATATGCAAAAGGTCCCGGGTTCAGTCCTTGGAAACCCCTATCTAAGGAGTCAAGTGCCCAGTATACCTGAAGGAGCTTCTCCACCCCCTTTGTTCTGCCCGGACACTTAGGTCCAGCGCCGAGGGCCTTCAGGCACTGCAAGAAGTGAAGTTACAGGGAACCAGGCAGAGGGCCTTTTCCGTAGTGGCACCTGCCCTGTGGAACGCCCTCCCATCAGATGTCAAAGAAATAAACAACTATCTGACATTTAGAAGACATCTGAAGGCAGCCCTGTTTAAGGAGGTTTTTAATGACTGATGTTTTAATGTATTTTTAATCTTTTGTTGGAAGCTGCCCAGAGTGACTGGGGAAACCCAGCCAGATGGGTGGGGTACAAATAAATAGAAAATTATTAATTTATTATTATTATTATTATTATTATTATTATTATTATTATTATTATTATTGAAGAAGACCCCCCTAAATGAACTCCTGGAGAACTACTGCCAGCCAAAGAAGGTGAAATATCAGGCTAGTTGGGAAAATAGCCTGACCTGATATGAGGCACCTGCCGATGTTCTTAGAAGGTGATTTCTCATCATTTCTCTGAGTAATTGCTAACCTTCAAACCGTGATGCATCGTAGATATCAGCGCCATTGTGACATCTCCAGGCTCATCGTTTCTGTGGAAAGAGAAAAACAAATTGCTCTAAGTTTGCTTCACTTTTAACCAACTATGGGGGGGGGCGGTTTGCAAACATGTGAAGACCCGTGGGCCATTTGATGCCATAAGAGGCAAGCAACATAGTGCTCTTAGGATGCTGCTGGATACCAACTCCCATCAGCCTCAGCAACAGGAGGGCCTATGGACAGGGATCATGGGAGCTGCTGTCCAACAACTTCAGTCTATTGCTCCTGCCATAGATACTTCTTTTAATAAACATCTGTGGCAACAAGACACTCATTTCAATCAATCAATGGCCAACAGCTGCTTCCGCCAACCCAACAATCTGTGACTCAACCAGGGATGGGTGTACCAGTCTATTTCTTGACTCTCACATGAATTCACACCCAAATCTGTTCCATCCTGTTTCCGCATTGATCTGTATATATATTTTTAAAAGCATAGACAAAAAACAGCGATTTAAATACGTATTGCTGCATTTCTGAAGCCGAGAGCATTTGAGGAATGTGAAATCTGGGGAATTAACTGAGAGTTGTGTCCAATGTTGCTCATAGATGAAAATAATGGACATGATTAACTTTCTACCTCCTGTCATAGGGGCTGGCCCTGGGCATTCCTATCCTCATGGAAGGTAAGTCTATTGGTTCCCAGCTGCCATAAAGGCTATGTTCTACCTCCACCGTAAGAGGCTGTATGTCTCTGAATGCAGCTTCTGGGAATCACAAGTTGGGAGAGAGTGTTGTGGTCTCAGGTCCTGCTCCCAGGCTTCCCACAGGCATCTGATTGGCCATTGTGAGAACAATGGACTAGATAGACCTTCACCAAGACTTTTCTAATGATCGTATGTGCTTGAGGATGTCCTATTGTGCCTGGGGATGGTTCCAAGGCCTGAGCACACACACAGCTCCCGACTGAAACCTCAGAACCTTCAATTACTAGCTTCACCTTCAAGTTCTCTCCCAACAGCCCTGACATATAGGGCAATTGTTCTCTAGCAAGCCAAAGGTCCCGGGTTTTCAAGCCTGGACTGGAGGGAGTTCTCAAAAGAGTTTTCAGCTCAGCCCAAGTAACCAGTGATTGCTAGGGTGGTTTTATTTTGTCTTATTTCTACAATGTCATTTCTGTGGTAAACACTGACCATGAAAAATATTGCACATTAAACACACAAGAGCACACACACACACACACACAAACAAATCCAAGACACTACGGCCTTGGTAAAACTCATTGAGCGGACTGTAAATATTTCACCAAGGACCTCACCAGCACAAATGAATGCAACAGTGCCTTGATCAACAACACACACACACAAAAACACTCACACCCCTGCTCCATTTAATGGCAGGAGGGTGAGGAATACTTACAATGTATTTGATTTCTGCAGCTCTAATGGTGTTTGCTCTTTCCTTTATTTTATTTATTTTATTCTTTCTGAAGGGCTTAATTCAGCCTGCAAAACAACAAAGGTGCATAGCAAATCAGAGAAACGCATTTAAAAGGAAACACTGTTTTCAACCACGGACAAACCTTTGGGTAGAGAATGGAACACACACACACACACACAAACAAACAAACAAACAAACAAATAAACACAAAAAGGTAATGCAAACCTTAAAACACAAACTTGCTCCCGACAAACTGACTTTTTCCATAGACTTTTTATCATATGTGGTGGGAATGTAGAGAAGTTAGAAAATTTTGAGAAATGATATATAATGACTTGAAAAAAATGTTTAAATTGACATTTGTAAAAAAACAAACAAAACAGAAGCATTTTTGTTAGGGATTGTAGGACAAGACCTGCCAAGAAAAGTAAATAACTTATTTATGTATGCTACAAGAGCGGCAAGAGTCTTGTTAGCACAAGGATGGAAGAATAAGGAAACCCCAACGAAAGAACTGTGGCAAGAAAAATTGATGAGCTATGCGGAATTAGCCAAATTGGCATATAAACTGCGTGAAAAGGACAACTGTGACTTCAAGGAAGAATGGGAACTTTTTACAAACTATCTAAAAAGACAACAAAATGAATTGGACTCTTTGGCAGGTTTTCAATAAACATTCACAAATTTATTAGCTGAACATATGATAGATAAAGTAAGGATATGTACAATTTCATAACATGCAGAAAACAATATATGTAAAGAAATCAGAGAGGGGAGCTGAGGGAAGTCCTGGGGGGGGGGAGGGTTGAGGGCGGGAAATAATGTAATTGATTAAGAGGATTGATAAATTGTTATGTGGAAATTGGTTAATAAAAATATTTTTTAAATAAAGCTGACTTTTTCCATAGAGAGATGCTTAACCCCACGCATTGAGTTGACAGTCGCAGAGGTGCGCGTGTCTGTGATCAGACGTGTGGCGATGGACCTACCTGCACTAAGTGACCAGGGGAAGCATCACAAAAGAAGTTGGCCTCAAACAGAACTCTAGCTGCAATTAAGCAGGTGGAGAGGAATTGCCTTACACTATGTGTCCATCTAGCAGTTCGAAAGCACGTCAAAGTGCAAGTAGATAAATAGGTACCGCTCCGGCAGGAAAGTAAACGCCTTTCCGTGCGCTGCTCTGGTTCGCCAGAAGTGGCTTAGTCATGCTGGCCACATGACCCAGAAGCTGTACGCCAGCTCCCTCAGCCAATAAAGCGAGATGAGCGCCACAACCCCAGAGTCAGTCACGACTGGACCTAATGGTCAGGGGGCCCTTTACTTTTACCTATGTGTCCATCTCACTTAGTGGGGGGGGGGGAGACTCAAACTGGCAGTTGTTCTCCAAAAGATCTCAGAGAAAAGATCACATGTAGAAGGTTCCAGGGTCAATTCCAGCTAGGGCTTGCAGAGTTCCCTGCCTGAAAACTCTGAAGAGCTGCTGCCAGCCAGTGCAGACAACACTGAGCTGGATTGACCAAGGATCCAAATCACTATACAGTATGTTTCCAATGTTTCCGATACCTGTTACCTGACCTCTTTAGCTGTAGATTCTGGGGATCAAACCTGAAAAACTTCTGCATCTAAACGGTGCGATCTACTCAACAGGGCTAGGATTCTGTCTCCCTAAACCAAGGAGAGGCAACGTGAGGCCCTCCACATTATTTCAAAAGTACTCTTCAGTCAATCGGTTCAGACGTCTGGCAAGAAGTGGCCCTGCCCACTTTTCATTCTAGCCCCACCCATTCCTGGCTTCAGGCCCCGCCCACCACCAGCATGCGTTCTCCATCAGTTTACCCCTCAACACTAAAAGGTGGTTGCCCACGAAAGGTTGCACCAAAGCAGGGGTATCCAACATGGCATCCTCTAGATGTTGTTGGACTCCCATTCCCATAAACCCCAGCCAGGATGACCAATAGTCAGAGATGATGTAGTCCAACAACATTTTGTGGCTATCCTTGCCCTAAAGGGCTAGGGGGTTGATGCAAGCTAGGGTTTCCTGCCACCTTGAGTTTCTTTGGAAGAAAGTTGGGATATGTACATTTAAGAAATAAATTTTAAAACTAATCTAAGCCCTGTGCTGGCAGCACAACGCAAAACAAATTTAAAAGAATAATAAAAAAGCAATAAAACAAATTAGTATCTTGAAATCAACACAAAATATTCAGTGAAAGGGGTACTGGATTGCAATTGGGGTAGCATTTTCTGCATCCTGGGTTAGGTAGCATCTCAAGGTCAGAGAACTGAGACCCAAATCTACTGAAATTGACTTAGCATTCATTTCTCCCCTTATCTCTGCATTCCTGGCAAAGGGAAGGTGTTAAGAGAACTTCAGCTGAAGAGAGACCACTTTGTCATTTTAGTGAGAAGAAGAAGAAGAAGAAGAAGAAGAGTTTGGATTTGATATCCCGCCTTTCACTCCCCTTCAGGAGTCTCAAAGCGGCTAACATTCTCCTTTCCCTTCCTCCCCCACAACAAACACTCTGTGAGGTGAGTGGGGCTGAGAGACTTCAATGAAGTGTGACTGGCCCAAGGTCACCCAGCAGCTGCATGTGGAGGAGCGGAGACGCGAACCCGGTTACCCAGATTACGTGACTACCGCTCTTAACCACTACACCACACTGGCTCTCCTAGTGAGGCCATAAAAGGATCTTAGTGGCTGTTTCTGTTTTTACTTTCCCTTGCCTTTTAATTGATTCTGCTTTCCTCCCTTAATGTGACAAAAAAGGCAATATATTTCAGAGATTGAATGTGAATTAAAAAGTGTCTGCTGCATGGCTTTTATTACCATGACATTCGGCAGTTTGTGATCTTTTTGTTCCATTATTCCACAAGCTGTTTTGATTGGGAGTTTACAGAAGAACTCTTGCCAGTTATGTACCAGCCAGTTCAGATGCCCCCGCTCTTAACGGTCTTCTTCAGGCATTTGGGTGCCATTGGCTCAGTTCAGACATCTTGCCAAACAGGAAGCTTAACTATGGTTTGGTGTTAGCAGCCTACAAACAAAGCCGACTTCCTTTTAACAGATCAAACTAAGGGGAGGAAGGGAGACCAGAAAACCTGAATTGGCAGTGTATTCATCAAGCGATCTTTAAATAGAGTTTCTGTGCTACCTCTTTATAATGTTGCTTCCCTATTTTGGTACATAGTAGTGACTCAAAGAAAGCAACTTTCTTCCCCCACGAGCTGAAAATTACTATGGCTGCACTTGGGCCAGCGGCTGAAATATCACTTCAAACCAAGTGCCTTGGTGCTGAAATCCTATCAAAAGAAAACTTCCTTAGCTTATCGGCCCTTGCAGACAGTAGACAAGATTATTTGAAACGGCCCTTGAAGCATTGTTATTTGCTTTTACAGTTTCAGCAGATGATTTGTTGCTGACATATATCAAATTGAAAGCAATGGCATTTTGCTTCTTTATTTAGAAATATTTATACCTTGGCCTTTTGAACAGAGAACAATAATGCCTCCAAGTTGACCCACAAATTTTTATATATATGAACACGGGAAGCTGCCTTGTATCAATGACTCATCCAGATGATCTGTTTATTGAGCATCCATCCTCATTTGCTTGCAGAAAGCTTACGCAGAGGTTAGATTATGTCTGGTCTTTGTTGAGCATTCATCCTGATTTGCGTGAGGGTGTTGAAACGCCTCCCCATTAATTATTTGTTCATTCCACACTTTTCAGCACAACTGCCTGTCACTTGCCCAATCACAAAAGTCTCATTTTTTATTTAAAATGGTGTTGTGGTGCTGGGGCAGGTGAGCATTTCAATCGACTTTAACTGTGCAAACCTAATTTTCCGGTGTGTGCTTGAACTGCTCCTGCAAAACAATGGCTGCCTAGATACAACCCAAGTCAACCATTGGTCTATCTCACTCCACTGGTGAAGGAACAGGGAGCGGGGGGAGCGCACCGCCCCCTGCACCATATGGGGAGGAGAGTACAGTGGTACCTCGCAAGACGAACGCCTCGCAAGACGGAAAACCCGCTAGACGAAAGGGTTTTCCGTTCTGGAGGCGCTTCGCAAGACGAATTTCCCTATGGGCTTGCTTCGCAAGACGACAGCCCATAGGGAAATATCCGGGACAGCAGGGAAGCGCAGCGCATCTTCCCCACTGTCCTCGGACCTCCTCCGAAGCCGGGCGGTGGGGCGGGAACGCCTCCTCCCGCCGCCGCCGGGCTTCGGAACGATGCTCCGAAGCCGGGCAGCGGGGAGGGAACACCTGCCCCCGCCGTCCGGCTTCGAAGCATCGTTCCGAAGCTGGGCGGCGGGGAGGGAACACCTTCTGAAGGCGGGCGGGGGGCGAAAGTCTTTGTCCCCCCCCTGCCTGCCTTCCCGGGAGAGCGGAGAAACACAGCGCGTTTCTCCGCTGTCCCGGAGGGCTTTTGAAGGCAGGCGGGGGGAGCAAAGACTTTCGCCCCCCGCCCGCCTTCAGAAGAGGTCCAGGACCTCTTCTGAAGGCGGGCGGGGGGCGAAAGTCTTTGCTCCCCCCTGCCTGCCTGTCCCGGAGGGCTTTTGAAGGCAGGCGGGGGGGAGCAAAGACTTTCGCCCCCCGCCCGCCTTCAGAAGAGGTCCAGGACCTCTTCTGAAGGCGGGCGGGGGGCAAAAGTCTTTGTCCCCCCTGCCTGCCTTCCCAGGGGCTTTTAAATCACCCCGGACAGCGGAGAAGTCCTCCGCTGTCCCGGGGCGATTTTAAAATGCCACCCGCCAGCATTTTAAGATCGCCCGGACAGCAAAAGCCCTTGTCCCCCCCCCCCAGCCTTCAGAAGAGGTCTGCGGACAGACTGTCCCCGGACCTGGTGTGAAGGCGGTTTCCCTAGGAACGCATTAATTGATTTTCAATGCATTCCTATGGGAAACCGTGCATCGCAAGACGAAAAACTCGCAAGACGAAGAGACTTGCGGAACGAATTAATTTCGTCTTGCGAGGCACCACTGTACCATCATGGCCACCACCACCCCAGACACGTGCCACACACCCCATTGCACCGCCCCCCCCCCAGGACGCACGCCATGTCCCTGGGATACACGCCCATGCGGGCGGCATGCCACGCCCCCGGGATGCACATCATGCCCGACAGGACACACCAGTCACGCCCCCACCTGCTCTCTGCCCCCGGTGCCGGAGCATGTAGCTTCACCACTGTCTCACTCAGTACTGTCTGCTCTGATTGGCAGTAGCATTCCAGGGTTTAAGTCAGGGGTCCATCTCAGCTAGTGATGTCAAGAGAATTCCACCCAAAATGGGAGCAGAAATTCCCACAATTAACAACTTCACCCCCATCATTCTGCCCGGACACTGAGGTCCAGCGCCGAGGGCCTTCTGGAGGTTCCCTCACTGTGAGAAGCGAAGTTACAGAGAACCAGGCAGAGTGCCTTCTCAGTAGTGGCGCCCGCCCTGTGGAATGCCTTCCCACCAGATGTCACAGAAATAAACAACTATCTGACTTTTAGAAGACATCTGAAGGCAGCCCTGTTTAGGGAAGCTTTTAATATTTGATGAATTATTGTATTTTAATATTTTGCTGGACGCCACCCAGAGTGGCTGAGGAAACGCAGCCAGATGGGCGGAGTATAAATAATACATTTTGTTGTTGTTGTTGTTGTTGTTGTTGTTGTCATCTGGGGCCAGAACAAAAATCATGTAAGCAAATAATCACTATTGTTATTTTATTTAGTCTGCAAATAGCTCCTAAATAATTATTACATTACTTTCTACGCTGTGCTTGATGTTTCACTTCCACAGAAATGCACTGCAATGAATTGCTTAATTAATTAATTAAGCAATTAATGAATTGCTTAATTAATTGAGTAAATGTCAGCCGCGGTGGACAGTGAGACAAATAATGTAGGTTTTATCAGAAGCTGAACTGTAGTGTAACAGAAGCAGCGCTGATTGTGGTGAACCCAGGATGGGCCCGAAATCACTGCCTCTTACACCCTACTCCTAGCCCTACCTGGAGATGCTTGAGGATTGAACCAGAAACTTTCTGCTTCCATAGCAGATGCTCTGCTGCTATGCTGTAGATCTCAGAGTCACTTGCATAAGGACTGTAGCTCAGTGGGACAGCATCCGCTTGGCATGCTGAAGGTTCCATGTTTGATCCCTGGCATCTCCAGGTAGGAAGTCCATCTGAAATCCTGGAAAGCTTCTGCCAGTCACTGCAGACAAAGCTAGATGGACTAAAAATCTGAACTTGGGGTAAGGCAGCTCCCTGTGTTTTTCGTCCTCAGTATGGAGGAAGATGGGGACAAATTAGAATTAGCTGGCTCTGCCTGTCATTGGTTCTGTTGGCCTCTCTGCCTTATGCCCTGGTAGGTGGGGCTATCGTGATCAGAACTGTGGCGGGGCAAAGGATTAAATCCCCAATCGCCCCACAAAATGACACAGTCCTGGCCAGGATCGAGCCCCTCCTGGGTGCAATTTAGCAAGCAAGCCCAAAGACGTCAAGGCCAATCACAGGCTCATCATCACCACATGTGGTTTAGTCTCATGTTTGTTCCTTCCTCGGTCCAAGTACCGTGCCTCTGAACCAACGCGAGATGGTCTGTAATATTATGCCAACAGAGAGAATCGGCAAACGAGGAGCACATGTAATTCAATTACCACCTGAAAATGGATTTTAAGTGGTTCTTATGCTTATGAAGCAGTGCGATGAATAAATAAGGGGAAATGATTTATCCTCTCTGCTGCCTCCTTTCCACAGTATGCTCAGCTTTGTGGATTCACCAGTTAAAGATGCCCACTGACCTTCATTGGCTTCCATCTTCTCCACACAACTTAGGGGCAAACTACTAAGCAAGGACAGTGAGTAGGGAAAGTGGTCTGATCAACAAATCGAGAGCAAACATGCATATTCTTTTGCCTAAAATAGAAAATCTGCAAGGGGGGGGGGGGATTTTGAGCTGAGAAATGGCAGGTAAGTCACTTAGCCTAGGGCTGCCATACGTCAGGACATTACCGGGATTTCCAAGGCGGAATTGACATCTGGGGGGAATTTTCTGGGTAACACTTCTTTATTCATAAATAAATGACATTCGGGGGAGATTTTTGAAAGGTGGTGCTTTGTCCTGGATCTTAGGCAAGTCAATCAAAAAATCAAAAAAGCTCAACAATTTGGGGGGCTTCCTATTCGGGGTGTCCTGGTCTTAACTTTTTGAAACATGGAAACCCTACCTGTTTCCCCACTCCCATAATTTCTCAGTGTTAAACCCCTCCATGGGATTAAAAATATGGTAAACGTTCATATGGCGCTGTGGGTTAAACCACAGAGCCTAGGACCTGCCGATCAGAACCTCGGTGGTTTGAATCCCCACGATGGGGTGAGCTCCCGTTGCTCGGTCCCTGCTCCTGCCAACCTAGCAGTTTGAAAGCATGTCAAAGTGCAAGTAGATAAATAGGTAAGGTAGGGGAAGGTAAATGGCGTTTTTGTGTGCTGCTCTCGTTCGCCAGAAGCGGCTTAGTCATGCTGGCCACATGACCCGGAAGCTGTACGCCGGCTCCCTCGGCCAATAAAGTGAGATGAGCGCCGCAACCCCAGAGTCGGCCACAACTGGACCTAATGGTCAGGGGTTCCTTTACCTTTAAATGTTCATTTTAAAAACCTGCTTGTGTGTGTGTGTATGTGTGTGTGAATTGGAACCCACAAATTACTGGCGGAAACAAGGTTAAACACCTCTCCCACAATCTTTCTCTGCTTAAAATCTCACCATGCTGCTTGTTTCCATTTTTTTTCTTTTTAAAATGCCACTAGAGGATCCTTTACACAGTTGACGCCAGCCCCATAGACCTTCACCAGACAAAATGGGTCTATCCAGCCACCCATGATAAAACGTCTCAGAATATCACTCCCTTCCTGTCCCTGACAAATTTCCCTACCACTGCTCATCTGTATATACTTTGCTTTTCTTTGGCAAATTGCTTTCCAAAAATAAAAACAAAAACCCTCCCAAATCCCAGTGAGATGGGGCATGTTTATTCCTCCCTCTCCCCACCCCCGTATGTATATATTCCTTTCATAGACTTAAGGCTGAGTCAGCGACTTGTCAAGCCACTTCCCAAGTTCAAAGAAAAGATGGGTCTTGAACCCAAGACTATCTATCCACACCTCTCTCTGTCTCCTGAATGTTTCAGCTGACCTTCCAACAGAAGCCAGTTAATCGTTGACTAGTTCCCGGCATAAAACCCAAGTTAGGATATTCTAAAAGAATTGTTATTGAGAGAGATCTACGTATTTGCCAGTGTCATGTAAGGAGACCCTTCATCAACAGGCCCCAGAAAATGGGACCTGTATAAAACACTGCAATGGAGAATGTTCTTGTTCAAAGTTCCAGCCAGCCATTCCCTTTTCCTACATACTCCATTACGTTTCTGCCCACCTCCCAACACATATGGAGTGAAGCAACATTCTGTGCCCACTGAGCACGCTGTTTTGGAGTCCTGGCGCCCTTAAAACATTTGCCATTTTGGGGTAGTTTTCCAAATGTTTAGGTTTCCCCAAACCTGCCGCTTCTGTGAGTGGTTTGCTATGTAAGAATTGGCACTTGGAGAACTGAGTTTGCTGTTCGTGTGTGTGTGTGCGTGCGCGCGCGCGCGCATGTGCATATAAAATTGTTCCACAATCTCCTTCCCTTGCCTAAGACCTGCACATTATTATAGATATTAGACCAGGCATAGGCAAACTCAGCCCTCCAGATGTTTTGGGACTACAACTCCCATCATCCCTGACCACTGGTCTTGCTAGCTAGGGATGGTGGGAGTTGCAGTTCCAAAACATCTGGAGGGCCGAGTTTGCCTGTGCCTGCATTAGACTGTCCTACATCCGTTCATTCCCAACTCTCCATGCTAAAATTTGCGCTCTTCCAACATGAGCCAGCTCTCACCTGAGACTCACTTGTTACCAGCAGCTCAATGAGCAATTAAACAGCCCTGCCAATTAAGCCTTAGTTCGGGGTTAACTGCTGGACTCCAGTAGTCCATTAGTTGGAGCATTGTCTAAATAGCAGTTCAGATCTGAGAGCCCTGTGGCTCTATGACTAATCCAAACATCTCTGCCACTTACGGGGCCCGTAGCGGCTGAAACCAAGAAAGACGTTTCCTGCTTGGCGCGGCACAGCAAATACTTCATCTGCAAGATTTAGTGTCTACCTTTAAATAGGCTAAAGGAGTTAAACAGCCCAAAAGGCTTCTGGGTTCCTGTGGAGGATGACTCACAGGAAGGATGGCCAAAATGCATCGCTATAAAATATTAAAGATAATAGGCCTCCCTGCCACAGAGGCAATATCCAACCTAGCTAATAGACCCCAGATCCTCCCACCGATTCCCAGAGTCGTTAATGGCCCTCAGGGTCTATGAGCAGATGTCAACTCTCTCTCACAGGTACCACTTTCTATTCACTCCAAATTACAGCCTGGCATTTAATTAATTTTTTATTATGGCAATACAGATTGTCCCCCTCCTGCCGTCCTCCTCCACCGCCGCCAAGGAAGCAAGAGGCTTTGGCCATGACTGCTGTCCCTCTGGAATCAAACCAAGCCAGGCAGAACAATGTCCCTGTCTGGTAAGAACGTCGGAGGAGGATAATTCTTCTCCTTGAAGTTCAAAAACTGAAAAGTGGTTCAAACGGAGACAGCCATCTGATCATCATCAACAACAACAACAACAACAACAACAAATTAAAAACCAGAAGACCCAGCAGACAGAATGATCCTTTTAGCCAACAGAATTTTAATGGGAGAAATGCCATTTCCGCCCAAAATGCGCTGTTCTGAAAGGTCTCTGCTTGCTGAGGGACCTGGGTTCCTCGTGCTCTCTCACTCTCTCTCTCTCTCTCTCTCTCACACACACACACACGTAGATTCAAGCCTTCTACCTGCCATTTGCAAGGGACACGGGTGGCGCTGTGGGTTAAACCACAGAGCCTAGGACTTGCTGATCAGAAGGTCGGCGGTTCGAATCCCTGCGATGGGGTGAGCTCCCATTGCTCGGTCCCTGCTCCTGCCAACCTAGCAGTTCAAAAGCACGTCAAAGTGCAAGTAGATAAATAGGTACCGCTCTGGCGGGAAGGTAAATGGTGTTTCTGTGCACTGCTCTGGTTCGCCAGAAGCGGCTTAGTCATGCTGGCCACATGACCCAGAAGCTGTACGCTGGCTCCCTCGGCCAATATAGCGAGATGAGTGCCGCAACCCCAGAGTCGGTCATGACTGGACCCCCGGTCAGGGGTCCCTTTACCTTTACCACTTGCAGTGGGGAGGCAGGCAAACATGGAGACTTCAGGTCAGACCTGGACATCTGGCAACCTAGTCTGGAGACTTGGAGAGCTGCCACCAGTCATAAGACCAAAAAAAGATCCTGCTAGGTCAGGGCAGTGTCTCATCTAGTCTAGTATCCTGTTCTCAAAGTGGCCAACCACTACAGTCAGTGAAGACTGGGGGCAGTAAATCTGTGGCCCTCCAGATGTAGCTGGACTTCAACTCCCACCAACCCCAGCCACCCTGTCTCTACTTCTTCCTAGCATTTAGTCAAAATCCTCATTTTTTCTTAAACCCAGTAGAGCATGCCCTCTCTTCAGGATCAACAGAATCCAAATGTGCTCCCATCATCTATGCTTACCACCTTTCAGATAATCAAAGATGGCTATCACAACCTCTCTTCTCCAGGCTAAACATGCCCAACTCCTTCAACCTTTCCTCATACGGCTTTCTGGACACCTGGAAGGAAGTTCAGTAGCAGAGGGACAAGCTTCTAAAGAAGGCACAGTCTCTGCCGGGACAGATTTTATCGGTCACTTTGATAGGGAATAGATCTCCCACCTGCAGTTGCTTGCTCTAAGACAGGTGATATAAGGTTATCTGAATGCATGACTCAGCAGTAGAACAGATTGGCTGAGCCATATGAGTCAGCCACCAATTATTCACAGTCATCTTTAGAAACTGTGTTTTAAAATGTGCCTAAAATGTGAAGGACCAATATATATATACATTCAGGAAAAATGAGGAGTAGTAGTAGTAGTAGTAATGATGATGATGATGGGCAGACTAACTGAAATCCACTCTGAAATTTAGCAGATATCCCTGGATTAATTGCCCAGTACTTGAATCCATCATTACAGTATCTGAATTTATCATTACAGTACTGGTACTACCATACTGTAATGTGCTGTACTACTAATACTACAGTACTGGTACAGAACTACAGTAGGGACACCCTGATTAATTACCGGTACTTGAATCCATCACTGCAGTATTTACCACCATCTCTAATCATGTAATTATATGCCACCTTCTCGAATAAATAATGTAGCTCAGATACACCACCCTGGAAAGCAAATGGGTGTTCTCATGTTTGAATATTCCCCACATCAGAATTCCTGTCTTGTAGTAACTTAGCACACTGAGAAGATCCAGTTTTCAACGAGTCTATGATCTGAGAGTTTCTGCATTTGAGAAATGAAGTTGTGACATACTGCCTAAGTTGCCCGAAGCTGCAACCAAAGCAAGCAACACACCAAGTATGAGGTCATCCGCCGGGGTCATGACATCATTTGATAACGTTGCTACTGGCAAAACTAAACACACACGCTCCCTCTCGAAACCACTAGAGGGAGCAATCTCATTGCGAAGAGTGAAAGCATAGCCCCTGGGGTCCAGGAGAGAGGTCACTTTTACATCAGTGAAATAGTGACCCCCACCAGGGAAGGTATAACTCTGTTACAGATCAAGCAGGGGAAATATGCATCATGTCATTGGTAAATATAGAGTTCAGAGCAGAAGCTGGGGTGAGATGAGGTTGTGGCACATTGAACCCCAGTGAAATCACATGCCACTGAAACCCACCACAACTAGTGAGAAATATGTGGGTCACTGCAAGTCCCAATCCATTCACTGGCACCCCAGAGGCTCACATTACCTTGCAAAAATCTAGTTTGGCTCGCAAACTGTGCTCTTTCAAACTACACAACGAGCATTAGGCCACTTTTTCAAACAAATCTGGAAGCTCATTCAATTCTGAAATGCCTCATCTGTGGTCTGAAGTGTAGACACAGGTTTCCCATCTCATAGACAACTAGGATGGGTGCACACCATATGATTAAAGCACCTCACTTCCCCCAAAGAATCCTGGGAACTGTAGTTTGTTAAGGGTGCTGGGGATCACTGCTCTGTGAGGGGCAAACTACAGTTCCCAGGATTCTTGGGAGAGGTGTCATGTGCTTTCAACAGACGGTGTGCGCACAGCCCCAGCCTTATGCCAAAGCCTCTCCCTGCATTCCGAATAGGCAACATAAATTCTGTTCTTACAGAAATCATATGGTAAGGCCCTTTCTTCGACTGCAACACATCAGACTTCAGGCAGGGAACTGCATAGTCCCTAAATAAAATATAAACAGAAAGTCTGCGAACACTGAAAATCAGCAAAATGGAGAGAAGCTTAGCTAACACCATGTCCCTGAAATGTTAGCTTTCCAGAAGCAGGGACTTTTTCATTTCTGGATGGGTATGCAGACTGGAGTTTCTGTGGTGCCACAGCACTTGGGGTTGCGATATTTCAAGCTAAAGTCCCTGCCAGGAAAAAAAAAACTTCCAGTCAGCCACATGGTTTGTACATAAGCCAGCAAATGGAATATCCTCCGCATACCAAGTGAAATGGTATAATCCCAGCAGGACTTCACCATGTGCTCTTCTCTGCCCATTTTAATTTGCTTTCATTGCAGTACTCCAGGGTGCTACCCTATCGAACCGTACAAGAAGCAACTGGAGTGAGGGCCTTGCAATTAGAAGGAATAAAACATTTCAATGGCTGTGGTCAAATCCAATTAACGGAACTAACCTGTCAATCGTCCTCTCCCCTCGTCTAAATCAAGAATAGCTCTGTTTCAGATATGGACAGAGCTTTCTATTAAAAAATAAAAAAAACCAACCGCCTAGTGCTAATGTTCCTGTTGGGTGCCACACAATAAATAACAGCAATAAATTGTTAAAACTAAGCATCTGAAGACCATCACGTACATATAGATCTCATCCTCTTTCCTATACCCACATCTCCAGGAGACGGCTTTCAGAAAGGACCCCAAACCAAACATGAGCAAAGCTCTTCCTTAGTATCACAGTGCCTTTCAGACACTTATGTATTTATTTATTTTTATCTCTGATTACTAACTTTGGGGCAGAGACATTTATTTTAAGTGGAGAGAGATTTCTCCCCCTCTCTCCTCCCTTCCTAACGCATAGGGGTTATCCTGTGAAACTGAGTGGCAGAAGATTCAAAACAAATGAAACAGAGAACTTCTTTTGGGAAGTGCAGTAGCTAAGTGGTAGAGAATTTGCTTTTCATATAGAAGGTTCCGAGTTCAATTCCTGGCATTGCCAAGCAGGGCTGAAAATGTCCTCTGCCTGAAACCCTGGAGAGACACTATCAGTCGGTGCCTGGTTGTTGTTGTTGATGAGAGAGCCAGCATGGTGTAGGGGTTAAGAGCGGTGGACTCGTAATCTGGTGAACCGGGTTCATGTCCCCGCTCCTCCAGATGCAGTTGATGGATGACCTTGGCTAGTCACACTTCTTTGAAGTCTCTTAGCCTCACTCACCTCACATAGTGTTTGTTGTGGGGGAGGAAGGGAAAATAAGATTGTTAGCTGCTTTGAGACTCCTTAAAGGGAGTGAAAGGTGGGAGATCAAGTCCAAACTCCTCCTCCTCCTCTTCTTCTTCTTCTTCTTAAATTTTATATACCTCCCTATACCCGCAGGTATACACTCCTGGGCTTGATGGACCAAAGGTCTGACTCAATATAAGGCAGCTTACTAACTTCTGTAGCTGGTTGGCATCCGTCTGTCTTGAAAGACAATGGAGTCCGTCTCCAAGGTCAAAGTCAAACCACTGAGGAATCACAGCACCCGCTGTGGCTGTTGCGTCCCATGTTAGCAGAATCAGTGGCCTCTCCAGGGCGCAAGCCTGGTCAGTGTCTGTGGAGGCCCTGGGTTGCCCAGATGACAAGTCCTCATCCTCACTGATGTGGTCCAAAGGAAACCAGAGCAATAAGTTTGTCACAGCTTGGCAGCAGGAGTTGCAGGAAGGAGACGTACAAGGTGCCATCCAACGATCTTAGGGTCTCCTTAGTCTTTTCTTTAGTCTTCTGTTCTTATTAGAATAGCAACAAGAACAAGAATAACAGTCCAGCAACATTTGGAAGGTTCTAGGTGGGGGAAAGCTGGTTTCCTGTGACATGCAACGTCAGCCATTGCATATGGTCACCTACCACTCTGAGAAACAGCTGCAGTCATCAAGAGACAGATGGATGTTCACCCGTCTAGATGGATGCTTGCCCGTCTAGAGCTGATCTCATAAAAAAGTAGACATTTTAAAACTCACATAACAAACATCTTCACGCTAAAGTAGAAAATAAAAAAACCTAACACCTTGCGTAAAAATAAGTCTTTCCCTCTTCTATCAAAATAAAATATAATCTGGCTAATCAACCATCTGTTCAACTCATCAAGCGTGCTTTGAATATATGAAGGTAGCTAGCTGTATGGCCTGAATCCCTAGCCGGAATTAAGATTGCCAGAAGAAATATCAACAACCTCAGATATGCAGATGACACAACTTTGATGGCAGAAAGTAAGGAGGAATTAAAGAACCTCTTAATGAGGGTGAAAGAGGAGAGTGCAAAATATGGTCTGAAGCTCAATGTCAAAAAAACTAAGATCATGGCCACTGGTCCCATCACCTCCTGACAAATAGAAGGGGAAGAAATGGAGGCAGTGAGAGATTTTCCTTTCTTGGGCTCCATGATCACTGCAGATGGTGACAGCAGTCATGAAATTAAAAGACACCTGCTTCTTGGGAGAAAAGCAATGACAAACCTAGATAACATCTTAAAAAGAAGACATCACCTTGCCGACAAAGGTCCATATAGTTAAAGCTATGGTTTTCTCAGTAGTAATGCATGGAAGTGAGAGCTGGACCATAAATAAGGCTGATCGCTGAAGAATTGATGCTTTTGAATTATGGTGCTGGAGGAGACTCTTGAGAATCCCATGGACTGCAAGAAGATCAAACCTATCCATTCTTAAGGAAATCAGCCCTGAGTGCTCACTGGAAGGACAGATCCTGAAGATGAAGCTCCAATACTTTGGCCACCTCATGAGAAGAGAAGACTTCCTGGAAAAGACCCTGATGTTGGGAAAGATTGAGAGCACAAGGAGAAGGGGACAACATGGTTGGACAGTGTTCTCGAAGCTACTAACATGAGTTTGACCAAGCTGAGGGAGGCAGTGGAAGACAGGAGGGCCTGGCGTGATCTGGCCCATGGGGTCACAAAGAGTCGGACACAACTAAACGACCAAACAACAACAACAAAGCTGAATGGCCAGTTGAAAAGAGGCACAAAATCCTGCCTTTGGATACCATTTCCTGACTCTGAAACATAGCTAGCCCCACTCTCTAGGAGCCAGTGCTTTGAATTAAAAATGAGCCCAGAAGAAATCAGCACAAGACAGAAACTTGCTTTATATAGCTGGCTCTGGTCAAAGAAAACAGCAGATGATCTACAGGCAAACCAGCTTCCACAGGGACAGGAGGTGTGGAGGAAAAGAAAAGGTATCCATACACTATACAGGGCAAAACAGAATGGATCCCCTGGGTTTAAAGATTGCTTCTCTGCGTATATGGCCAGGGAGATGGGGTGGATGGAGTGGTGGCAGCTGATTGGGCAGGTGGCAGGGAGCCCAAACAGTAGGTGGCGCCAAAGACAGTGGCAGGCAGAGCCAACCCATTCCAGTTGTGTCTCCATCCTCCTCCCAGCTAAATTCTACAAGGCCACCACCGAAACCGAGGTGGAGGAAGCTGAGATGTAGTGCTGCCGCCTCCTGGACTGGTTGTAAGCAAGACCATTTCTCATTGGCCTAAAAGTCTCCACCGGGATAGAGGAAATGTCCAGTGATGGAAAGAGATCAGGAAGTCCTAGGTTCATAATCCCTGTTCAGTTAAAGAGGTTTATGGGGGACTTCGAGGCAGTCCATCAGCCCGGCTGGGACTAACTGCCATCTGATTCCTCCTCTTCCAAGACTGTCTTCATCTGTGACCATCCAACCTGGCTGTATCAGAGAAGTGAAACAAGGACATCCCCTCCAGCAGGTCTGCTGGGACCAACTGCAGCTTGGCTCCTCAACTCCAAGAAAAGTCTCCATCTGCGGCCATTCCACAAGCTGTGCTGTTTTTATTGTCATTATTTGTATATTTTATCTATGTATATGGTTTTAATTCTATTAATGTTTAATTGTTTTTTAATGATTTTTTTTCTTTTTAGCAATTATTGGTTTTATCCATAAGCTGCCTGGAGTCTCATCAGGTGGAAAAGGCAGTGTATATAAATAAATATATTGTTATCATCATCATCATCATCATCATCATCACTGAGAGCTAGCACAGTGCAATGGTTAGAACATTAGACTAGGACCTGGAAAACCAGGTTTTCACATCCCCACTCAGCCAAAGAGTTCCCTGTGTGATCTTGCCCTAGTCACAGTCTCGCAGCCTGACCTACTACACAATAATAATAGTAATAATAATAATTTATTATTTGTACCCCGCCCATCTGGCTGGGTTTCCCCAGCCACTCTGGGCGGCTTCCACAGAAACCAAAAAACACTAAAATATCATACATTAAAAGCTTCCCTGAATAGGGCCGCCTTAAGATGTTTTCTGAATGTCAGGTAGTTGTCCATCACCTTGACATCCGATGGGAGGGCATTCCACAGGGCGGGCGCCACCAAGGTGGTTGTGAGAATGGGGAGGAGGAGAACCACTCATGCCACCATGAGTTCCTTGGAGAAGAGGTGGGATATGAATGTGAAAATAAAGAAACAAACAAAATTAACTATTAGGATCAGTAGATAGCCCTACAACAGTAAACCAGGCAAAGGATAGTGTAATGGACTTTGGCTGGGGAGACCTGGATTTACATTCTTGCTGAGCCATGAATCTTGTTGGTTGACCCTGGGCCGGTCACTACTTGAGCATATAGCCTACCTTGCAGGGCTGTTAGTAAGAGGGCACAGTAAAATGTCCCACACCCAATGTGAGTGCTAGTGCTCTGGCAGATGATGCTCTTGCTCCTCGGAAAATATAAAGGATTAAAACCAGTGTTGGTGCTGCTCAGAGTAGACCCACTGAAGTTATCCTGAAGGAGCGTCTCCACCCCCATCATTCTGCCTGGATGCTGAGGTCCAGCGCCGAGGGCCTTCTGGCAGTTCCCTCATTGCGAGAAGCAAAGCTACAGGGAACCAGGCAGAGGGCCTTCTCGGTAGTGGCGCCCGCCCTGTGGAATGCCCTTCCAGCAGATGTCAAAGCGATAAACAACTACCTGACATTCAGAAGACATCTTAAGGCAGCCCTGTTCAGGGAAGTTTTTAACGTGTGATATTTTACTGTATTTTTGGTTTTTATGGAAGCCGCCCAGAGTGGCTGGGGAGGCCCAGCCAGATGGGCGGGGTATAAATAATAAATTATTATTATTATTATTATTATTATTATTATTAGGCATGGCTATGTTGAATTTGTTCACCTCGATGGGTCAGTTCTAAGTAGGATCAGGAAAGAATACAAATCCAAAGTCCTGTGTTCTCCCACTTCTCTGCCTTAACTAAAATGGAACTTGGGAGGCTCTTGTCAATTCTGCGTTGCTCACTTAGCCCCCAAATGATAGCATACATTTCCTTTTGCCTGAAGAGAAGGATGTGTGTGGACTGCAGGACTGGTTTTGTTATTCACAGCTTGACTGATGAAAAAGAAGAGTTCAAGGGAGGAGGCGTCAAACGCCGTACTCTCTACGGGGAACACACTTCCATGTGGAGTCTGCCGATAATTCGTCACCGGCATACATGGTCCGCTGCTTGTGGGTTTTGATCTGTTCTACACCTGTGGGAACCTGCTACAAAGTTAGGAATTGCACAGCAGGGTGGGATGGCATTTGTATTCACCAGAACCAATGTTACTGAAGAGGAGGCAGGGTGATCGTAATGTCAAAGAGAGAGAGAGTAAACAGGGTTCCTGGGTAAACATACAGTGATAGACAGGGATGAGAGAAAGAGAGAGGTTGCATAAACCAGACAGGCTCAATAGCTGTGTGTTCAGCTCCAAAAATAATTCAGCACCACCACCCATAGAATCATAGAATCACAGAGCTGGGAGGGAGCCTGGGAGTCATCTAGACCAACTCCCGGCACTGCAGGAATCTCAGCTAAAGCATCCATGGCAGATGGCCATCCAACCTCTGTTCAAAAACCTCCAAAGAAGGAGAGTCCATTGGATGCTGCCTATGCTGCTTTCAACTCGATCCCCCTTGCACAAATGCAGGTGCAGGATCCCTCTGGAGAATAAAGTTCTCAGAAAAGGAAGCAGATTCACCTAAGGATAACTGCATATTTGCTAGAGAATATATATGTGCATGTGGATGAGTTCCTCCATTTGGATGAAATACTAGGGGGAAGTGTTGATGAATATGAGATTGCGTATCCCATTGATTCTCACATTTTTCTCCTTTTTTTCCTTAGGAGACCCTCAGACAATCCTCTGTTTTCTGTATGCTCCATGCTTTCAAGACAGCTGCCAGAATTTTGACTGGAGGCAAGTGGAAGGACCAT